>NC_134353.1:99331453-99631453 GCF_048569485.1 Anomaloglossus baeobatrachus | reverse complement strand
GGTGACGGTGATGTCCCTTTCCCTTGCACCTTTGTTTCTATGTTGGTCGCGATGGGTCCCCACCGGTAACCCGCTCCCCGGCTTCAAGCTGGACCGGGGGAGCTCTACTCTTTGCCCGCAGGCGCTGGCCCTGAGAAACTGGTTCCCTGGCAGTGGCGGTGCTTCTCCTAAAATGGTTGGACTGTTGCCTTCTATCGGGACTTGGTTGTTGGGGGATCTACGTCCCCTTCACTGACAGATTCGGCAAATTATGGCGACTCCTAGCCTTGTCGGGGTCCGAGAGGCCCCTGCCCTGGTGCTGACTGTCCTTTGGTCCACTGCTCCAGACCGCCGGGCCACTACCCGTCCACGGTCCTTCCAGGAACTTCCAAACGGTCCCCCTCCAGACAGTCACCGCCGTTGCTGACCTTGCTGACTTTGTCCTGCACACAGCTGGACTACTTCAGGCTTTCCTTTCTGTCACTTTTTCACCTTCCTTCACTCCTCCTTTACCACTTCACTTTCACTTAGCTGTTTACTCCTTTCTTTCCCTAGCTGGACTCCTCACACAAGCCCTGCCTGGGCTCAACTTCACTCTAGCCCTGCCTGGGCTAATCTTCCACTCCTTACACTTCCTCCTCCGAACTCTATCTGCCTGGTTTCTCCCGCCTCCAGAGCTGTGAACTCCTCGGTGGGCGGAGCCAACCGCCTGGCCCACCCCCTGGTGTGAACATCAGCCTCTGGAGGAAGGCAACAAGGATTTTTGGTTAGCTTTGGTGTGCCTAACTGGGGTGTAGGGTGTGGTGGTGTGATGACCTGTGACCCCTGGCTTGCCCAGGGCGTCACAGAATCATAGAATGGTAGGGTTGGCAGGGACCTCAAGGACCATCAAGTACAGCCCCTGCGAGTGCAGGTTTTCCTAAATCATCCTAGCTATATGGTTATCCAGCTTCCACTTGAAGATTTCCATTGATGGAGAGCTCACTACCTCCCGTGTCGCCTGTTCCACTCCCTGCCTGCCCTCACTGTCAGAAAGTTTTTCCTAATGTTAATGAGAATAGGGTAGTCACCTCTACACTGTGACTACCTTCAGATATTTGTAGACCACTATTAAGTCTCCTCTCAGCCTTCTCTTTTGCAAACTAAACATTCCTAATTCTTTTAGCCGTTCTTCATATGACATGGTTCGCAGACCTTCAACCATCTTGGTTGCTCTTCTCTGAACTTGCTCCAATATATTGATGTCTTTCTTGAATTGGGGCACCCAGAACTGTACAAAGTATTCCAGGTGGGTTCTGACCAGGGTAGAGTATAGGGGAATAATTACCTCTTTTGATCTAGATTCAATGCTTGTCTTGACACATCCAAGAATTGTGTTGGCCTTTTTAGCAGCAGCACCACACTCAACACCCCACCATGTGGTACAAGCCTTTTGGACAATGCAAGCTTGTGGCCTGCCCATGTATGTGAAGGAGCTGGGAACCAATGTAGTTGTGAACATGCAGATACTGTTAAACCTGTTGCGATCAATACAGTCCACTGCTTGCATAGCCCATCTTGCATTTGCCTTAATTGACAGTGTGAGTATATGAGGTATAACTATTTTTGGCCATACAGTGACTTAGAGAAACTGCTAAAATTGAGGATATTTTATTCTCAGCAGTGAAGGCTTCAGCAGTTTCTCTTGGGCCAAATTGTCAAAGCAATTTAACCAGAATTTTAGTGTAAATTGCGTTAAATGTTACAACTTTTGGCAATTTCCCACCAGTTTCTCCCAGCTATGCAAAAATAGGCAAAGCTGGGTCATGATGGGCACGGTGATGCCATTGCTTGTCTGCTCCATGGTGAACTATGGTATTCCTCATGCCAGAAATCTGACACTAGTCCCTAAGATTTATGGTATGGCCACAGAGGTCCACGGCACTTGTCAAATGCTCCCAATTTATGAAGAGGCATGAATCAGGAGTGGTAAACTCTAACATGCCCCCTCATCACCGGTGACAAAATCGCAGCTCTTGATGAATCGAGGCCTTTGTCTCTTTCTGCCCCTGACTCTTTCCAGGTTCTTTACTATCCACTGTCGATATACTTCTATAGGCAGCAGGTGTAATTTGACCATTTACTGAAGACAGATCTGTAGACAGATTCGATAAGTTTTTGAAAGTGAATGATTAGTGAATGGAACCAAGAAGTGACTGGTGAGTGATATGTGGGCAAAGGAGCATATTTCTTCAATAAGTTATATTACAAGTTTCTCTATACTTGGGGTGTTGATTTAAAAGGGAAAAAATAAATTAAAGTGTGGTTGCCATCTGGGTTTCCAGGTTTTGTTAATTTGCCATTTATTATCATTAATCAATTTTTTTTGTACAATAATCTTACTGCTTCACAGGGCTATGTTGGTGACCAGTGATGAAATACAATATACCATTTAAATCCTCAGGTTTCTTGTTATTCATGCTCAAATACAAGTGAGATAGGAAAAAGAAACTAGACATGCAAAAAAGAGACAAAAAGATTCAAGAAAATTACTATCCAGGTTTTAGCATAACAAAATCAAAATTACATAACTATAAGACATTACCAAAAAGTCAGTTTACTATAAAACTTCCTTGAGATTGTGACTAAGTTTGTTCATTAATGATGTAGCAATTTATTTATTTTTTAATTTCTGGAGTTTAAATTCATAACTTTTTGTTCCTATCAACCTATCCATTTGAGGATGTGTGTTTTGCATGTCATGTTTTATTGTTTTATTTTTCAAGGGGTTTTCCACATTTTCTAAAAAAAAAAATCTACCTATAGTCACCACTTTCAGTAAAATAAGAAAAAAAAATATACTTATCCATTTAAAGGGAACCTGTAAGGTGCAATATGCACCCAGAACCACAAGCAGTTCTGGGTGCATATTGCTAATCCCTGCCTAACTGTCCCTGTATACACTAGCCTAGATAAACAGATCTTTAGAAAAAGTATTCCTAAAGATCCTTTAAGATATGCTAATGAGGCCAGTGACTAGTCGCAAGGGCGTTAGTTCCCTTGGCTAGTCGGCCCTCTTAGCATGTAAGCACACCTCTGTGGGCATACTAACATGCTAATGAATGCGCAGTCAGAGGTATGGTTGATCTCACCAATCTCTGTTGCCACTGCCCCTGACGCTGGATTTGAGTTCAGTGCGCATGATCAGAAGTCCCCGGACGTCCAGTCATGCACACTATGAAGCTGTGTGTACGCGTCCCGGCTTCAAACTGGTGTAATGTGTAGTGTGCATAACCGGACGTTCGGGGACATTCTGATCGTGCGCACTGAGCAGAAAACCAGCGGTGGCAGCAGAGAGTGGTAAAAGCGACCATACCTCTGACGCTGCGCATTCAGTAGCATGTTAGCACGCCCCTGTGGGCATGCTAAGGGGGTCGACTAGTCATAGGAACTACTGCCCTTGTGACTAGTCGCTGGCCTCATTAACATATGGTAAAGTATCTTTAGAAATACTTTTTCTAAAAATCTCTATATCTATGCTACTAGATACAGGGAGTGATAGGCAGGGATTAGGAATATGCACCCAGAACTGCTTGTGGTTCTAGGTGCATATTACACCTGACAGGTTCACTTTAATCCTTGCTTTCAGCACTGTGTGCCCAATCATTATTGCCAGTACACTGTTTCTCCAGATTCAACAGTGACATTCCATATACCGTATATGATCCCAGGTCTGATGCTACATGAGAGGTCACTAATTGCCTGCAGCATCAATTACTCTGAATGGGACATCACTATTGCAGCCAGGTTATCAGAAGATATTAAGGGAAGATGCCGCATGGAGGGGTGTCAAGAAAATCTGTCATCAGGTTTTTGCTACCTCATCTGACCAATAATAATAATGTAGGTGCACAAACCTTGATTCCAGCGATATATCGCTCAGTTTACTGTATGCAGCAGTTGTGACACAAAGTTCTTAAATGTAGCAGAGCTTAGAAAGCTAACCCCACAGCACAGCTCTCTGTGTACATTATATATTGACAGTGAGCTGCTTATCAGAAGAGGAGTGGTTGGAAAACTGCTCATATTCCTATAGTCTATCTATCTATGCAAAAAAGATTAGAACACCACCTCTACTATTATGAAAAAGGTGGGTGCTAGGCCTATAAAGTAACCAACAACATATTGCCATTGATAAAAGACAAAAAAGAGGCAGCACTGCCAGTATATTTGCAGTTAAAAACAGGACTTTATTAGCCCAGTGGCGCCGTTTCGGTTCACATGAACCTTTCTCAAGCAATCATTTGTGCAGGAAGCAGGTACTTATAGCCATACAGTTAATCAGTACATTATCACGCCATTAAATAATACAAATACAGCTTAAGTGCCTAAAAATACATACAGAAAATTAATATAGTGTTAAAGTACACATTTCACATAGTCAAACTATATCATTTAATCACATATACAAAGTGCATAATGCATGTAAAAAGTGCTTTTGCATAATACAAGTGGAACCTTGGTTAACGAGCATAATTCCGGAATGTGCTTGTAATCCAAATCACTGGTATATCAAAGCAAATTTTCCCATAATAATTAATTGAAACGCAGACGATTCATTCCACAACCCATTCTCTTTTTTCCTTTCTCTCTTTTTTCCTTTTTCTCTTTTCTCTTTTTTTCTTTCCTTTTTCTATGTTCTTTTTGCTCCTTTTTCTTTTTTTCTCTTTTTTTCCCTTCTTTTTCTTTGCACTTTTTTTCCTTTTTCTCTTTTTTTCTTTTTCCTTTTTTCTCTTTTTTTTTCCTTTTTTTCTCTTTTATTTCCCTTTCTCTTTTTTTCTCTAGTGTGGTAATTGTCTGCTAATATTCTTAATTGCTTACCATCATGCTGGCTTTATATAATGGTAGCACTTGAACAGGAGCTGCATTATGAGTAAGGCTATGTCCGCACGTTGCGTCGGTGTACCTGCAGTTTATTCTGCACGTTTTCCTTCCCTTAGTTTTTGACCAAATGGCTTTTGAGGCTATGTTCGCACGTTGCGTTTTTTACCGCGTTTCTGCAGCGTTTTTGGCAGCAGCGTTTTTGGGCAAAAACGCATGCATTTTTGATTTCCAGCAAAGTCTATGGGAAAAGCAGAAATCCTGTCTGCACTTTGCTTTTTTTTCTGCAGCGTTTAATTTGCATATTTGTGGTCAAAAACCATGCTGAAAAAGAAGCAGCATGTCATTTGTTTTTGCCATTTCTGCAGCGTTTCCTTAACATTGGAGTCAATGAGAAATGGCAAAAAGCAACCAAAATCACAATTCCTGCGTTTTTCATGCTTTTTACCTGCTTTTCAACTGCGTTTTTGGCTCCAAAAACGCATGCTTTTCTGGCCAAAAATTAATGGGTTCTAATGTTCCTTTACACACACACAATAACCGAAAATGTAAATGTAAAAAAATAATAAACTTTAGCTATTTTTCTGTTAAAATGTGCATAACCACTATTATTACATTAAAATTGATAATTTACCATATAATTTTATTAAAAGTTAATTTTATACTTTTTTTCTCTTTTTTCATTCTTTTTGACTAATTCAACTTTATTTCTCAGTGTCTTGATCTCAAAAACGCATCTGCAGAAACGCAGGTGAAAACGCAGGTAAAAAGCGCAAAAAACGCACTAAAAACGCGGTAAAAACGCATGCGTTTTTAGCGCTAAAAAATGGTCAAAAGCCATTTGGTCAAAAACCAAGGGAAGGAAAACGTGCAGAATAAACTGCAGGTACTCCGACGCAACGTGCGCACATAGCCTTACAATTTTTTAGCGCTAAAAACGCATGCGTTTTTACCGCGTTTTTAGTGCGTTTTTACCTGCGTTTCTGCAGATGCGTTTTTGAGATCAAGACACTGAGAAATAAAGTTGAATTAGTCAAAAATAATGAAAAAAGAGAAAAAAAGTATAAAATTAACTTTTAATAAAATTATATGGGAAATTATCATTTTTAATGTAATAATAGTGGTTATGCACATTTTAACAGAAAAATAGCTAAAGTTTATTAATTTTTTACATTTAAATTTTCGGTTATTGTGTGTGTGTAAAGGAACATTAGAACCCATTAAATTATGTCCAGAAAAGCATGCGTTTTTGGAGCCAAAAACGCAGTGGAAAAGCAGGTAAAAAGCATGAAAAACGCAGGAATTGTGATTTTGGTTGCTTTTTGCCATTTCTCATTGACTCCAATGTTAAGGAAACGCTGCAGAAATGGCAAAAACAACTGACATGCTGCTTCTTTTTCAGCATGGTTTTTGACCACAAATATGCAAATTAAACGCTGCAGAAAAAAAAGCAAAGTGCAGACAGGATTTCTGCTTTTCCCATAGACTTTGCTGGAAAACAAAAATGCATGCGTTTTGGCACAAAAACGCTGCAGCTAAAAACGCTGCAGAAACGCGGGAAAAAACGCAACGTGCGAACATAGCCTAAAGCCTGCTTTACACGGGACGACCGATCGTGTGATTTCACGATCGATCGTACCCGCCCCCGTCGTTTGTGCGTCACAGGCAATTGATTGCCCGTGGCGCACAAACTCGTTAACCCCCCCATCACATGTACTTACCTCCGTGCGACGTCGCTGAGGGAGGCGAACATCCACTTCCTGAAGTGGGAGGGATGTTCGGCGTCACAGCGACGTCATGCGGCGGCCGGCCAATAGAAGCGGAGGGGCAGAGATGAGCGGGATGTAAACATCCCGCCCATCTCCTTTCTTCCACATAGCCAGCGGGAGCCGCGGGATGCAGGTAAGTGATGTTCATCGTTCCCGTGGAGTCACACGGAGCAACATGTGATGCCACGGAAACGATGAACATCCGGCGCCATGTTTCATAAACGATTTTATGAAACCTAGCGACGAGTACACGACTCACGATTTGTGAGCGATACTGCGTCGCTAGGAGGTGTCACACAGGCCGACGTCACAAGCGATGCCGGATGTGCGTCACAAAAACCGTGACCCCGACGATCTATCGCACAATAGATCGTCTCGTGTAAAGCACCCTTAAGACCTTCACAGGTTGAAACAAATAAATTTGCACTTCCCATGTGATTTTTTTTAATCCACTATTTTGTCATGTTCTGTCTAATTTTTTTGGGAATAAACTGATTTTACCTTGGATGCATGTGCCGACAAATATTTCTCATGTTTATTTTCTCAAGTTTGATGACGACTTTTATGTATCAAGCACTGCACAAGGATCCCTCAGGACTTTAAAGGCATGGTGAGCTGGAAAATTTTCTTACAACTGTATATCATACAGTACAGCCAGAGAGGCCTGTATATACAGCACATGTCGGCCCCACACATATCGCAGGTGTACAGGAAGTTAATCCGTTACCTACAGTTGGCTTAGCAGCAGTGTGTCAAGTATGGAGCACAATGAACACGCAAAGGCCGGAACCCGGAAGAGAGGAAAAGACTGCGATTGATGGCTTATGCGCATGCGCTAGAAGTGTGGAGTATTACTAGAACAGTACTGTATCTGTGCAGGGATCAAGGCACAGTACTGTAGAGGGGTGCGGAGGGCTCACTTGATGCTCGGATTGCGAAATCTTGCTCATTTACTGAGTTATAATTTTTTTTAAAATATGTTAGCTTGTCTTGCAAAACACTCTCAAACCAAATTACTCTTAATCCAGGGTTCCAATTAATCACAAGTATTCTGTATAATATGAGCGGCGACTCTGTCGCGGGCGGAGGAGGGGACGCTGCGCTCTCCCACTGCTCGGGTCCGGCTGCTGCTCGGTGGTGGCTCGAGCGGTGGGCCGGATCCCGGGGACTCGAGCGGCGTTCCTCGCCCCTGAGTGAAAAGGGGAATTGATGGTGGGGATTTGGTTATTGTCCGTGACGCCACCCACGGTTGTGGTGATATTGGTGACACCACCGCTGCTCTGGACGGGGATCCCGGGAGCGATGACAGGGAGCAGCCTGGATGTTAGTTCTCCCCTCAGTGGGTAGGGGGGGTTGGTTGTCCCGGGGCCCGGTGATGGGGTAGGGATGGATGGCAGGTGGGTTACGGGGCCTGGTGACGTGCAGGGTCACGGGGGCAGCGCTGTGCCGCACGGCACGGTGGTACTCACTCAGCCAATGATGAGGACACAGTTCTCGGTAAAACACACAGCTGGATGGACGGGTCCCACAGACGGCTGCGGTGTTGTTTCTCCCGGCAGGTTGATGGTGACTGCCTTTCCCTGCACCTATGTAGTGTAACGGTTCCAATGGGTTCCCACCGGTAACCCGCTCCCCAGCTTGGATGGGTGCTGGAGGAGCCCCTTTTGCCCGCAGGCTCTGGCCCTGGGAACTTTAGCCTTGGTGGTGACTGTGTTTCCCTCTCTCGGTTGGACGGTTGCCTTCTGTCGGGACTTGGCTGCTGAGAAACCCAGGAGGTTCCCTTCGCTAACGGATTTGGCAAATTCACGGTGACTCCTAGCCTTGCCGGGGTCCGTAAGCCCCTGCCAGATGGTGCTGGCTTCTCTTTGCGTACCGGTCCAGTACCGCCGGGCCACCGCCCGTCCACGGTCCTTACGGTTAGCTCCAATAGGCCACTCCTGCAGACGGTCACCACCGTCTGCCAACCTTGCTGATCTGTCCGGGCCACACACCCGGACCAACTTCAGTCTGCTTAACTGCCACTTTCCTCCTTCCACTTTCACCTCCAAAACTAAACTGTCTGCTTTTCCCGCCTCCAGGACTGTGAACTCCTCGGTGGGCGGGGTCAACCGCCTGGCCCACCCCCTGGTGTGAACATCAGCCCCTGGAGGAAGGCAACAAGTGTTTGTGTCTGACTTCGGTGTGCCTGACCGGGAGTGTGGGGTGTGTAGGTGTTGTTCTCTGTGGCCCCTGGCTTGTCCAGGGTGCCACATTCCCCCTTAGTAAAATGCAGACCATCCGCGGGCTGCCCGTCCATCACCGGTTTTATTTTCACAAACTGGAAAAGATAAAACGGTAAAACATATTACATTTATAATAACATCTTCCCACATCGGGAGGTACTCTTACTTAAATGTTGCTAACGGTGTTGGCTTCCGGTCTCTCCCACCCAAGTAACTTGGCCCTGATGCTGCCCCTAAGGAAACAGGCCGCATCCCTTGACCCCAGTCCAGCACAAGTTACCTGAGCGGGTTCTGTCCTTTTCAGGGGACCCACGTCCATGAGGAACCCCTGAAACCCCCAGAGGATCGCCACTGGTTCCGGTGAAGGCTCGTACCCAGCCTGCTCCACTGCGGGCCCTTCCTCCAATCTGCCTCTCCGGAGGCTGCAACGGTGAAAGCCACAAACATTATTATTTACAAGCCACAAGTTCGTGGTTGCCCTGCAAGTTCTCAGGCTTGTCCATAAGGAGTCCCTTACGCAAAATTTGTAAGCAGTCCCCACGGGGACAACGGTGCCGGCAACGACCGGTCTCAATCAGGCTGACAATCAGGTAAATCTTCGGTTATCATTCACTTATCATTCTTTTAAACTGTACTTTTAACACATACAGACACAATTCCCCCCCATTTAAAGAGTAGTTTCCCTGTACCTAAGTGGGGGTCTACCTAGGCTAGGACTAGTGGACCTCCGGGGTACGGTATCAGTGGGGACAGGCAGTGGGACAGAGGGAATAGTATCACTGGAAGAATCACCGCGCCATTCTGTGTAGGCCAGTCTGCTGGAAAGTCACCCATCACGGTGTGGATTACCTCTTTTGCCTTCTCCGCCGGTCTAGGAACCGGAGCTTCAGCTGCTGCCCTCAATGCTGGTGGGCACCTCTTTAGATGGTCCCGGGAAACCGTGGCCAAAGTGCCCCCTTGGTCATGACTGATCTGGTAGGCCTTCCCATCTTCCCATCCTGTGGGCTGTATGACATATGGGGTCTGCTCCCATTGATCATCCAGCTTGTGGGTCTTCCTCTTTCGCTTCAGCACTACATCTCCAGGCTGGAAAGGGCCAGCAGACGCCTTCTGGTTGAAGCTCTGCTCCTGTTGTTCCCGACTCCGATTCAAGTTCTTCTCAACATACTCCTGAATATGTCGATACTGCACCCTCCGCCGAGCGCCCCATTCAGCTGTCGAAGGGAGTGCTTCTGGGGCTTCCAATCCCATGTCCAGATCCACCGGTAGCCGGCCGGGGCGTGCCCTCATCAGGTATGCTGGGGTGCATTTCGTTGAACTGGAAGGGATATTGTTGTACATATCGACCAAGTCAGGTAGCTTCTCCGGCCACAGGTTCCGCTCTTCTAGCGGCAACGTCTTAAGGAGGCCCAGGACCAGGCGGTTCATCTTTTCACACATGCCGTTGGTTTGGGCATGGTAAGGCGTGGTCCAGATTTTCTTGCAGCCGTACAACTGACAAAATTCATGGAATACCCCCACTTCAAAGGCCGGGCCTTGGTCAGTAAGCACTTTCTCTGGGTATCCATGTGGTCGGCAGAAATAAGCCTGGAACACTCTAGCGGCGGTTAGGTCTTTGACTGGGACAACCACCATGAACCTTGAATAGGGGTCTACAATGGTTAGAGCGTAGGTGTACCCACTTCGGCTGGGGGTGAGCTTTACATGGTCCAGGGCAACCAGCTCCAGCGGTTGATGTGTAACGATCGGGTGTAGGGGCGCCTTCTGGCTGGCCTCATCTTTCCTTCTCAGCGTGCAAGGGCCACACTCTCGGCACCAGGCCTCTACAGATTCCCGCATTCCACTCCAATAGAACCGCTCTCTCAACAGCATCTCTAGTTTCTTCCATCCGAAGTGTCCAGCACCATCATGGTAGGCTTGCAGGACGGTGGGTACGTTAGCTTGGAAAATCACCAACTGGCGGATCTTCTCATGGGTCTTCGGGTTAATCAGCTCACGGTACAATTTCTCCTGGTGCAGATACAGCCGGGTCCGTTCCCGGCACAGGCGTTGGGCTTCAGCTGGGGCGGCAGGTTCTATCCCAGCAGCGCCCTGTTCCACCAAGATCTGGATTAGGTGGACAGCGGGTGCCTGGTCCTGGGCTTCTTGCCACTCCTGGCTGGGCAGCGGGTCTTGGTTTACCCGTTGTTGATGGAAATGCACCTTCTCAGTCGGTGGCTGATGAAATGCAGGCAACTCAATCTCTTCGAGGTCGTCATCCTCGGGCCCTTCTTCCAACAGGTGGGGCATCCGAGAGAGTGCGTCGACATTAACGTGTGCACGGACGGCCCTGTACTTGATGGTGAAATCGTAGTTGGCTAGCCTAGCCACCCACCGCTGTTCCAACGCGCCCAGCTTGGCTGTGTCCAGGTGGGTCAGCGGGTTATTATCCGTGAAAGCGGTAAACTTAGCCGCTGCCAGGTAATGGCGGAACCGCTCGGTGATAGCCCACACCAGTGCCAGGAGTTCAAGCTTGAAAGAGCTGTAGTTCTCAGGGTTCCTCTCAGTCGGTCGAAGCCTTTGGCTAGCATAAGCAATCACTTTTTCTTTTCCGTCTTGGACCTGGGATAGGACTGCCTCCAAGCCTACGTTGCTGGCATCGGTGTAGAGGATGAAGGGGTGGTTGTAATCAGGGTATGCTAGGATTTCTTCTCCGGTCAGGGCCGCTCTCAGCTGACGGAAAGATTCCTCATGCCTTTCTTCCCACACCAATGGGGCTCCTAGGGGGTCTACCACCTTTGGTCTGTCCCACGAGGAGGTCTTGCATGGGGGCAGCCATCTTCGTGTACCCCTTGATGAAGCGACGGTAATACCCCACTAGGCCTAGGAACTGCCTCACCTCTCTCACCGTGGTCGGCCTCGGCCAGTCCCGGATGGCGGAGATCTTCTCAGGGTCAGGGGCGACACCCTCTGCACTGACCACATGCCCTAGGTACTGCACTCTGGGTTTCAGCAGATGACACTTTGAGGGCTTCAACTTCATCCCATATTTTGCAAGGGACGCGAACACCTCGGCCAGGTGCTCCAGGTGGGCTTCATATGTCTGGGAGTATACAATCACATCATCCAGGTACAGCAGGACGGTTTCAAAATTTAGATGCCCCAGACAGCATTCCATCAGCCGTTGGAAGGTTCCAGGGGCATTGCACAGCCCGAACGGCATACTATTAAATTCGCAGAGTCCCATAGGGGTGGCAAAGGCAGTCTTCTCTCGGTCCTCTGGCGCCACAGCCACCTGCCAGTACCACTGGTGAGGTCAAGGGTGGAAAAGTAGTTAGCGGTTCTCAGCGCAGCCAGAGATTCCTCAATACGGGGCAGAGGGTAAGCGTCCTTATGCATTATCTGGTTAATTTTCCGGTAATCCACACACATCCGCATGGTGCCATCCTTCTTCTTAACCAGTACCAACGGGGCGGCCCAGGGACTACAGCTGTCCCTAATAACCCCTGCCTCCTTCATGTTCCTCAACATGTCCTTGGCACATTGGTAGTTTGCAGGGGGAATAGGCCTGTACCTCTCTTTGATAGGGGGTGCTCACCGGTGGGGATATGGTGTTGGACCCCTTTAATCTGCCCAAAGTCTAGGGGATGTTTGCTAAAAACTCGCTCATACTCCCGTACCACCCGGTATACCCCTTCTTTGTGATGTGTAGGGGTATCGTCAGTGCCTACATGTAGCTGTCGGCACCACTCGTCTAACTCCCCTGCTGATGGGTGAGTGCTGGCAGTAGGTGGTGAGGTTGGGGGAACGGCCTCGCGGATGGTGTGGGGATCCAGAGTGAACAACTTGGCAAGGGTAGCGTACCGGGGAAGCCTGACTTCTTCCTCCCCGCAGTTCAGCACCCTCACGGGCACTCTCCCGTTCTTTACGTCTACCACCCCTTGGGCGGCCATTACTGTGGGCCAGTGTTCAGAGGGCATGGGCTCTATCATGACGGGGTAGTCATGCCCCTGGGGCCCTACCGCTGCCCAAATCATCATCTCGCTCCTGGGAGGCATAATCAAAGGGGCAACATCCATCACTCTCACCCCACCAATCTCTCCTCCTGTCGAGTTCACATGCTGACGGTACATCAGGGCTCGGATCTCACGCTGCACAGCTCTCTGTCGGCTCCCCGCCGCCGTAGCGGCCAGCTGCTGCAGTAGGGTCAGCACATCACTCATACAGTGCTCCATCACGTTAGTCCCTAGCACTACCTTCGGGTTATGATCACTGGGTTCATTCATTATCACAATCATACCCTGGTGTTGCAGTTCAGCTCGTCCCACAGTCATGGCCACTTGCTTGTACCCCACTTGGGTCAATGGGAGTCCATCAGCAGCAATTAGTGTCACACTGGCATCTGGGGGAGCCAGTTCGTCTTTTCCCCAATACCGTTGATACAGTGTGTATGGTATAGTGGTTACCTGTGATCCAGTGTCCAGGAGAGCCATCACCGGTATGCCGTCCACAGCCACGGGGATGATGGGCCGGGCCCCGATGTACCGGTCCCGCCAGTCTGGGGGGCCATGGTGTTCTACTCCTGAGGATTGGCCCGTGGCCCCAGGGGTTGCTCGTTTAACGGACACCGTCGGGAGTAGTGACCGGGTTTGCTGCACCTGTAACAGATTGGGGGTCCATACCGTGAGTCATTGGCCCTTCTCCGCTGCATCCAGGGGACGTCCTCAGGGCTGTAGGCGAGCTGCATCTTCGCTGGGGCCTGGGATCTGGTTGGAGGCTGGAGTGCGGCGAGGATCTTAGCGAGGTCCCCATCCATGCGGCGAACTTGAGCAGCGAGTTCTTCCATCGTTCCGCTTGGGGCTGTAGGCACTGGAGGTGCTGATGGGGTAGGGGCCACCACAACGGGAGCAGTCTCAACCGGCCATGGTGCTGGCTCAGGGGCTTCAAATGCAGGGGGTTGCAGAGCTTTGATGGCCCGTTCCTTTAATACGGCAAAGTCCACATCAGGGTGTTCTAGGGCCCAGAGCCGAAGTTGTTTGCGGTCCTCTGAGGACCTCATCCCCTGCACAAACTGCTCACTTACCATTTTGTTACTGTCCGCACTGTTGATGGTGTTCACTCGCTTCAGTGTGCGGAGTGCGGTTTGTAGGCGCAAGGCATAGTCCCGAATGCTATCTGCGGGCCGTTGCCGGCATTGATAGAACTGCATCCGCAACTCCGCCTCGGTACAGGTCTCAAATGCAGTCTGCAGCTTCTCAAAGATGGTGGCTACAGAGGACCAGTCCCCCTCGGCCCAGGTCTCCGCCTCTTGCTCAGCCGCGCTGGTTATCTGCCCCAGCACTAGCGCTGCACGTTGCTTATCAGTCAGGGGGTACAGTTCTAGTAGCGGACTAAGTTTTTTCTGGAAAACCTGCAAGGCATCAGGTTTCCCATCGTACTGCGGTAGCCAGGCAGCTCCGGGCACATAGGGCAAAGAGAACGGTATCACCTGAGCAAGAGCTGGGGCCGCGACGCCCCCCGCCAGCGCGGCCGGCACCTGGGCAGGCCCATTCCCATCTACGGGTGCTCCCACGACTGCGTCCGCCGCTCCTCCAGCGGCTCCGTCGGGCGCAGACATCTTGTTTCTGTCCCCCTTAGTCTCTTTCCGGCTCCTCCTCTACAGGGGCGGGGTTTTGGCCTTCGCGCCTCCACTACTCGAGGAGACGCTCGAGCGGGAACTTTTCGCGCCCAAGATGGCGGCTCCTCAAATTTTCCGGCCGGACACCTCCGGCGGTAACAAGGTGCACCTCTACCAGACGGCAGAGCGGTAGGATCCTGTTCGTGACGCCAAGTTGTCGCAGGCGGAGGAGGGGACGCTGCGCTCTCCCACTGCTCGGGTCCGGCTGCTGCTGCTGCTGCTCGGTGGTGGCACGAGCGGTGGGCCGGATCCCGGGGACTCGAGCGGCGTTCCTCGCCCGTGAGTGAAAAGGGGAATTGATGGTGGGGATTTGGTTATTGTCCGTGACGCCACCCACGGTTGCGGTGATATTGGTGACACCACCGCTGCTCTGGACGGGGATCCCGGGAGCAATGACAGGGAGCAGCCTGGATGTTAGTTCTCCCCTCCGTGGGTAGGGGGGGTTGGTTGTCCCGGGGCCCGGTGATGGGGTAGGGATGGATGGCAGGCGGGTTACGGGGCCTGATGAGGTGCAGGGTCGCGGGGACAGTGCTGTGCTGCACGGCACGGTGGTACTCACTCAGCCAATGATGAGGACACAGTTCTCGGTAAAACACACGGCTGGATGGACGGGTCCCACAGACGGCTGCGGTGTTGTTTCTCCCGGCAGGTTGATGGTGACTGCCTTTCCCTGCACCTATGTAGTGTAACGGTTCCAATGGGTTCCCACCGGTAACCCGCTCCCCAGCTTGGATGGGTGCTGGAGGAGCCCCTTTTGCCCGCAGGCTCTGGCCCTGGGAACTTTAGCCTTGGCGGTGACTGTGTTTCCCTCTCTCGGTTGGACGGTTGCCTTCTGTTGGGACTTGGCTGCTGGGAAACCCAGGAGGTTCCCTTCGCTAACGGATTTTGGCAAATTCACGGCGACTCCTAGCCTTGCCGGGGTCCGTAAGCCCCTGCCGGATGGTGCTGGCTTCTCTTTGCGTACCGGTCCAGTACCGCCGGGCCACCGCCCGTCCACGGTCCTTACGGTTAGCTCCAATAGGCCACTCCTGCAGACGGTCACCACCGTCTGCCAACCTTGCTGATTCGTCCGGGCCACACACCCGGACCAACTTCAGTCTGCTTAACTGCCACTTTCCTCCTTCCACTTTCACCTCCAAAACTAAACTGTCTGCTTTTTCCGCCTCCAGGACTGTGAACTCCTCGGTGGGCGGGGCCAACTGCCTGGCCCACCCCCTGGTGTGAACATCAGCCCCTGGAGGAAGGCAACAAGGGTTTGTGTCTGACTTCGGTGTGCCTGACCGGGAGTGTGGGGTGTGTAGGTGTTGTTCTCTGTGGCCCCTGGCTTGTCCAGGGTGCTACATTCCCCCTTAGTAAAATGCAGACCGTCCGCGGGCTGCCCGTCCATCACCGGTTTTATTTTAACAAACTGGAAAAGATAAAACGGTAAAACATATTACATTTATAATAACATCTTCCCACATCGGGAGGTACTCTTACTTAAACGTTGCTAACGGTGTTGGCTTCCGCTCTCTCCCACCCAAGTAACCTGGCCCTGATGCTGCCCCTAAGGAAACAGGCAGCACCCCTTGACCCCAGTCCAGCACAAGTTACCCGAGCGGGTTCTGTCCTTTTCAGGGAACCCACGTCCATGGGGAGCCCCTGAAACCCCCAGAGGATCGCCACCGGTTCCGGTGGTGGCTGGGCCCCAGCCTGCTCCACTGCAGGCCCTTCCTCCAATCTGCCTCTCCGGAGGCGGCAACGGTGAAAGCCACAAACATTATTATTTACAAGCCACAAGTTCGTGGTTGCTCTGCAAGTTCTCAGGCTTGTCCATAAGGAGTCCCTTACGCAAAACTTGTAAGCAGTCCCCACGGGGACAACGGTGCCGGCAACGACCGGTCTCAATCAGGCTGACAATCAGGTAAATCTTCGGTTATCATTCACTTATCATTCTTTTAAACGGTACTTTTAACACATACAGACACAATTCCCCCCCCCTTTAAAGAGTAGTTTCCCTGTACCTAAGTGGGGGTCTACCTAGGTTAGGACGAGTGGACTTCCGGTGTCCGGTATCAGTGGGGACAGGCAGTGGGACAGAGGGAACAATCAGTTCCTCTCCCCTGCTATCGTGTAGGGCAGGCGGAGGCATAGGGGAGCTGAGTACAGGTTCGTCCCTGGGCACTGGCTCATGCTTGACCACTTCCATTACTTCCTCATCCACGGGTTGTGGGAATAGTATCACTGGAAGAATCACCGCGCCATTCTGTGTAGGCCAGTCTGCTGGAAAGTCACCCATCACGGTGTGGATTACCTCTTTTGCCTTCTCCGCCGGTCTAGGAACCGGAGCTTCAGCTGCTGCCCTCAATGCTGGTGGGCACCTCTTTAGATGGTCCCGGGAAACCGTGGCCAAAGTGCCCCCTTGGTCACGACTGATCTGGTAGGCCTTCCCATCTTCCCATCCTGTTGGCTGTATGACATATGGGGTCTGCTCCCATTGATCATCCAGCTTTTGGGTCTTCCTCTTTCGCTTCAGCACTACATCTCCAGGCTGGAAAGGGCCAGCAGACGCCTTCTGGTTGAAGCGCTGCTCCTGTTGTTCCCGACTGCGATTCAAGTTCTTCTCAACATACTCCTGAATTTGTCGATACTGCACCCTCCGCCGAGCGTCCCATTCAGCTGTCGAAGGGAGTGCTTCTGGGGCTTCCAATCCCATGTCCAGATCTACCGGTAGCTGGCCGGGGCGTGCCCTCATCAGGTATGCTGGGGTGCATTTCGTTGAACTGGAAGGGATATTGTTGTACATATCGACCAAGTCAGGTAGCTTCTCCGGCCACAGGTTCCGCTCTTCTAGCGGCAACGTCTTGAGGAGGCCCAGGACCAGGTGGTTCATCTTTTCACACATGCCGTTGGTTTGGGCATGGTAAGGCGTGGTCCGGATTTTCTTGCAGCCTGGTGTGAACATCAGCCCCTGGAGGAAGGCAACAAGGGTTTGTGTCTGACTTCGGTGTGCCTGACCGGGAGTGCGGGGTGAGTAGGTGTTGTTCTCTGTGGCCCCTGGCTTGTCCAGGGCGCCACAAGTCACCTATATAGTATAGACAGATTCACATAGTAATGCATTCAGGCACCATCATTTTTTGCATGTATTTTTAGGCACTTAATCTGTATTTGTATTATTTAAAAAAGTGATGATGTACTGATTTAAGGTCTGATTTACTACTTTGCAATAGTGGCCATGTCCCAGTAAAATTGATTGGGAAGGCTTTTTCTAGATATCTTGTTCAGCCAATGCTGCTTCTGAGTGGCGCTATTGTGGTGCACTCATCCCTATAAATTGACCCCCCGGGGCTCCATGACCTCTGAAATTCGGTGATGTCACGTCAACTTCCAGTTGATCCGAAATCACTGAGCCCGGCCCCAGGCTGTGGGCAGAGTTTCACCGCTTGTCACAGCCCAGCGTCACAGTGCAGCATGTCTTGTGCTGTCCTACACTGCAGAGCATCACAAGCAGGAGCGACACTGGGCTGTGACAAGCGGTGAAACGCCGCCCACAATCCAGTCACTCAGGAATACTGGGGCCGGGTTCAGTGATGTTAGGTCAACATCACCGGATCCAAGAGATCACATACCACGGGGTGGGGGAGGGTCACTTAATGTAGATGAACCGACCATGATAGCGCTGCTCAGAGGAAGAATTGACTGAACAAGGTATTTATTAAATGCCTTCCCTATCAGTTTTAGGCCCCCTTCACACGTCCGTGAAAAACACGCACGTGTGTTACGGGCTGTTTTTCGGGTCTGTGTCCCGTTTTTGTGTCCGTTTTTATGTTCCGTGTGGCATCTGTGTGAATTGCGTATGCTAGCCGTGTTTGTGTGTAGAACGTCCGTGTGTGCGTGTGGAATGAACGTGTATGTGTATGTGGAATGAACGTGTGGAATGTCCGTGTGTGTGATGCACAATGTCATTTATAAATGTCGGCTGACAGCAGACAGAGTTGCGTGATGAGAATGAACTCGGGTGAACTTCACCCGACTTCATCTTCATACCGCGGCTCTGTCTGTGTCGAGTACTGATTAGCGGTTACCTGTGAAGGATTCACCGGTGACCGCTAATCCCCCGAGTGACTGAAGTTTCCCCCCCTCTCTCATACTCACCTATCCCCGATCACCGGCGCGGCGCTGCACGGCATTCACACTGCTGCGGCGGCTTTTACTATTTTGAAAAAGCCGGCCGCTCATTAAACAATCTCGTATTCCCTGCTTTTCCCGCCCACCGGTGCCTATGATTGGTTGCAGTGAGACACGCCCCCACGCTGAGTGACAGGTGTCTCACTGCACCCAATCACAGCAGCCGGTGGGCGTGTCTATACTGTGCAGTAAAATAAATAAATAAATAATTAAAAAAAACTGGCGTGCGGTTTTTAATGCCAGCCAAATAAAGCCATACGGCTGAAGGCTGGTATTCTCAGGATGGGGAGCCCCACGTTATGGGGAGCCCCCCACCCTAACAATATCAGTCAGCAGCCGCCCAGAATTGCTGCATACATTAGATGCGACAGTTCTGGGACTGTACCCGGCTCTTCCCGATTTGCCCTGGTGCGTTGGCAAATCGGGGTAATAAGGAGTTAATGGTAGCCCATAGCTGCCAATAAGTCCTAGATTAATCATGTCAGGCGTCTCCCTGAGATTCCTTTCATGATTAATCTGTAAGTGACAGTAAATAAACACAGACACCGGAATAATCCTTTATTAGATTGCCGCGCGATCAGCTGAGCTGTCACTGAGGTTACCCGCTGTCAACGCTGGATCCAGTGACAGCGGGTAACCTCAGTGACAGCTCAGCTGATCGCAAGGCTGTCTTCAGTTGCTGCGTGGAGGTGTCAGGAGAGGCGGTGTCTTCTGCAGCTCCTGTCACCTCCATGCAGCAGAGCTGGAAGCGACGCTGGACCATCCTGGATGACGCCGGACATGGAGGGCTTTTTCGGGCTGATTAAATTGGAGAACCAGGGTATATGTTTGTGTTTTTTATTTCTAATAAAGGATTTTTCAGCTGTGTGTGTTTATTTACTGTAACTTACAGATTAATCATGGAAGGAATCTCGGGGAGACGCCTGACATGATTAATCTAGGATTTAGTGGCAGCTATGGGCTGCCATTAACTCCTTATTACCCCGATTTGCCAAAGCACCAGGGCAAATCGGGAAGAGCCGGGTACAGTCCCAGAACTGTCGCATCTAATGTATGCGGCAATTCTGGGCGGCTGCTGACTGATATTGTTAGGGTGGGGGGCTCCCCATAACGTGGCACTCCCCATCCTGAGAATACCAGCCTTCAGCCGTATGGCTTTATCTGGCTGGCATTAAAATTGGGGGGGACCGCACGCCGTTTTTTTTAATTATTTATTTATTTATTTTACTGCACAGTATAGACACGCCCACCGGCTGCTGTGATTGGGTGCAGTGAGACACCTGTCACTCAGCGTGGGGGCGTGTCTCACTGCAACCAATCATAGGCGCCGGTGGGCAGGGAAAGCAGGAAATACGAGATTGTTTAATGAGCAGCCGGCATTTTCAAAATAGTAAAAGCCGCCGCAGCAGTGTGAATGCTGTGCAGCGCCGCGCCGGTGATCGGGGAACGGTAAGTATGAGAGAGGGGGGGAAACTGACCGACAGACTGTGAGAGAGGGACAGACAGACATAGACCGACAGAGAGACAGAGAGACCGACCGACGGACTCAGGGAGATTGACCGACATACACAGAAATAGAAAGAATGACCGACATCACTAGAAATAAAAACACGAAACGGACACGGACTATAGGTAGATGCATATGTGTTTACTAACGTGTGTGCACATACCCATAGACTTTCATTGTGTCCACGTGTGCGTGCTCCGTGCAGATAACGGACATGCATCCGTGCAAAACGCAAACACATACGGATCACGGACACGCACACATGGACATAATGAAATAACGCACGTGTGACCACAATCATAGATTAACATTGGTGCATGTTTGTCCGTGTCTCCAGTATATACGGAAACGGAACAAACACGCACGTGTTTCACGGACGTGTGAAGGGGGCCTTACAGTGAGGTGGTCACTAATGCTGAGTAATACCCCACCTTTTTAAAAGGAACCTGTCAGGTCCAATTAGTACCTAGGACTATGAGCAGTTCTGGGTACATATTGCTATTCCCTGCCTAACGGTCCCTGTATACACTAGCATAGATAAAGAGATCTTTAGAAAAGTATTTCTAAAGATCTTTTACCATATTCTAATGAGCGAGGGCACTAGTCCCCTGGGTGTTAGCTCCCTTGGCCCATTTTCCCCTTTAGAATGTTAGTACATCCCTGTGGGCCACTAGGGGTGTGCTAACATGCTAATAAATACGCAGTATCACACGATGATCTCTATTGTGAATGTCACCCAAGTGGGTGCTGGTGTGGAGCTCCCTCTGGTGGCCAGAAATGGTAATGAAGCTGAGTCTGAATCGGTGACTCAAACAGGTGATGGAATTAATTAGGAATCCAGGAAGTCCTATTGCAGATCAGCCTAGTGTATTTAGGAGAGCAGTTGCTGCCTGGTGGAGGCCGGTGATAAATGTTTCCTGCTGCTTCTGAAGATGGCTGGGAGTTTTTCCTTCAATTTTTCCCATTTATTCTGTGCCTGAATCTACTCCAGATAAGTTTACTAGTTTCTGTGCTTAATTGCTGGAATTGTACTTAAGGGTGTTTCTGCTTATTCCAATGTATTCTGTGTTTTGGTTTCTTTTTTGTGAGGATCTGTCTCTCTGCTTTTTGTGAGCAGGGCGGTTCTTCCAGCAAGAAAGGGACAGCAAGAAAGGGAGCTTGCTCCCTGTTCATGTTTGGATTATGTGCACTTTAGAATATTAGTTGTTCTGTGATTTTATTTTTTTCCAATATATCTGCAGTTCTGTTTAAAGTGTCTGGCACAAGAATACCTGATATAGTGGGGGACAGACCATGTGGTCTTAGGATTTTTATTTATCAGGAGTTTGGTATTTTTTGCAGGGTTTTTTGCTGGCCGCAATCAGTTATCTTTCTTGTCCTGTTGTATCTAGTAAGTCGGGCCTCACCTTTGCTAATCTATATTTTTTATCTGTGTATTGTGTTTTCTTACATCACCGTCATTGCATGTTGGGGGCTTGCTATTTTTTGGGGACGGCACCGAGGCAAGTTAGGATTCCTCATTACTATCTTTGAGGTGTAGCAAGTTTCTCCGGCAGTGACGACGTGTCTAGGTGTGTTAGGAATATCCCACTGCTACTTCTAGTGTTGACCGAAAGATAGGGGATTGTGGTCAGCTTAGTTTCCAATTACTCTTGTGGTTTTGTTTTTTCCTGATTAATGGGATTTTTGTGACCATCCACGGTTACCAGTTTATAACAGATCTCACTCACCTCTACGACGCCATCGCGTCCAACACTGGATTTCAGCTCAGTACGCATGACTCCAGAGTTTTGGCCATGCGCACTACTTCAGTTTGAAGCCAGGACACGTACACCCGGCTTCATAGTGCGCATGACCCAAACTCTGGGGTCATGCGCACTTAGCCTAAATCCCCCGGTCGAACATGATGGCAGCAGCGGAGAGGTGAATGAGATCATCCTGTGATGCTGTGTATTCATTAGCATGTTAGAACACCCATAGGGGTGTACTAACATGCTAATTGGGGCAAATGGCCGGGGAACTAACGCTCAGTGCCCTCACTCATTAGCATATGGTAAAAGATCTTTAGAAATACTATTTCTAAAGATCTCTTTATCTATGCTAATGTATACAGGGACGGTTAGGCAGGGATTAGCAATATGCACCCAGAACTGCTCGTGGTTCTGGGTGCATATTGGACCTGACAGGTTCCCTTTAATTGTATGGCTATAAGTACTTGCTTCTGTGCCGCCCCCACGTCACTAGCAGCCGGGCTGCTCGGGTCCAGATCCGCAGTGGCTCGAGGGGTCTCCGGGCCTGGGGGTCGCGCGGACACTCAAATAAAAAGGGACACATATGTACGGGGATTGCTGTGAATATTTTGTGACGCCACCCACGGTGCGTGGTAAGATGTAGTACCACCGTTGCTGTTAGGGAGCACCCGGGGGCGATGGGATGGCAGCTGGATTTTAACCCCTCCGTGGGTAGGGGTGGATGCCCCGGGGCTCGGTATCCAGAACACGGGGAAGTGATGTAGGTCAGAGGTGGCTCGCCGGGCTGGACCGGGGGATGTTGGTGCACTCACTGTTGAATAATTGCACACGAATAATTGCACACGAGTCTGTTGGTAAACCAAGGGGTCAGTGGCCGGCTGCCGCGTTCGGGTGTACTCGGGTCCCACACCCGGCTGGTGTTCCGATGTCCCTTCCTCCGGCACTCTGTAACTTTCTCAATTCTGGACGACCCCGTGTGGAACGGGAAAGTCCGCTACCAGTATGTTCTGGTTGGGAGATATGCCCGCGAAAACTGACCCTTGGGATCTCAGTGGGTGCTTGCTGATACGCTATCCCCCGCAGTGGGCTGCCATTTCGCTCTATCTGGGCTAACACTTTGGAGCAACATCTGGAACCTTGCTCCCGGCCTGGTTAGTTAGAGAAGGGGCTTGCAACCGTCTTCTAACTAGGTCCAGGTGGGGGCCTGTGCACGGTTTTCGGACCGGATCTCCGCTGTCGGTACCGGCGGGCTCCAAACCTGTCCCGGTCCACATTGGATTTCCCGCGACTGGACTCCCGTCACCTATGGACACGGTCCACTGCTTGCCACCTAGCCAGTAGACCAGGGCCACTACCCTGACTACTCTGTACTCGGCTCAGGCTTGCACTAGCACTGTCACTTGAACTTGAACTTAAGACCAACTCACTGGTTCCCTCCCCCGGATCCTCAAGACCCCTAGGTAGGCGCTCCCAATCCGCCTGGTCCTGCCCACTGGTGTGTCCTTCCTACCCTGAGGGGGGTGGCTAGGATTTTGTGGCTGATTGTACCTAGTGTGGGATGATGTTATGTAGGGTGAATTGCTCTTCTGTGACCACCTGGTGGCGCCAGGGAGTCACACTTCCTGCACAAATGTTTTCTTGAAAGGTTCATTTGAACCGAAGCATCGCCACTGGGCTACTAAAGTCCTGTTTTTCACTGCAAGTATACTGGAAGTTGCAGGTTGCATATAAGACACAGCTTTTTGTATGGCACAATAGGCATTTGAACCTAGCAGGCAGGGCAGTCAGTGACAGGTTTCTGACCTCCTGTAATCATATTAATGGGGGAGGGGTGGAGCGAAATTAATCGAAGGGCACCCCACTCACCATCCAGCTGTGGAATATCCATTATCACAATCTACTTCTCAATATGTGTTTTACTCATCTTTAGTCACCTACTTCTTCTTCTAGTATTTTTTTTTGCATTCCTAAAATATGGATCATACACAAGCTATAATTGTCTGTATTATGTAACTATTTTTGCTTGGACATAACAGTTTCCTCTCCCGTCTCAAACATATTGATTAACTGTCTTCTGAGAAAATTGTCTCTTTTTGTGCACTGGAAAAAGAGACTAATGCGAATAAAGACGGTTTCTCTGTGTGGGATGCAGGACAGTATTATTTATCATAATAGTAGATGGAATCTGTAAGATAAGCATGACCTGCTGGAAATGTATCAGTGCATGCTACAGATAGGACTTTCTGATATCTCTATGGGATTTGGAAGAGCCAATGATAATGTGAGAGCCAGGTCAGCGTTCGGAGTATTTCTTCATTCTTCTGGCTTCAATTCTCTCATTACAATTGCAGTGATACAAACCTTCAGGAATTTTATAAACACAGGATATGCATCGGTTAACCACATCTCTAGGAAGGAAGGCAAAAAGTACATTTTTCACTATACAATTTTGAATTCCAATTTTAAAAGAAAACTTATCACCACATGTGCCCTAAATTTTTTTTTAAAAAAATCGAGAGGGGTTGTATTTAAATATATATATATTTTAAATATAAATATTCACAACCACTTTACATAAAGGCGGTTACTGAAATGGACCCTTAATGTGGTGTCGGTGGACTCAGTGTCCCGGGTACCCCACTCTATTTACCAGAAGTCATGACACCATGAATTTAACGAACAGTGATGAGTGGACCTGCAGATACCCAGAATTGGCGAGCCTAACTGGATTTTAAATAAATAATTTTTAAATGCAGTATGAGACCTGTTACGCGGGAGGACGTTAGAGCAAAACTAATAACAACTCTAAAGTCTCCAGGACAGTAGGCACAGCCCAGTTAGTTTCACTGAGCTGTCGCAATGTGACTGGAGTGGTAGGGCAGAAGCGGGATAACTGGCCCTGTCTGTGCCTTGCCATGAATCTTGGCGTGATAGGCACCGGGCGCCTAACTCTGCTGACCCGCTTCCAGTATCACACACAGCACTGAGATACACACTATAGTGCTGCAAAGGTGCTGAGGCTGTACTATGGCTGCACTACTCTGCAGATGCCACAGAGCCAAAATGACTCACGCGCAGCCATGTGCATCGTCCAGGGTCTTTTAAAGACTAAGCCCTGCCCCAAGCCAAGCACCAGATGACCAGATGGCAATGGCGCCGGCAGCGGCCACTCAGGGACCGTCACATCACCAATGACATCATCAATGGCCATTCAGCGTCCGGCACGTCACCTCTGACGTCATCGATGGCCAATAAGTGGCCGCCGTGTCAGCAGTGACGTCAGCGCAGGCCAATCAGCGGCCGCCGCATCACTGGTGATGTTACGCGCATACGCAGTAGCGTGAAACACACACTTAGAGCCAAGAAAGGCAGTGGGAACCCATGCATGCGTGGTAGGGCAAAACAGGGACTTAGCCTCAGAAACAAAGATGCCTAGCAGCCAGGTACCTGGAGCGGTGGACAGGTGGCGCAAGTGAGCCAGCCGACACCACAGCCGGAGGGGTGGTTTGAGGCTCAGGAGAACCCCAAATCGTAACAAGACCCCCCATTACTAATCTGTAATTGAAAAGAAACACAAACATCGAAAAACCCTTTATTAAAAAAAATACTAAATAATCACACCCTCTTTCACCCCTTTATTGACCCCTAAAACATCCAGATTCGATGTAATTCACACTAGGTCCCACAACGATTCCAGCTCTGCTACATTACTGAAGGCACAGTGAGCAGGCATGGAACATGATTGCCCACTCTGAGCTTTAGGCAAAGACTCAGCCACACGATGAGCAGTGACATTACTTTGCGGTTGTTTACCGTCACAGATGGAGCTTCCCATAGTCCTCCACCTGTGATCACAGATAACCTGGCCTCTGGTGACCTCATTAAACTGAGTGACATTACCTCAGTTAAGGTCACTGACTTGATAGGTCTGCATCTCCTGGTAGAAAACCACATTTTTTGCCAAGAGGTGCGGATTTGGTGCTGAAAATTCTACACCTTATTCCTGCACCCAATCTACACCTCCTGGCAAAAAAATGCATCAAAACCACATCATACTGCATGTGGTTTAGATGCATCTTTTTTCCAGAAGGTGTAGATTGGGTGCAGGAATATGGTGTAAAAATCACAACTGGGGGCTGCAGCCTGTAGCCATATGTTTTATCTGTGCTGGGTATCATAATATGGGAGGACCCTATGCCAATTTTTTTATTATTTATTTTTTACACCAATCTACAATGACCCTCAGACAGGGTCTGTGATTGCAAGCAGTCAGATATGCTGTCACATACGGTGGGGGCGAGTAGTGTTGAAGGGTGCAGATAACCCCTTTATAATATCTCCTCCAGAAGACCTTATTGTCAAATCCAGGAGAAAGAACGTGAATTGTAGATCTGTACACATTTATGCTGTGATCTCCGCAAAGAATTACTCACCGATGTAATCGTAAAAGCCTTCTATATTTATCCCTTTTTGTTTTACGCTGTTTTTGACTGTTTTGTATGTATTTTTGTTATTTTACCTTTTTATAACTTTTCAAACACTGTTCTTTTTTTTCATATAAAAAATATCATTTGTTTTTCCTTGCTGCTGAAGGCTCAAAATCTGATAAAAAATGGTTATTT
The DNA here is from genome assembly GCF_048569485.1 of Anomaloglossus baeobatrachus. Taxonomy (NCBI): domain Eukaryota; kingdom Metazoa; phylum Chordata; class Amphibia; order Anura; family Aromobatidae; genus Anomaloglossus; species Anomaloglossus baeobatrachus. The sequence continues at coordinate 99,604,920 of NC_134353.1, read as the reverse complement.
GTGTATCTAGAATGAAAAATAGCCAGATTTGACATCTGCTAGAATTGATTGGAACAGGATCTTGGAGAATATTTATTGACTGCCCATGCCAACATTGAACTTGGCCACTACTTAGGAAGTCGTTTTGCCAGCAGGCCACAAACCTAATCTCCCTTGTTCATCACCTTCTCACTTCCAGTGTATGGGGAGGGGTGGGGGGGTGCTGGTGCATTACTCTGTTTTCGGTTTTAGTAGGATCTCAGTCCAGACACTGGAACATTATGGAATAGTGAGTAAATTAAACTATTACATATTGTTTCCAAAATGTCCCTATTGTCACTGCGCCACGGGTATGAAGAAAATATCAGTTCCACTTTCCTGCGGCTTCATTTCTAAAGCACTGATCTGGCAGTTAGATTGTTGGCAGACTGTACTGTATATACAGCTGCTTAGTCATGGAGGGCACACGGCTTGGCCTGGACATATAATGCAAACAATGAGAGCTGGCATATGCTGTTAGTTCCAGGCCAGTGGCAATGCTGCAGTACCATCTGCTGGGGGTCAGGGCAGTTGTCAGGGTCGGCGTCTGTCCTGAGCACAATAAATACTTTCTGCAGGGGGTTGCACGCAGCAGTACATATTAATACAAACAATGCAGTAACCTGCTCCCTGCACACAAGCCGTGCAATATTGTCACAGTCTTGACAATAGGAGACAAAAAAGGCCATATGCATCACAAACGCCAGGGTACGGATAGAAAAGTTTTAATGTCAGGTCATAGAGCTCTTTAAACAATCAGGAATTAAATGGCTCCGTACCTCCTAAAAGATAATGTCACTTGCAGCAATTCATCCCACTCTTAAGAGCTTAAATAAGGATAGCCCATAATACATAGATATCACAGGAACATAATATACAGGTGCATAATATACAGGTACATAATACACAGCTATCACAGGTACATAATATACAGGTACATAATACAGAAGTACAGAATCTACAGGTTCATAATACACAGCTATCACAGGAACACAACATACAGGTACATATTACATAGATATTACAGGTACATAATATACAGGTGCATAATATACAGGTGCATAATACACAGCTATCACAGGTACATAATATATAGGTACACAATACACAGATATCACAGGTACATAATATACAGGTACATAATATACAGGTACATAATACACAGCTATCACAGGTACATAATATACAGGTACACAATACACAGATATCACAGGTACATAATATACAGGTACATAATACAGAAGTACAGTATATACAGGTTCATAATACACAGCTATCACAGATACACAACATACAGGTACATAATACACAGATATCACAGATACACAACATACAGGTACATAATACACAGCTATCACAGATACACAACATACAGGTACATAATACACAGATATCACAGGTACATAATATACAGGTACATAATACACAAGTACAGAATATACAGGTACATAATACACAGCTATCACAGGTACATAATATACAGGTACATAATACACAGATATAACAGGTACATAATATACAGGTACACAATACACAGATATCACAGGTACATAATATACAGGTACATAATACAGAAGTACAGTATATACAGGTTCATAATACACAGCTATCACAGATACACAACATACAGGTACATAATACACAGATATCACAGGTACATAATATACAGGTACATAATACACAAGTACAGAATATACAGGTACATAATACACAGATATAACAGGTACATAATATACAGGTACATAATACACAGGTACACAACCCACATCCACATACAAGGTGGGTTCAGATCTGTCAAGCATTTTATGGCCATAAAGTTTTTTTTTCATTAAGCACATTAATAAAAGTACTAATATTAATATTTTATATTGCAATTTAATGATTTAGTGTAATTATACGTAATATATAATATTCATACCACTGGTCAGTCTATAGAGCAAAATTCACGTCTTTATACAAAGTGAGTCCGGGTCCATCATGCACTTTACGGCCACAACACATTTTTATCCAGTATATTATAATATAATATCACTTTTTCTATTACGGTAGAATATTTCATAATAGTTGTATAACATTTACTGTAGTAACGTCAGAAGCTTATCTACAAGGCATATTTTAATTTGAAGAAAGGTAAAAATAAAAAAATAATTTATAGCCAGCTTTTAGATAGGTGAGCATTTGATCTCTCAGGCTGCAGCGCTGTTGATGTGATGTTAGCGCTACAGGCAATAATATAGAGAAAATTCAAGATGAAAATAATATAAATAACATGAACATATACCCTGCTGTAACTAAATAAAAGCATAGTGCATATAAACATAGGGTACTTAGTAAACAATGATTTTGATCAAAACCTATTATCTAAAAACTACTTTGATCTAAAACTACGTAATCAAATACTATGCTTTTATTTAGTTACAGCAGAGTATACCTGCATATTATTTTCATCTTGGGTTTTCTTCATCTTATTATGCTTACTTTGTCTTAGGCCCCCTTCACACGTTCGTGAAAAACACATACGTTTTTACCTGACGTGTTAAAGATGCGTATATTTTCTCGATGTGCTATCCGTGATAATACATGGAGATCGGGCATTTATACTTACCTGTCCATGCTCCTGCTGTCCGTGGTACTGATATATCTCGCAATGCTGTGTCCGGCCGCTGCTGTGTACCCGCTGCAGCTACTTCCAGGTCGCAGTGCAGTGCCTACGTAAGAGCATAATTAGCCGGCCTGGAAGCAGGAGACAGCAGCGGCAGGAGACAGCATCACTGGAGACGGCTGAGTTTAAAAAGCTTCTTATTTTAAATGTACGTGTTTTTCTGGTACGTGTTTCACGGATCACACTATTGTGTGGTCTGTGGGACATCAGTGATGCCAGAAAAAAATGGACATGTCTCCGTGCGGAGCACACGGACACGCGTGTATGGTGCACGGAAACACGTCAGTGAGAAATCACTGATGTGTGCGCATACCCATTGATTTTAATGGGTCTGCTTATGTCTGTGATTCTGGTACGTATAAAAACAGTAACATACGTACCAGAATCACTGACATGAAGGGGGCCTAGGATAGTGAAATTATGTTTCGAAATGTATGTTTTGCAATATCGCTGGGCAAGCACAGGATAAAGCAGACCCACTGAGCCACAGCATATCGAAAACCCAAAGGGGCTTGACTACGGACCAACACCTGGTTTTCATCAGAGCCTCTAATGGTGAGGGATTTACAGAACCCTATTAGGCTATGAGCGCATGTTGCGTAGTGTCCATGCTCAAAAATCTGCAGCGATTTAGCAGTGCATGTGGGCTTCAAATCGCTGCAGAAACACTGCGTAATGGATGCAGTGTGTCTGCAAAATAGATGCCGATTTCATGCGCTCTGGATGCTGCCTCTCCCATAGGCCTCCTTCACACGTCCGTTTCTCTGGTACGTGTTTGGTCCATTTCCTCACGTGCCAGAGACACAGGCACTCGTAGACCCATAAAAATCAATGGGTCTGCGCACACGTCCGTGTTTTGCCATGGACCGTGTGCCCATGTGCTCCACACATATACATGTCCGTTTTTCTCAGGCATCATGGGTGTCACACGGACCACACACGGACCGCACTGATGTGATTCATATGACACACACCGGAGAAAACACACGTGCCTGTGAAATAAAAATAATTTCTATACTCACCTTCTCCAGTGTGCTGTCTCTGCCGCTACTGTAATTTGCTTCCGACCCCCGCTCATTATGCTCATGAATATTCACTCCACTGCAGGCCAGAAGAAGCAGGTGCGGGGAGTCAGCAGGGCGGGAGACCATGGACAGCAACGCCAGGGACAGGTGAGCAGAAAGTTCCCGTTCTCGGTCTGTTATCACGGATAGCACACGAAGAACACACGTGTGCCATAAACACGGCACACAGAGGGCAATATGCACCTTTGACACATCCGTGAAAAACGTGCGTGATTTTCATGGACGTGTGAAAGAGGCCATAGACAGAGTGGGAGAAGCATCCAAAGCACACGAAATAAGTGACATGTTACTTTTTTGAACGCATTGATTTGGATCAAAATTTCAGCATGCAAGTCGCTGCGTTCTCAAACGCAAGATGCGGATGGATTATGCACAATCTTCATAGATTGTGCTGGGGACGCAGGACGCATAAGTTTACGTTGCAGTGCAATATGCAGCGTAAACGCATGAAATTATGCAATGTGCGCACATAGCCTTAAGGGTGCTTTACACGCTGCGACATCGCTGGCGATTGCTAGCGATGTCGTGCGCGATAGCACCCGCCCCCGTCGTACGTGCAACATGTGGTAATCGCTGCCATAGCGAACATTATCGCTACGGCAGCGTCACACACACATACCTGTTCAGCGACGTCACTGTGACCGCCGAACAATCCTTCCTTCAAGGGGGAGGTGCGTTCGGCGTCACAGCGACGTCACAGCGGCGTCACTAAGCGGCTGCCCAATAGCAGAGGAGGGGCGGAGATGAGCGGCCGGAACATGCCGCCCACCTCCTTCCTTCCTCATTGCCGGTGGACGCAGGCAAGGAGGTGTTTGTCGTTCCTGCGGTGTCACACATAGCGACCTGCGGCATGCCCCACCAACGATATTATGAAAAGGAGCGACATGTCAATGATCAACGATTTTTGACGTTTTTGCAATCGTTGATTGTCGCTCCTAGCTGTCACACACTGTGATGTCGCTAACAATGTCGGATGTGCATCACTAACGACGTGACCCCAGCGATATATCGTTAGCGATGTCGCAGCATGTAAAGCACCCATTAGAGTGATCATGTCGGCAATCTTCTTCTTATTATTCTTCTTCTTCTCCTTCTCCTTCTCCTCCTCCTCCTCCTCGGCAGTCCGCCCGGCCATGGAAGAACCGGCCGCTGCAGGCCCGAAGCCCCAACCGGTGAGGCCATCACCGCTGGACCCCCCAAAGAGCGTGCTGGTGGTAGCCGGCGTGGGGGCAATCCAGCGGGGCCCAACCCAAGCGCAGGGGTATACCAACGCCTTGTACTGGGACAAACAGCCGAACTCCTTGGGCCAGGAGATCGCCGCCAGGGAGCGGGAGAGAGCCGACGTGGTGGCCCGTACCATACGGGAGAAAGACCACCTCCAGAACGCCACCTTCCGGGTGCAGGGCCCACTCTATGAAGGCCAAGTCAGGAAGTTTGAACCGCGAAGGGGGTTCGGCTTTATCTACGAACCGGGCCTGGAGGCCGAAGTGTTTGTGGCCCGTGAACTCACATCTCCCAACGGGCCACCCAGGTCGCGATCTGTTGCCGGGCGACCTGGTGACCTACACCCGACATTGCGGGGAGAGGGGCTGGTATGCCCTGGATGTGAAACAGAGGGAAAGCCGCGGTGTGCAGATGCGGCCCCAGCCCCCTCCCCCACCGTGTCGTCCGGATGTCGAGCTGGAGGAGGTCCTTGATGAGTGTGACCTCAAGTAAAGGCAGCGGTTTACCGTTGTCACCAAAGTTGTCCCCGTTGGGACCCTGTGCAGCATGTTGATTGTTCCAGTTGTGAATGAATGAACACCAATCAATCCAAAGTTTCATCTAATCAGCAACCAGTGATTATCCCGGCCGATGCCGGCAAGTTGTTCCCGTAGGGACTCTGTGTTTTACCTACGAACTTGTGGGTTTGTAAATAATTTGTGGGTCGTTTTCCGTGTTCTGTGCCGCCTCCGGAGAGGCAGATTGGGGGAAGGGCCCGCAGCAGAGGAGGCTGGGGCCCGGCCACCACCAGGACCGGTGGCCATCCTCCGGGGGTCAGGGGTCCCCCTGGACGTGGGGTCCCCTGAAGTGACAGCCGAGTGCGAGATACCGTACCCGTTCCCGCTCAGGTAACCTGGACCAGGACTGGGGAAGAGAGATGCTGCCCGTTTCTTAGGGGCAGCATCAAGGGTTAGGTTGCTTGGGTGGGGGAGCGGATAACCATGAACCCGTCCGTCAGTAATAAAAATGTTTGTAACGTTAAAGTACCATGCCTCCCGTAAGGGAAGAACTGAAATATACTTATGTCGAATGTTATGTGTTAAATTATCTTTTACAGAAACAAAAATAAAACCGGTGATGGACAGGCAGCCCGTGGACGGTCTGCATTTTACCAAGGGGGAATGTGATGCCCTGGACTAGCCAGGTAGTCAAAGACATACCAACACACACACCCCCCCACCCTAGACAGTAACAACAGTCAGACAAAAAAAACCCTTGTTGCCTCCCTCCAGGGTCTGATTTCCACACCAGGTGGGGCGGAGCCAGGTGGTTGGCCCCACCCACCGAGGTGTTCACAGGCCTGGAGGCGGCAAAAGGAGACAGATGAGTTTAGGAGGTGAAAGTGAGAGGAGTGAAACGTCTGCGTGTGCCTGAGTAGGAGCCCAGGCACTGACAACAAGGTTGGCAGATGGTGGTAGCCATCTGCAGGAGTTGGTGGAACTCTGCAAAGCCGTAAGGACCGGGGCTGGGTGGTGGCCCACCGGTACCGAACCGGGGAGCGGAGTGAAGCTAAGCACACACAAGCAGGGCCATCGGACCCCGACCAGGCTTGGAGCCGCCGTCAATAGTCAAATCCGAGTGTGACAGGAACCCCAGGGGTTCCCCAACAACCAAGTCCCAACAGAAGGCAACCGCTCAACCCGTGAGGATATACAGCCACCGCCACAGGCTAGAGATCCAAGGGCCAGCGTCTGCGGGCAAAACGGGCTCCTACGGCACCTATATGCCGGGGAGCGGACTACCGGTGGGCAACCACAGGAGTCAGATCATTCTAAAAGGTGCAGGGAAAGACAGTCACCATCAGCCGTCTGGGGAGAGCACAACAACAACACTGCACCCGTCCATCCGGCCGTTTGGTTTACCAGAGACTCTGTCATTGATTGTCTGAGTGAGTACACCAGTGCCGTCCGGCACCGGGCCACGCTGTCCCTGCAACCCTGCACCCCAGCTATCCAGCCTCCCCGTTACACCACCGGGTCCCGGGATCATCAACCCCCTACCTACGGAGGGGACAACATCCTAGCTGCTCCCTACCATCTCTCCCGGGATCCCCGTTACCAGCAGCGGTGGTGCCATCATCACCACGTCCCGTGGGTGGCGTCACGAACAATCTCCCTAACCAAACCATCCCTTTTCACTCACGGGTGAGGAGCAGCCCACCGCTCGAGCCACCGAACAGCAGCAGCAGAAGCCCCGGACCCGAGCATAGCGAGCGCGTCCCCTCCGCCCGCGACACTAAGTACCTTCCATTTTTAACATTTAGAGCAATATTTCATGTATTCATTAAGCCTGCTTTACACGTTGCAATTTCGCATACGATATCGTATGCGATTTGCAACGCCCCCATCGTATGTGCGGCATGTTCAATTTGTTGAACGTGTCACACATACGATTAACCCTCGTCACACATACTTACCTTCCATACGACCTAGATGTGGGCAGCGAACGTCCACTTCCTGGAGTGGGAGGGACGTTTGGCGTCACATCGAGGTTACGCGCTAGCCGGCCAATAGAAGCGGAGGGGCGGAGCTGAGCGGGACGTAAACATCCCGCCCACCTCCTTCCTTCCGCATTACCGGCCGGGAGCCGCAGGAGGCAGGTGAGATCTGTTCATCGTTCCCGGGGTGTCACACACTGCGATGTGCGCTACCCCGGGTACGATGAACAATCTGACGTTCAATTCGTTAGGAATGAACGACGTGCATGCGATGAACGGTTTTTTGTTCAATCGTAATTGAACGTCGCTGTCACACGCTACAACATACCTTACGATGCCGGATGTGCGTCACTTACGACGTGACCCCGCCGACACATCGTAAGATATCTTGTAGCGTGGAAAGCGGGCTTTAATCACAGTTTGTTACACTGTATTTGTATGTCATGATCAATGTTGTCACGTCCTACGAGATGGTAGCCATACAGTATTGTAGTGTCATTATTCTGCCATCATAGTGGTGTTATGCAATAAGGTTTGCACTTTTGAGCACTTTTGAGAAGGTTCTCCCCTGCCCCTTCCGCTCACCCTGTAGCTGCCCTGATGTCAGTATCCCTGCTCTTCTTGCTTATTCTGTGCACATCAGCCATGTTACTGTAGAAGCTCATGTCTTTGCATCCCTGGTTCAGAATCGGAATTTTTACCTACTGTAATTGTGCCCAAATACAAGAATTCCGCTGGAAAATTAACCACTTCTTCCAGAATCTTCTTAGATGCTGTAACGCCTACGCCAGCGTTCCCACATTGTTCCCCCCCCCCCTCCTCTGGGGAGACGTCAGTCTCCTCACCCTTCTGGCTCTCTTGCGGTGGCATTCCGTTTCCATCCTGCAGTCTCCCAGAGGCTGTGCACTCACAGCAGGGTTCCTGGTTCTATCTAAGGGACTTGAGTGTGGCCATGCTTTCTTAAAGGGCCAGCATACCCTTAACCAGGAAGTACCTTTCAGATCAGCTGAGAGCCTTCAGCTATTAAAGGTACTTTTATCCTACAAAAAGTGACTGGGCAATGAGTCTAATATGTTGCTAGTTCTCAGGTCTCCTAGCACTGTGCTGCTGTTGTAGTATGCTAGTTCCACTGCCGACATATGTTTATATTTAAGTGTACTGCTGCTGCTATCCCTAACCTGCCACTGCTGCTTCAAGCTGCCACACCAGCCGCCAACCACAATACCCTCTGCCACAAAGTATCGTCACCGGCTGCTGCCGCCATATCGATCCATCCCACTTGGAACCTTGACACCTGCTGCTGTTGTCTATCCCAGAGTCTATTGCTCCCATGCCCCTGGGGCCAGCTGTCGCAGCACTAGTCATCCCAAGTGGCACTAGGTTTGCAGTGTAACAAGCTCACCATTAGGGGCACTGGAGAAAACCAGGTGTGGTTCCGCAGTCAAGTCCTTCTGGGTTTTTTGTGTGCTGTGGCCCAGTGGGTTCTCTAAAACCTCTAGATAAAAGATGCCTCTAGAGACAAACTATGTGATGAAGTTTCTACTTGTGAGTAGTGGTATAAGATGCAACCTCAGAACCGGTGTCTCAACCGCCCAACCTTGCACCTTAGCTATAGAGTCAGAATAACTGTCCCTATTGGGCTCCCAATCTAGGTTCCTTATCAGTATGTCTTTGGAGTGTAGGAGGAAACTGGAGAACTTGGAGGAAACCCACACAAACACAAGGAGAACATACAAACTCTGTTTAGATGTTGTCCTTAGTGGGATTTGAACCACTGAGCCACCATGCTGCATAACCAAGCAGATTTGTGCTAGCTATCCACCAACAGAAGCACTACTAACTCTTCTCTTGATCCAGCCTGTCACCCCACATTGACAAGAATCCACATTATAGCTTGTTGAGCCCTCTACTTCCCTCATGTCTACTGACTCCACATGTATGTGAAGAAAAACAATGCCATATTTCAGGAGAACAAAACATTTTCAGCGGATTCATAAATCGAATTGTGCAATATCAAGTTCTTCCACTTGCTGAATGGCTCTGGCCACGAGGAAGCCCGATATTGAGCAGTTACAATTCCCCTACAATTGAGTATTGCCTTCTTCCCCTAGAGGGACCTCATTTAAGCACTACAGAATGATTCAGATGCTTGATGTAAAGAAGGAAATAAAAAAAAGGTTTTGGCACCTTCTTATTGTAAGGTTTGTAATAAACAAGAACATCTGCCCCAAGATACAAAAGTATATACACAGAATCCGTACTTCAAGTCAAGGTCATAACTGAAACAGTGAACTTGAATGAAGAAGGTCCTGACCCTGCGTACAGCTCCGAGCCATGAGTTACTGCATGGAGCAAAGCCATTATAACAAGCTACCGGTGACAACCTTTTTGTGATGGGGCTATTGATGCATTACAATGTCTTGGGCAGTTCCTGCAATTACACAGTACCTCCTATTCTGCGCAGTCAGAAAAACGTTAGAATGTGTCTTTTATCCCTTGAGATTGACTTGAATTAAGGAATGCCACATGTGTGAAAAAGCTATACAGTTTGACATACAAAAGTGAATAAAATTACTTGACATAGAGTCTTTTTATATCGGAGTAGACTCATAGAAACCCTGCTCCGCTTCTCGCTACTGCTCAAGTCATTTGTTAAATCCCTGAGCTGGATGCCATTCAATTTCAACTGCCCGAATGCCAAGAAATGAGGCCATATCCAATCTAAAATGGTTTAATCCTTCTGTAAAACTGACTAAACAGCAAACTAATCATTCTCGGTGCTCCAGAGACTGACACAAACCTTCGGAAAATTGGGCCTTTCTGGGATATCAGCATTTCAATTGAGTAGAAATAGAATGGGTTCATCATTCTGGAAATACTCCCGGCTGCTTTTGTGCTTCTGATTTGATATGACTGTTGGATCCTTCGAAGAAGCAGAATTCTTTCCAGTAGCAAAAAAGAAAAAAAGACTCAAATCTCTTATTCTCCAGTACAGAATATTTCTCATATATATTCTCACACTGGTGTATCACATTTAGGATAGTTGTGTGCTTTAGTCAGGGTATTTTATAAGTTTGTAATTCAAAGACATAGATTGTGTTGATATTTCCATCATGATCCTCTGACCTAACTAGGGGTATAGCCAGGGATTTGTTACAGATAGGGTTAAGCTTAGAGCAGGTTATTGGGTTAGAGTCAATGTTAAGGTTAGAATAATAAAATTGCTTCATTAAAAAAAATGTAATAAAAAAGCCTCACTGTAAATATGTAACTATATAACAATATACTTTTTAAAATTTTAGCAAAAAGCAGAAAAAAAATGATGAGCTCAATCTACAAAGTATAATTTTCCCAATAGTATCATTAAAAATGTTAGCTAACCATACAGAAAAAAAATAAGTCCTCACACTACTCCATGAATGGAATATTAAAAAGTTACGGAATTTGAAAAAGTGGAGTTGCAAGTTAGTTTTTTTTATTTTATAAAGCTTTATAAAGTGATAGTTTGGATGCATGAAATTGCAATGAATACAAACCGAAAAAAAACAATGACAGAATTGTAGTTTATCCCCCGCCATTGCTCACTACTTAGTAGTTAGCACTGTTTCTTGCAGAGCTGGGGTCCTGGGTTCTGGTCCCACCAAGGACAACATCTACAAGCAGTTTGTATGTTCTCCCTGTATTTATGTGGGTTTCCTCCAGGTTCTCTGATTTCCTCCCACACTCCAAAGACATACTTATAGGAATGTAGATTGTGAGCCCCAATGGGGACAACGTTGTTGATGTACAGTATGTAAACTGCTTTGGAATTAATAGAGCTATATAAGTGAATAAATATTATTATACTTATTCTTTAGTACTGTATATTATAGGGTAAAATAAATTGGAATTAAATTCAAACTACAACCAAAAAACAACCCCTCGTACGACTGTGGATGGAACCATAAAATAGTTAGGCCCCTAGGCACTCCTGTCTCTGATGTCCGAGTTGGATAGCTTTGGTAAATGGTCCAATTTTTGGATAAACCTGGATAAATCCGAGGCCTTGAACATCTCCCTCACTCAAAATCTAGTTTCTTCCTTCCAATCCAATCACCCTTTTAAGTGGCCACAAAGCAATAGTATCAGATATATGGGTATTGCCATTCCATCTGACCTGTCCAGATTGTTTCTACTTAACTTCCAACAATTCCTTATTAAATTAGAGAAGGACCTAGCCACATGGCATCAGGGGGTGGTATCCTGGTGTGGTAGAGTTGGCGCCCTCAAGATGACAGTTCTGCCCCGATTATTATACCGTCTACAGACGGTACCCGTTCACATTCCTGCATCATACTGGCATAAAATACAAAAATTATTCATCCAGTTTGTCTGGGCCAAAGGCCGACCTAGAATACGAGGTAGTGTTCTGACTAGACCAAAGGACACGGGTGGTTTGGGACTGCCCGACTGCCGAGGGTATCACCTAGAGGTGGCCCATGCACGGGTCTTGGACCTGGTACATGGTGAGGGGTCTAAACTATGGGTGCGTTTGGCCCATGATCTGTGTTCTCTGTAGGTGTCAACCCTACCTTGGACGTGGCTGCAGCTGAACCGCCGCAAACTCATGGTAAGGTATAGTGCTGGGCAGACTCTACGCACAATACACGCCCCTGGAAGGAAATGCGTTCTGATTCGTGTGTTTGGACCGCTGATGCCGGTGACTGATAGTCCGGACTTCCCTCCGGGTGCTTCTGCTACACTTTTCTTGGAAGGTACTAAAAGGACGCCTCTTCGCCTTATCCATGTTGCCCCACAGAGACAGATCCTCCCACTTTCTGTAATTCTGGGGGAGAAACACCCAAAATTTCTCCATAATTTTGAATATGCTCAACTCCAGCACTTTATTGCATCGCTTACACAGGCGCATGAGCTCTCATTCTCTCCATCCTCTTATGAAGCCATGTGTACTACAAATACTGCCCCAAATCACAATATTTCAGTTATATACAAATTGCTGGTTTCCAGAGGCTTGGACGCTCTTCCCCCCTTTTGCAGAGCGTGGGAGGGGGAACTCAACCAAACGTTCTCTAGAGAACAATGGGAGCATTGCTTCCATTTGTCACATAAATCTGTGACTGCCACTAAGTCCCAGGAGACTAGTTATAAAGTCATATCACGATGGTATAGGGTCCCTTCCCTCCTACATCGGTGGTGGCCTGAGATCCCGGATAATTGTTGGAGGTGTGAGAGTCAGGGGGGTACCATGACGCATATATGGTGGTCGTGCACAGCCTTGGGGACCTTTTGGGAGGGGGTGCTAGAGGTAGTCAGAGAGGTTTCAGGAATGGTGGTGCCTAGACGCCCTGAGGCGGTCCAGCTCTATATGTTTCCCATGTCCCAGACAGCTTACAAAAAATCCTTTTGCAGGCCGCCAAGACTGTTATACCTCGCCACTTGAAGAAGGCGGACTCTTCAACCTTGGAAGAGTGGATTGACAAGGTGAATGCAATATATCGGATGGAGAGGGTACTGGCCCAATCGCGGGGGGATGCGGAATCTGTGATCACAAAATGGTTTCACTGGGAGTCTTATTTGGCAGGGTCTAGCTCGAACCCATGACATGACTTAACCCCACTTTTGATTAAGACTCTTTGTCTCCTTACATGAACATGGCGGGTAGGTGGTGGCCCCATGGTATCCTCTCCGCTGCTCTTCCTTCCTTCCTTCCTTCCTTCCTTCCCTCTTCCTTTCACTCTTTGACTTTCTTTATTAGGAGTTTTCTTTTGTGGTAAGTTTCCTTTGTGAGGGAAAAGGGGGGGTGAGGGGGGTCCTTGCGCAAGGATTTTTTATGTGTGGTGTACTGGATAACTGTCACAACGACGTATTAGAGAGATGCCTTCCGGCTCCCTCTCTCCCCTTTTCTTTCTTTCTCTTGTTGGACCTCATGGTCCCGATATTCACAATTTTTTATGCAAAATGTAGTTGTATGACCTGTTATGTTTTTCATGAGAACCAATAAAACACTTAAATTTGAAAAATAGTTAGGCCCCTTTCACACATCAGTTTTTTGCCATCAGTCACAATCCGTTTTCTCGACGGATGTATCGCAGATTGTGGAAAAACTGATGTCACAGATCCCTGTAAAAAACGGATCCATCGTACCAGTTTTTTCAGGGTAAAAGTTATTTGCTGTTGAAAACCTATACAGTATCACCCCATCGAGAGACAGAGAAAGAGTGAGTGAGAGAGAGAGAGAGAGAGACTTTTTTCTGACCAGCAGAGAATTTACACCCCATCTGAGCATGCTCAGTTAAAAAAACCGGATCCATCGCCAGATTCCGTCTTTTGAAGGATTACGATAGATCCTGTGCCAATAGGCTTCAATTCTACCAAACGACGGATGGCGACGGATCCGTCACTGTCCGTTTTTTTGATAAACCCAAAAATGTTACTGTGGACGTCGTCTCTGTCCAACGGACAAACATTTTTCGACGGATCCATCGAACAACGGATCAAACGCGAGGCTATCCGTCGCAATCCGTCGCTAATACAAGTCAATTAGAAAAACGAATCCAGCGCTGCATCTGTTTTTTTTTCAAAATTTGACGGATTGTGACTGATAATTAGAGTATGGCTTAGCTTCACTGTTTTTCACTCCTCCTCTGACCACCGGTGAAACAGTTTACCATGCCTCCACACCACTAATGGCTTTTACTGCCATATATTCACCGGATGCTTTATATCAAACATGACTATGCCATTATAATCCATTCTATGATATTGTTATAATATTAAAGAAACATTTTTTTCAATCACATAACGAAAAATTGTTATAAAAATTCCTGTGACTCCAGTGTATAGAGGGCTTTACACGCTACGATATCGTTAATGTTTTATCGTCGGGGTCACATTGTTAGTGACGCACATCTATCGTCATTAACGATATCGCAGCATGTGACACTTACCAGCGTCCTTAAGCGACCTCAAAAATGGTGAAAATCGTTCACCATGGAGAGGTCGTCCCAAACTCAAAAATCGGTAAGGGTTGTTTATCCATGTTGTTCATCGCTCATGCTGTTGCACACATCGCTATGTGTGACACCGCAGGAGCGAGGAACGTCTCCTTACCTGCCGCCGGCCACAATGCGGAAGGAAGGAGGTGGGCGGGATGTTACGTCCCGCTCATCTCCGCCCCTCCGCTTTGATTGGCCGGCCGCTTAGTGACGTTGCGGTGATGCCGAACGTCCCTCTCCCTTGAGGGAGGGATTGTTCGGCAGTCACAGCGCCGCCGCCGACCAGGTAAGTGCCTGTGACGCTGCCGTAGCGATAATGTTTGCTGCGGCAGTGATCACACGATATAGCATGTGCGACGGGGGCGGGTACTTACACGCTCGATATCTCTAGAAATTGCTAGCGATATCGTAGCGTGATATCGTAGCGCTTACATCTTCAACATTCTTAGAGTAACAGAAATCAAAGAAGGCTATTAGCTCAAACGTTTTTTGTTAAATGTTACTTTGAATTCTCAGTAAAAGAAAATTACAACAATAATATATTTTGAGTGCCGGACTTTGCTCTCTTGGATTGTGACTGATGGCAAAAAACAGTGTGAAAGGGGCCTTATGACTCTTGGAAGATGAGGAAAAAATTAAAGATAAAAAAAAGAAAAATCAACATATCGGCAAGGTGTTAAGAAAAGTTTCTGACTTCTGATTGAATGTGAAGGCAGCAGGATAAATTTTATTTTAGGTAGTTTTTATAAAACCGGCCCAGTATAAAAAATGGAAAATTGGTGTTAGAGGCTGATGTTCAGCTTTGGTTACCTTTAGTAACTACATTTTTTTTTCTATTTACATCCTAAATGACCGCCACCAAGCAACATGCTTGCCGGTCATCAGTTGTTTCATAGCCTGATTTAGGATTTTATGTGATACACTGAGGAGGAAAATGGTATCAATGTTTTGAACTTTTGACTTTCAGGCTCCATATCTCACCTTCTACTACAGCTTCAAACAATCATCTTCGCTATCTCATACATAAATTTGACTTATGTAAAGGAATCTAGCTCACCCACGTCTGACCTCACCGTGCCTTAGACTCGGATCCGGCCCTGCCCTGGCCGCACAGCATTGAAAATGAAGAAAACGATCCAGCTGAGTGACCAGGTGATTTATTCAGTGCAGTTCAGACAAAGCATATGGTCGTGGTTAACGCGTTTCTGGCTTAACGCCCTTAATCATAACCATATGGTATGGTATATCATAATCATGGTTATGATAAAGGGCGTTAAGCCAGAAACGCGTTAACCACGACCATATGCTTTGTCTGAACTGCACTGAATAAATCACCTGGTCACTCAGCTGGATCGTTTTCTTCATTTTCATAAATTTGACTTGCAACTATTTTCCTTCTCTCTTAACAAATACTTATTTTGTGTCGGTAGATCATATATAATCCAAAATAAATTTCAGTTTGTTGGTATAAATTTCACAATGACTTTGGGATAGTGGGAACTGGGGCCCCTAAGCTGTCCATCAAGCTAGGGAGCCTTGTGCTATCCCTATTCTCACGGATACTCCTAATGGTGGAGAAGCCTGAGTCTTCTTCTTGGCCCTGCTCCTGACCAGTCCTGACCTGATACCCCTTTCCCTCTCCCAGGAAGTGATAGGACAGGAGTGTGTAGAAACCATGGAAAAAGACAGACAAGGGGAAAACTAAAACGCTGTCAAACAGCACTCACACACAAGATAAAACAATAAGAGATTCAAGAGGAAATCAAGCAGAAAGGAATAACAAAACAGTAGGGGTAAACTTCCACAACCACACCAAACAAAAAGTACCACTAAACATAACATAGGTTGGACACTAAGGGGCTCACAGTAATTTAGTTCTAATGTGTTATGGGGGAGGGGGTCTTTTGCTGTTATGTATAAGGTGTATATCTTAAATTTGTATATAAAAAATGTTTAATAAAATTAATCTGATATGAAAAAAAAAACCAAAACATAACTTTCAGCAGAGAGTCTGGCACACCACACCTCATAGACCAATACAGAACAAACTATAGCTAGCATGGGTAGAAGGATTGCAACAGTATAAATAGGAGGGGAGCAGATTTGATAGGTCTCACCACAACATGTGACTAAAGGAGCAAGCAAAGTAGCAGAGATTAACTCTTGCTAGCCTGCCTATGAATCAGCACACAGCTAGTCGACGCACAAGTCTGGGTGTTTGGAACTCAGACACCAGAGAAACCATCGGGCAGAGTGTCAGAATTTGCAATCTGAACAGAGTCCAATGCCGCCATGACAGTTGGTGAAGTTTGCATAAAACTAAAGAATGTGGAAACGGCCACGGGGTATGAATACTGTTTTAAACCACTGTATATATTAACACTGCATTAGCAGAAACCCTGAGTAAAAGTTAGTTCAAAAAGTTTATGATCATAGTTTCAGTGTGTTTGCACATTTAAAACTTATACAAATCTCACTTCTGTTATTACAAGACGTGTATTGAAGGCTGATGGTGACATACATCATCTACATGTGCAGTACTGCAACAAACCAGAAAAACTCTTCAATACAAGAGTTATCCCAATGTGAACATTAGTAAGTTAAATTCATCATATTTTGAAATAAAGTGACTATATCATAAAATCTCTTCTACCTATATATACTATTCTCAGGGCCGGATTATAGGCGGGGCAGGCGGGGCTTCAGCCCCGGGGCCCCCAACAAAAGAGCTTCTAAGGGGGCCCCCACCACCAGGGCCATACTTGCCACCCGTCAGCAATTTTTTTTCTTTTTTTCACACCCGCTCCCCCTCCGTAAAGACAGTCTAAATCAGCTGTGTTTTCGGGGGGGGGGAGCACCTACATTTATTTGTATCTGCGTCTCTAAGACGCAAAAACAGACTGCGGGCGCAGGACGCTGATTGACCTCGGAAGTACCATCGCCTGTACTTCCGGGGTCAGAGGTGTGCCTGCTCCCTGCTCTGCTGCGGCGTCCAGTGCTGCGGACGTCACAGCAGGACGCCGCGGACGTCACAGCAGGACGCCGCGGAGGAGAAGACCCACGCTCGCGGCCGCGGAGGAGAAGACCCACGCTCGCGGCCGCGGAGGAGAAGACCCACGCGCGCGGCCGCGGAGGAGAAGACCCACGCGCGCGGCCGTGGAGGAAAAGACCCACACGCGCGGCCGCGGAGGAAAAGACCCACGCGCGCGGCCGCGGAGGAGAAGACCCACGCCACGGCCAGGAGAGGAGACTAACCGGAGCAGGAGGATGGCCGCGGCACCGGAACAGCAGCAGGAGGATGGCGGCCTATACCGGAGCAGCAGGAGGATGGCATCAGAGCAGGTAGGGGCAGAGCTGAAGAAAGATCTGTGGTGTGATGCAGAGCTGTGTGTGAGAAGCAGAGCTGTGTGGGTGAAGGCAGCAGAGCTGAAGAAAGATGTGTGGTGTGAAGCAGAGCTGTGTTTGTGTGTGTGTGTGTGTGTGTGTGAAGCAGAGCTGTGTGTGTGTATGTGAGTGCGTGTGAAGCAAAGCTGTGTGTGTGTGTGAAGCAGAGCTGTGTGTGTGTGTGAAGCAGAGCTGAAGAAAGATGCGTGGTGTAAAGCAGAGCTGTGTGTGTGTGTGCGTGTGTGAAGCAGAGCCGTGTGTGTGTGTGTGAAGCAGAGCTGTGTGTGTGTGTGTGAGTGCGTGTGAAGCAGAGTTGTGTGTGTGTGAAGCAGAGCTGAAGAAAGATGTGTGGTGTGAAGCAGAGCTGTGTGTGTGTGTGTGTGTGAAGCAGAGCTGTGTGTGTGTGTGTGTGTGAAGCAGAGCTGAAGAAAGATGTGTGGTGTGAAGCAGAGCTGTGTGTGTGTGTGTGTGTGTGAAGCAGAGCTGTGTGTGTGTGAAGCAGACCTGTGTGTGTGAGAAGCAGAGCTGTGTGTGTGAAGCAGAGCTGAAGAAAGATGTGTGGTGTGAAGCAGAGCTATGTGTGTGTGTGTGTGTGTGAAGCAGAGCTGTGTGTGTGTGTGTGTGAAGCAGAGCTGTTTGTGTGTGTGAAGCAGAGCTGTGTGTGTGTGTGAAGCAGAGCTGAAGAAAGATGTGTGGTGTGAAGCAGAGCTGTGTGTGTGTATGAAGCAGAGCTGTGTGTGTGTATATATGAATCAGAGCAGTCTATGCGGCACCCCAGAACTATATGGGTCCCCCAGAGCGCTAAGCCACCCATCCCAGTAATGTGTACGCCACCAGAGCTGTTTGCCTCTCCAGTAACGTCTATGCCCCCTTCAGTAATGTCTATGCCCCCTGCCCCTCCTGTAATGTATATATTGTAGGCCCCAGCCCCTCCTGTGATGTATATACAGCAGTGCTGTGTCAGTGTGCATGGTGTGCAGTCATGACTGTTATTGATGGCCATCATGCAACACAGCCATATGTCCTGGAGGAGCTGGAAACAAGCGGGAGAGGTGAGTGAGGCTGCTTGTGACTTCTCCATATTAACACCTGTAATGCATCTGTGTCTGCATGTAAGTCAGTGTATATGACTGTTTATATATTTGTCTGTTTAAATGTATTTTTGTGAATTTGTCTTCAAATATGTATATGTACGTATATGCCTGTATGTGTATGTGCGTGTCTGTGTGTGGATGGGGCCCCCTGAGACTCAACCGGGGACCACAAAAACCTGGAGCCGTCCCTGGCTGCCTTAACATTGGGATCAATTAAAAATATGTGAGTAACTCTACTTTCTGTGTATAAGTGACGGCTGTGAGTGATCCTGGACTGTATCTGTATTGTACTGTGTGTATGTATAAGTGATGGCTGTGAGTGATCCTGGACTGTATCTGTATTGTACTGTGTGTATAAGTGACGGCTGTGAGTGATCCTGGACTGTATCTGTATTGTACTGTGTGTATGTATAAGTGATGGCTGTGAGTGATCCTGGACTGTATCTGTATTGTACTGTGTGTATGTATAAGTGATGGCTGTGAGTGATCCTGGACTGTATCTGTATTGTACTGTGTGTATAAGTGATGGCTGTGAGTGATCCTGGACTGTATCTGTATTGTACTGTGTGTATAAGTGACAGCTGTGAGTGATCCTGGACTGTATCTGTATTGTAATGTGTGTATGTATAAGTGATGGCTGTGAGTGATCCTGGACTGTATCTGTATTGTACTGTGTGTATAAGTGATGGCTGTGAGTGATTCTGGACTGTATCTGTATTGTACTGTGTGTATAAGTGATGGCTGTGAGTGATCCTGGACTGTGTCTGTATTGTACTGTGTATAAGTGACGGCTGTGAGTGATCCTGGACTGTATCTGTATTGTACTGTGTGTATAAGTGACTGCTGCGAGTGATCCTGGACTGTATCTGTATTGTACTGTGTGTATAAGTGATGGCTGTGAGTGATCCTGGACTGTGTCTGTATTGTACTGTGTATAAGTGACGGCTGTGAGTGATCCTGGACTGTATCTGTATTGTACTGTGTGTATAAGGCCCGTTTCACACGTCAGTGAAAAACACTGACGTTTTTCACTGGTGTGTAAAACACGCACATGTCCCTGCGTGTGCCGAAAATCACGGCACACGTGGGTTGTCTAAGTGCAATCCGGGCTCCGTTCTCCGTGGCCCGTGATTGCACTTAGAGATTCACTCACCTGCGCCCGCTCCCGCTGTCCATGGTGCTGATCGCTCCCGCGGTGCAGCATCCGGCCGGCGGTGACCCCTGCAGGAGCTGCTTCCGGGTCGGCTGTGTCGCGCATAATGAATATGCGCGACAGTAATGAGCCGGCACAGAAGGAGCAGGGAGAACGGGCTGCAGAGGACATCGCTGGACGTCGGGTGAGTTAAAATGTTTATTATTTTAAAAGCACGTTTTTTTCTGGCACGTGTTTCACGGACCACACCACTGCGTGGTCCGTGGAACATCAGTGATGCCAGAAAAAAATGTACATGTCTCCGTGCAGCAATCACGCACACGCGGGTACGCCGCACGGAGACACGTGCAGTGACAAATCACTGACGTGTGAGCAGACCCATTCATTAGAATGGGTCTGCGTATGTCAGTGATTCTGGTACGTTTAAAAAAAAGCACAAACGTACCAGAATCACTGACGTGTGAAAGGGGCCTAAGTGACGGCTGTGAGTGATCCTGGACTGTATCTGTATTGTACTGTGTGTATAAGTGACGGCTGTGAGTGATCCTGGACTGTATCTGTATTGTAGTACTGTAAATCTGAATGTGGCAGAACAGGGTAAGATACATGTTCATTGGATTTATATCTAAATGCTACAGTTTGTGCTCTACTGTTATGGCTAAAAATGTTAACGTTTATGGGGCCCCCACCAGATTCTCTGCCCAGGGGCCCCCACCAACCTTAATCCGGCCCTGACTATTCTTATTACAATTATTACATTAACAAAAATAAATATATTTAGAAATTAAAACTGGCACTTGATTTTTATTCAATGATCAATCATAATCTTCTCATATTAATCTGTACAGCAAAAATAGTAGAGTTCCAGATGGGTGAATAAAGACCACAACTATATTCCCCTATCTCAGATCTGCAGTGCTGCCATTTTTGCCATATTAACACTGCGCACAATTATTAGACAATATGTATTTTTTAGGATTCATTTTATTATTAAACAACTACAGTGCTGTCGGGCAATCCAAAAGATTAATAAAACTGAATATTTAGGAAAGTAAAAGGTGAGCTTTTGTCTTTCTTAGGATGAAATCTATGAGTGCAGAATTATTGGCAACTAAGTGAAAAACTTAAATATTCCCATCTCAATCTATGAAATGAGAATAATAACCAAACCACTCAAAATGTTCAAAATACATTTCTGACATTTCAAAAATATAACAGTGATCAATATAGCTATCCTTCCTTTCCATGCAAAAAAAGGGGAATAGAAAGCGATCAAAAAACATTATGTGGTCCAGAATGGTACCAATAAAAACTCTAACACATCCCACAAAAAAAAAGCCCTCATATGACTGTCGGCAAGAAAATAAAAAAACTATAGTCTTCAAAATTTGTTAATGCAAAAAAACCCTTTAATTTGTAAAACCAGTGTGATAGTAGCCAAACTTAAATAAAACTATATAGAACTGGTATCGCTGTAATTGTACTGGCCCGAGGAATAAATAATCACTTAGACCGCAAGGGGAACACTGTAAAATGAATAATAAACCAATTATTCAACTTCTGTTGATTTGTTTATACACAAGCGTTTCCTTGTATACCTGTGAAAAATGTGATTCAGGCAAAATTCCCAAATGAAAATTCACTGTAATGAGGCAGAGGGAGTCACTTTGAACTCAACTCCCATCTGGTCTGTGGTCTGGCAGTGTCCAACTTTTTACTTGTCTTTTTAGGTGTGCACAAAAATTCGATCAACAACAGTTTTATGCACCCTTGAAAAGAAGAACACCACCAAACAGAGGCCAAATGGAGATCAGAATCACTCTGCTTCCTCATTAGTTAATGAACCCATCTGGGTCTTTCATCTAAATCACGTATTTTGATGTAGATGCTGACCCTGATGTAGAGGGGGCTTTATGTCGCGGGCGGAGGAGGGGACGCCGCGCTCCCCCTACTGCTCGGGTCCGGCGGCCGCGACTGCTGCGGCTTGCCGCTGCTCGGTGGCTCGAGCGATGGGCCGGATCCCGGGGACTCGAGCGGCGCTCCTCGCCCGTGAGTGAAAAGGGGAATTGGTGTTTTGGGGATAGTTTATTGTCCGTGACGCCACCCACGGTTGTGGTGATTGAATGTACACCACCGCTGCTCTGGCTGGGGATCCCGGGAGTGATGGTGTGGAGCAGCCAGTTGTTGTGTTGCCCCTCCGTTGGTAGGGGTTGGTGATCCCGGGGCCCAGTGATGGGGTTGGGATGGTGGACAGGCGGGTATGGGGTCTGTGGAGGTGCAGGGGCGCAGGGGCAGCGCTGAGCCGCACGGCACGGAGGTACTCACTCAGCCAGTAAACACGACACAGTTCTCGGTAAACAAACGGCTGGTTGGACGGGTCCTTCGGACGGTTACGGTGCTGACTTCCCCTGCAGTTGACGGTGACAGTCTCTTCCCTGCACCTATGTGTTGTTGTTTGGTAGCGATGGGTTCCCACCCGTAACCCGCTCCCCAGCTTGGATATGAGCTGGAGGAGCTCCACTCTTGCCCGCAGGTGCTGGCCCTGGGAAACTGGTGCCTTGGCGGTGGCGGTGTCTCCCCTTAACGGTTGGATTGTTGCCTTCAAACGGGACTTGGTTGTTGGGAGACAGTCGTCCCCTTCACTGACGGATTTGGCAAATTCGGCGACTCCTAGCCTTGCCGGGATCCGAAAGGCCCCTGCCCTGGTGCTGACTAATCTTCGTATACCGCTCCGGTACCGCCGGGTCACCACCCGTCCACGGTCCTTTCGGCAACCTCCAATCAGTCTCGCCTGCAGACGGTCACCGCCGTCTGCCAACCTTGCTGTCTCAGTCCGGGGCACACACCCGGACTAACTTCAGGCTTCTTTCTGTCACTTTCTCTGTTGCTCTTACTTTAGCTCCTCTCCTTAGCTCCACTACCACTTCCTTTCACTTTCAACTCTCAAGCTAATCTCCTTCCACCTCCTCCTCCAAACTCTATCTCTAGCTCTGCCTGAGCTCAACTGCCTGGTTCTCCCGCCTCCAGGGCTGTGAACTCCTCGGTGGGCGGAGCCAACCACCTGGCCCACCCCCTGGTGTGGACACCAGCCCCTGGAGGAAGGCAACAAGGATTTCTGTTTTGACCTTGTGTGTACCTGCAGGGAATGTGGGGTGCATGTGGTGTTGTGACCTGTGACCCCTGGCTTGCCCAGGGCGTCACATTTACACGCTACGATATCGCTAATGCTGAGTCGTTGGGGTCACGGAATTTGTGACGCACATCCGGCCGCATTAGCGATGTTGTTGCGTGTGACACCGATGAGCGATTTTGCATCGTTGCAAAAACGTGCAAAATCGCTCATCGGTGACATGGGGGTCCATTCTCAAAAATCGTTACTGCAGCAGTAACGAGGTTGTTCCTCGTTCCTGCGGCAGCACACATCGCTCTGTGTGACACCGCAGGAACGAGGAAGCTCTCCTTACCTGCCTCCCGGCCACTATGCGGAAGGAAGGAGGTGGGCGGGATGTTACGTCCCGCTCATCTCTGCCCCTCCGCTGCTATTGGGCGGCCGCTCAGTGACGTCGCTGTGACGCCGCACGGACCGCCCCCTTAGAAAGGAGGCGGTTTGCCGGTCACAGCGACGTCGCCGGGCAGGTAAGTATGTGTGACGGGTCTGGGCGATGTTGTGCAGCACGGGCAGCGATTTGCCCATGTTGCACAACAGATGGGGGCGGGTACCCACACTAGCGATATCGGTAACGATATCGCAGTGTGTAAAGCGGCCTTAAGTGCACAGCATAGAGAACAGGATAAATTTGAAATGATCTAAAATGTTCTGTACCACAAATTACTACCAATAGCATTCAACTTGACCCACAAAAAAAACAAATCCCTATTCAGGTTCGTCATCTATTAAAAGAAATATAGCAGGCTTCCATGGTACTGGTAGCACAAAGACTCTGCAAAAGCACTATAGCTCCTCTTCAAAAAAAGAAATAAGCAAAATCTTACATCTAAATGGCCCCTTTACTTCTGAGCACCACAATGTGTCTAAACCACAGTTAACATCCACTTGGCATTGTTGTAGTCAGAAAGCCCACTTAATTTATGGGGTGTGTATCTTCAGAAGCACGGACTGGGCACAATGTAGGGGCACTACAATGTACTGGACACCATAAGGTGTTCTTTGCAATTTTTAATTCTGCAACATTCACTGCGTTTGACTCCATGGGGGGTTTTCAGAGACATAATCGTCACTGCACCCATAGTTGAATTCCCAAAGGCGTGTATTTTCCAAAATGTGGTCACTTGAGGGGGTTTCTGCTGTTCTGGCCCTTAGGGGCTCTGTAAATTAAATTCACAAACTCTTCTAAAAAAATCTGTTTTCCAAAAATCAAATGGTGCTTCTTCCCTCCTGAGCTCTGCGGTGTGGTGAAACAGTACTATATAGTCACATGGGGGGGGGATTGCCATGTTCAGGAGAAATTGTGTAACACATTATGGGGCATTTTTTACCTAATTCCCTTGTGAAAATTGGAAATCTGCGGTTAAAACAACATTTAAGTGGTAAAAATGTAATTATTTATTCTTCATCGCCCAACAGTATAACATTTTGGACAGACCTCTGGTGTCAATATGCTAACTGCACCCCTAGATGAATTCATAGAGAGGTGCAGTTTGTAAAATGGAGTCAGTTGTGGGGGTTTCTGCTGTTTTGGCAGGGGCTCTTCAAATGTGACATGGTGTTCAAAATCTATTCCAGCCAAAATGGCACTCCAAAACTCAAATAGCACTTCTTCCAAACACTGCCGTGCACCCAGCGGTGGACTGAAGTACCTGGGGCCCACCAGGAAAAATCAATCTTGGGGCCCATCAGCACCATGCAGTTACCGTACTGTATATAGCAGGGGTGGGATTAAAATTTTTAACAGGTTCTCTGTAAACCCCGCCCATTTGAAAACCACACCCATTCTATAACCACACCCATTTTCACGCAATTTCCTCAACCAAAAAATACAAGTAATTTAAAGTAAAATCTCCTTCCCCTTCCTTTCCTGTCTAGCACCAGTTGTTCCAGTCACTGTCAGTCATATTGTATTAATTGATTTTTCTACAGTTTTTAAAAATTATTACTAAAGGAGCCCTGCTAAAATTGGAACAGACTACCTTCCCCAAACAGATCTCATCCCATTATGGCCTCTTTCCCCTGCAGATCCCATCCCATTATGGCCTCTTTTCCCCTGCAGATCTCATCCCATTATGGCCTCTTTTCCCCTGCAGATCTCATCCCATTATGGCCTCTTTTTCCCTGCAGATCTCATCCCATTATGGCCTCTTTTCCCCTGCAGATCTCATCCCATTATGGCCTCTTTCCCTTGCAGATCCAATCCCATTATGGCCTCTTTTCCCCTGCAGATCTCATCCCATTATGGCCTCTTTCCCTTGCAGATCCCAACCCATTATGGCCTCTTTTCCCCTGCAGATCTCATCCCATTATGGCCTCTTTTTCCCTGCAGATCTCATCCCATTATGGCCTCTTTTTCCCTGCAGATCTCATCCCATTATGGCCTCTTTCCCTTGCAGATCCCATCCCATTATGGCCTCTTTTCCCCTGCAGATCTCATCCCATTATGGCCTCTTTCCCTTGCAGATCCCATCCCATTATGGCCTCTTTCCCCTGCAGATCCCATTCCGTTATGGCCTCTTTCCCCTGCAGATCCTATCCCCTTATGGCCTTTTTCCCCAGGAGATCCCATCGCATTATGGCCTCTTTCCCCAGCAGATCACATCCCATGTGCTCCTTTTCCCATATACAGTTAGGTCCAAAAATATTTGGACAGTGACATAAGTTTTGTTATTTTAGCTGTTTACAAAAACATGTTCAGAAATACAATTATATATATAATATGGGCTAAAAGTGCACACTCCCAGCTGCAATATGAGAGTTTTCACATCCAAATTGGAGAAAGGGTTTAGAAATCATAGCTCTGTAATTCATAGCCTCCTCTTTTTCAAGGGACCAAAAGTAATTGGACAAGGGACTCTAAGGGCTGCAATTCACTCTGAAGGCGTCTCCCTCGTTAACCTGTAATCAATGAAGTAGTTAAAAGGTCTGGGGTTGATTACAGGTGTGTGGTTTTGCATTTGGAAGCTGTTGCTGTGACCAGACAACATGCTGTCTAAGGAACTCTCAATTGAGGTGAAGCAGAACATCCTGAGGCTGAAAAAAAAGAAAAAATCCATCAGAGAGATAGCAGACATGCTTGGAGTAGCAAAATCAACAGTCGGGTACATTCTGAGAAAAAAGGAATTGACTGGTGAGCTTGGGAACTCAAAAAGGCCTGGGCGTCCACGGATGACAACAGTGGTGGATGATCGCCGCATACTTTCTTTGGTGAAGAAGAACCCGTTCACAACATCAACTGAAGTCCAGAACACTCTCAGTGAAGTAGGTGTATCTGTCTCTAAGTCAACAGTAAAGAGAAGGCTCCATGAAAGTAAATACAAAGGGTTCACATCTAGATGCAAACCATTCATCAATTCCAAAAATAGACAGGCCAGAGTTAAGTTTGCTGAAAAACACCTCATGAAGCCAGCTCAGTTCTGGAAAAGTATTCTATGGACAGATGAGACAAAGATCAACCTGTACCAGAATGATGGGAAGAAAAAAGTTTGGAGAAGAAAGGGAACGGCACATGATCCAAGGCACACCACATCCTCTGTAAAACATGGTGGAGGCAACGTGATGGCCTGGGCATGCATGGCTTTCAATGGCACTGGGTCACTTGTGTTTATTGATGACATAACAGCAGACAAGAGTAGCTGGATGAATTCTGAAGTGTACCGGGATATACTTTCAGCCTAGATTCAGCCAAATGCCGCAAAGTTGATCGGACGGCGCTTCATAGTACAGATGGACAATGACCCCAAGCATACAGCCAAAGCTACCCAGGAGTTCATGAGTGCAAAAAAGTGGAACATTCTGCAATGGCCAAGTCAATCACCAGATCTTAACCCAATTGAGCATGCATTTCACTTGCTCAAATCCAGACTTAAGACGGAAAGACCCACAAACAAGCAAGACCTGAAGGCTGCGGCTGTAAAGGCCTGGCAAAGCATTAAGAAGGAGGAAACCCAGCGTTTGGTGATGTCCATGGGTTCCAGACTTAAGGCAGTGATTGCCTCCAAAGGATTTGCAACAAAATATTGAAAATAAAAATATTTTGTTTGGGTTTGGTTTATTTGTCCAATTACTTTTGACCTCCTAAAATGTGGAGTGTTTGTAAAGAAATGTGTACAATTCCTACAATTTCTATCAGATATTTTTGTTCAAACCTTCAAATTAAACGTTACAATCTGCACTTGATTTCTGTTGTAGAGATTTCATTTCAAATCCAATGTGGTGGCATGCAGAGCCCAACTCGCAAAAATTGTGGCACTGTCCAAATATTTCTGGACCTAACTGTAGCTCCCATCTGATGTGGCCCCTCTCCCCATATAGCTGCCATCTTAATGCGGCTCCTCTCCCCATATAGCCACATATAGCTGCCATCTTAATGCGGTTCCTTTCCCCATATAGCCACATATAGCTACCATCTTAATGTGGCCCCTCTCCCCATATAGCCACATATAGCTCCCATCTTATGTGGCCTCTCCCCATATAGCCATATATAGCTGCCATCTTAATGAATGCGGCCCCTCTCCCCATATAGCGACATATAGCTGCCATCTTATGTGGCCCCTCTCCCTGCATCTTCGGCTCACTGAGCGCTTACCTGCTCCAAGCATCGGTGGCCTCTCCTCTGTCTTCCGTCCTCCGCGGCTCTCTGCACACTAAGGGTATGTGCGCACTAGGTGTTTTTTTCACACTGCGTTTTTTGTGCGTTTTTGGCTGCGTTTTTGCTCACTGATTTTTTATGCGTTTTTTTATCAGTGAACAATGCCATTAAAGATTGTTGAAAAAAAAGGTCTGATGTCATTTCCTTCTTCAATATGTTCTTCATTCTCCACTAGTGTATGCAGGAGAGCAGACAGCAGCTTTAGAACCACAAGGCTCAGCATGCTCCATCCAGGACTGTATGCAGGAGTTTTTTGCCTTCCAAAAAAATGACGTGGGCTTCGCCATATTTTTGTATATTAGCCAGGTACAGCAGGCAGCTATGGGCTGCCCCAAACTCCCAGCTGCCTATTTCTACCCAGCTGGGAACCAAAAATATAGAGAAGCCCTTTTTTTTTTTTTTTATTTCATGAATTTCATTAAATAATTAAAAAAAAAAATGACGTGGGCTTCGCCCAATTTTTGAGTCCAGCCAGGTACAACTAGGCGGCTGGGGATTGGAATCCACAGTGCAGGGTGCCCAAGCTTTCTGGGCACCCCCTCTGCGAATTGCAGTCCGCAGCCACCCCAGAAAATGGCGCTTTCATAGAAGCACCATCTTCTGGCGCTGTATCCAACTCTTCCAGCTGCCCTGATGTCGGGTGGCTCGCTGGGTAATAATGGGGTTAGGGCTAGCTGTATATTATCAAGTGGCCCTAAGCCAAAAATTCATGATGTCACGCCAATATTAGACATGGCCACCATGAAGTTCTAGTAAAAATAAAATAAAAACACAACACACAGAAAAATATTTTTATTAGAAATAAAACACAACACAATTAGTGACTCCATCTTTATTGAAATAAAGAACCCCCTCCTCCGCAGTAATCCTGGTTCAAGGGTCCCGTGCTGTCCAATCCGGATCCAATATCCTCTGATCGGTTTGCTGGAAGGCAAAGTGATCAGATGATGTGTCAGGATCAAGGATGTGAATTCCATGACACAGCAGCTGATTGTATAAAAGCCGTTTATACAATCAGCTGATGCATCAGTGCAAAAAAAAAAATACACACTTCAGTGCAGACTCCTGTCAGACCGATCAATGCAGGACCCGGCGGTAATCAGCTGATGAAGTCTCCTGACGGCATCAGCTGATAGTTTAGCCGGCCGGGTAGTAAAAAGCCGGCGTCACCGCTGTCACTGTCACTGTCAGCTGATTCCGTCAGGTGATCGCATCAGGTGATCAGCGCCAGGTCCTGCATCTATCGGAGGTGTTTTGGCCGTCTAAACACACCCGGAGCAGGGGTGGCGGTACCGGGAGAGGAGCTGGGAGTGGACATGGCACCGGGAGACTGCAGACAGGTGAGTATGACATTTTTTTCTCTACTGTTCACTTTTGACTTCGCAGCTGCTTCCATCTCCTGCCCGTACATGGCGTCGCATGGGAGTGGACATGGTGCCGGACGGGAGATGGAAGCAACGGTGCCGGTACCGGGAGGATTCACGCTTCTGTATTTACCAACAGAAGGAATCCTCTTCCTGTACACGTCACTGTACTACCCACCCCTTGCGTTTAGAGCCGCGTTTTTAGTCATAGAAACGCAGCTATATTTGCAATTTGTGTTTTTCATTGCATTTTGAACATTTCATTGAACTCAGTGGGTGGAAAACGCAGTGAAAAACGCAGAAATAATTAACATGCTGCGTTTTTGTGGTCACCACAAAAACTCAGCTACAAAAAAGCGCTGTGTGCGGACAGCACTTCTGAAAACCCATAGACATTGCTGGGGAAGCAATGTCAAATAGTTTTCTGCAAAAAAACGCAATAAAAAACGCCACTAAAAATGCAGCAAAAACGTCTAGTGCGCACAGGGCCTGACGCTGACAGACAGCAGGAGGAGCTACCTCCCCACACTGCCGTGACCTCTGCAGCGTCAGCACGTCGCTGCACGCCAGGTCAGGGTCCACTGAACCCGGAAGTGCGGCGCATACGGAGGTACAGGGATTCATTTGTGTCAGTGTCTTAAAGAGACACTAACACAAATGAATACAGGGAACCGGATCGCTGGAGCTGTTTCTTGCCGGTTCTGGGAACCGGCTGCTATTTTAACAAACGGTTCTCCAGAACTGGACAGAACCGGCTGAATCCCACCCCTGACTCTGCAGACATTTCGATGGAATAAGGGTTAATGTTACTAATCTGATTGCCCACGGTCTCCACATGCCCAACCGCCCCTCATTCACCAGGCCCCTGCTTGCCCCCGTACACCCCCCCTGGGCCCCCGCACCCTCCCCCGGGGCCCCTGCTCACTCCCCGGGCCCCTGCACCTCCCCACCCCTTCCGGGACCCCCGCCTTCTATACTCATGTGCTGCTGCTCCTGCAGCCTGGCCTGGGGCGACACCGGGTCCTCCGCAGCGCGATGCTGCCAGCACCTGCACAGGAAGGAAGCAGTCATCAGTCTGAGACTGCTTCCTCCTGCAGTGTCGCTGGCTGTGCAGATGAGTCAGAGCCGTGCGGCACTGACAGTGAAAGCAGGGAGAGCACAGAGCAGGGAGATCGCTCTCCCTGCTTGCCGCTGCAGAGGGAATGGGATTGCCAATAATCATATCGGCAATGTGCCGATATGATTAGTGAAATTACCGGCCGGGGGAGGGCCTCTCACACATATCCATGGGGGCCCAAGGAGCGTAGGTGGGCGGAGCCTAGGGGGTGTGGCCATCAATAGCAGGGGCCCACCAGGGGTTCTCCCGACCTCCTGGTGGGCCAGTCCGCCCCTGCATGCACCCAAACAGTAGTTTTCAACAACATAGTATTGGTGTACTCAGGAGTAATTGCACAACAAATTATATGGTGCATTTTCTTCTGGTATCCTTGTGAAAATGAAAAATTTATGGCTAAAAACATTTTTGCGTGAAAAATTAGATTTTTTATTTTCACGGCTCAATGTTATAAAATTCTATGAAGCACGTGAAGGTTCAAGATGCTCACCACACATCTAGATACGTTACTTTAGGGGTCTAGTTTCCAAAATGAGGTCACTTGTGGGGGTTTCCACAATTTAGGCACATCAGGAGCTCTCCAAAACTACATGGTGTCTGTTCATGATTTCAGCACATTTTGCGTTCCAAAAGTCATATGGCGCTCCTTCAATTCTGATCAAAGTGGTTGACTCAAATAGTAGTATTCCACCACATATGGAGTATCTCTGCACTCCGGAGAAATTGCACAACAAATTGTATGGGGCATTTTCTCATGTTCCCCTTGTGAAAATGAAATATTTTGGGCTAAATTAACATTTGTGGGGAAAAAGTTAAATTTTCATTTTTTTCCTTCCACATTGCTTTGGTTCCTGTGAAGTACCTAAAGGCTTAAAAAACTTCTTGAATGTGGTTTTAAGCAACATAAGTTTTTTTTTAATGCTGTCACTTTCCGGTATTTTCTGTCAGCTAGGCCTCTCAAAGTCACTTCAAATGTGATGTGGTCCCTTAAAAAATTAATTTTGTAAATTTTGTCAAAAAATGAGAGATTGCTGATAAATGCTTAACCCTTCTAACTTCATAACAAAAAACATGTTTCAAAAATTGTGCAGATATAAATTAGACATGTGGGAAATGTTATTTATTAAATATTTTGTGTGACTTAATTCTCTGGTTTAAAAGCATAAAAATGAAATCTTTGAAAATTGCAAAATTTTCACAATTTTTGACAATTTTCCGTTATTTTCACAAATAAACACAAAAAAGTCATCCAAAATTTAACACTAACATTAAGTACAATATGTCATAAGAAAAGTCTCAGAATTACTGGGATCCAGGGGTTGAAGAGTTCCAGAGTTGTTACCTCATAAAGTGACACTGGTCAGAATTGGAAAAAATGGCTTGGTCAGGAGGAAGGTGAAAACAGGCTGTTTGGTGAAAAGGTTAAACCATGCTCTAATCTAAGCTCTCCCTCCTAGATAAACTCTCCGTGAACTGCTTCCAAACTAGAGTGTGCCAACCATTGCGTCACTGGGTCTTATATAGTCTTGATGACGGGATGCGGTCGGCCAATCACAGCAATGTCGGTAGCCAACAAGGCTGCCTCAGTAATGTTAATAGCCAACATGGCTGCCCCATCAGTGCTTCAATCTTTGCTGATTGCCTATAGAGATTATATCATGTCAACAGAGTTGCAGCAAATCATTGAGATCAGCGTCTCTACCCATGTACTTGTCACAAACTGCTGATCTCAGTGATTGGCTGCAGCCAAACAAGGACCGGGACCGGGACAGAGGCAGAGCTGGACCTAGGGAGTGTAAGTAAAGCACAGTTTGTTTTTACACATCATTGAGAACATGATCCAATATAACCCCATCGAAGCGCGGGTTACTAAAGAATGAGTGGTGTAGTGTTGTGTGTGCGCACGTCCTCTGCTGCTCAATAGTCTGCTTCAGTTATTACAACACAATCTCTCCTTTATTAAAGACTCCAGTAAAGCAACAAGGAAAAGCCATCAAGTCACCGTACTGCTCGGCGTTAACAGCTCACATGTCAGGAAGAAACTCCAGCAAACCGCACAGCAGTGGAGAAGCCAAACCCTGCATGTACTTCTGGTAGTTTCACCAGACTTATATAGTTTTCTTGGACACGGTCCCTTCTATTACATATTCATGAAAGGAAATATTAACACCTGAAAAAATATACAGTGCAGCAATCTACTGTGCTACCAGACTGCCGCTGAGTAACTACTAATATATCTTGGCATATGTAAGCTAGTCCTGTATAGGATATGCTACGGTGTCCCAAAGGTCTAATAAAGCAACTGGTGCATCATAAAATGCTAATAACTGCAACTTGCATATTGAAGTATTGAAGGGTTATTTAAGGAAACAATTACCTGATCTTTTAGTCTCTTATTTATGTCCTCCCTCAGTTTTAGACTTTTATAGACCAGTTCTCTATAATATTCGGATATAACAAAGGAGCTGCCTACTGACTATGAAGCTACTATGTGGCCCTTGGAGACAGGAATCCTGTTTGGCAATATCCCCTGTACTTATGTTAAAAAGGTTGTCCACAACTTTAACTATGATGGCCTAGCCTTAGGATAAGTCATCAAAAGCTGATCGCTGAGGTGCGACACACAACAGCCGATACCCACACCAATAATTCAAATCAATAGAAGGTGGATGTGCAGTACCCGGCTGTGGCCACTATCAGAAGACAGGGCAGGTCCAGAACTGAGCATTTCCAGCTGCTTGCTGCTGCCTCCAGCACTGAGAACAGCTTATTGGCTGGGGTGTGGGGTATCAGACCCTAGCCAATCATACATTGATGACCTATCCTGATAGCCATCAATGTAAAAGTAGTGGACAACCTCCATAACCCCTTAACAACTGAGGAAGTACCGTTACGTCCTATTCACGTCGGGGTATTCATCGCCGACTGTTGCGGTGAGCTGGCGTCGATTTCTGCACATGTCTGCTGATATGAACAGCAGACATGTGCGGCTAACAGGCATGGGTAGATCCGTGATCCACCCACGCCTGTTAAGCCCTTAGATCAAGCTGTTAAAATGTGACAGTGCAATGTAAATGGCTGCGGTGTGGAAAACGCCATTTTCCGCAGCCATTGAAGGCCCCATGACACGATGACGGGGAGCCGCTGGTTGTTATGGTAGCAACAGTTAATGTGATGACTCCTGTCGCTATCATGACATATTTCCTGTTAGAACCCGCAGAGCAGCAGCTATAACAGGAACGCTGCATTTCTGCTCATCAGAGCTGTGCAGCTCTGATCAACAGAAATGAACAAGCAATCAAAGGGCTGATCCTTATAGTCCCCTAGGGGACTAGTAAAATTAAAAAAAGTAAAAAAAAGTTTTAAAAAAACCCTAAAAGTTTAAATCACCCCGCATTCGCACTATTGAAAAATAAACAATAAAAACAATTTAAATATACACACATTTGGTATCACCGCTTTCAGAAGTGCCCAATTTATCAAAATATAAAATCAATTAACTTGATCGGTAAATGGCGTAGCGGCAAAAAAATTCCAAACTCCAAAATTACGTTTTTTGGTTGTCACCAATTTTGTTCAAAATGCAATAACAGGTGATCAAAAGGGCACACCTGCGCAAAAATGATACCATTAAAAATGTCATCTCGAGCTGCAAAAACTTAGCCATCGCTGAGCCCCATATCCCGAAACATGAGAACACTATGTGTCATGGAAAATTGTACAAAAAGTGCGCCACTTTTTTTGGACAAACTTCTGATTTTTTTTTTACCCTTAGGTAAAAGTAAACCTATACATGTTTGGTATATATGAACTCGTAATGATCTGAGGCATCACACCAACACATCAGTTTTACCATATAGTGTACATGGTGAATAAAATACCCCAAAACAATTGTGCACTGATGAGGGGCAATCACCCCAAAACACCATTTCTGCAAATTGGGGTTCTGATCTGGCATAAATCCTAAGTCATATGAAAACGCTTGTTAAAGGGCCTTTTAGGATTGCCACTTCCAATAGGTGGCACTAAAGTTCGTCTCCTTCCTCCCTGGATAGACAATTTGAATATTTCCCAGAGGGGCATTGCAGCTATAAGACCCCTCACTGGCAGCCAGACTGGTTTGTCAGGTCTCTGCAAGGAGAAAAGTTTTCTCCTTAGACCCCAATATAGCTTCTCATAAGCCAGATCAGTTCCCATACTTTGCATTGACGAGGCGCAATTACCCTGAAACACCATGTCTGCAAATTGGGGTTCTGATCTGGTATAAATCTTAAGTCATATGAAAAGGCTTGTTAAAGGGCCCCTTTTGACTTTTAGGATTGCTACTTCCAATAGGTGGTGCTAGAGTTCGTCTCCTTCCTCCCTGGAGAGACAATTTGAATATTTCCCAGAGGAGCATTGCAGCTATAAGACCCCTCACTGGCAGACAGACTAGTTTGTCAGACACCACAAGGAGAAAAGTTTTCCCCTAAATATATTAAAATATGTCATCTTCTCCGGTCCCACGTGGTGGCTCTGGAGCTTTAACATCTCACATGGCATTTACAGTGTAAAGGGGGCTTTACACGGTAGCGATATCGCTAGCAATTTCTAGCGATATCGAGCGTGTAAGTACCCACCCCCGTCGCGCATGCGATTGTTTGTGATCGCTGCCGTAACGAATATTATCGCTACGGCAGCGTTACACGTACTTACATGGTCGGCGGCGTTGCTGTGACTGCCGAACAATCCCTCCTTCAAGGGGGAGGGACGTTCGGCATCGCAGCGACGTCACCGCAACGTCACTAAGCGGCCAGCCAATCAAAGCGGAGGGGCGGAGATGAACAGGACGTAACATCCCTTCCACCTCCTTCCTTCCGCATTGGGGCCAGCGGCAGGTAAGGAGACGGTCCTCGCTCCTGCGGTGTCACACATAGCGATGTGTGCTGCCGCATGAGCGATGAACAACATGGATAAACAACCCTTACCGATTTTTGAGTTTGGGACGACCTCTCCATGGTGAACGATTTTCACCATTTTTGAGGTCGCTTAAGGTCGCTGGTCAGTGTCACACGCTGCGATATCATTAATGACGCCGGATGTGCGTCACTAACAACTTGACCCCGACGATAAAACATTAACGATATCGTAGCGTGTAAAGCCCCCTTAAGTCCATGAGACTCATAACAAGGTGTTTTAAGACCAGAATCTCTCAATAATTCTCCACAAAAATGCTTCGAAAACTCTGCTAGTTCATTTCAATAGCAATTCCACTTTGCTGCTCCTACAAGATGTCTTTTGAGCTTTTAAATGTTCCTGAAGAGGTTTTGAAACACTCCTGAGGAACCAAAAAAATAAGGTGAATGTTAAGATCCTGAGGGAAAAGTCTCCAAGCTAAGCACTGTCCAATCAAAAGGCTGCAAAAAACCTCTTCAGTCTAAAAAACAAGTCTTCCAAAATAACTTCAGGAAATGATTCAGGAAAAGAAGAACTCCTGAAAAAAAACTCCCTCCTCCCCCCGAAAAAAGTTTCCTGAAGAGGCGTCAGCTTGAAACACTTAGTGTGAACATAGCTTAAAAGTTCATATTTGTGATTTTATTGGTTTATGACCTTTTCCTTTTAATTTTAGAGTGCAGTGATGTATATTTAATCTTATCCATAGAATCTCATTTAGGCCTAAAACACACTTCCGCAAACAAAACGTCCGTCTGCTGCATGGAGGTGACCGGAGCTGCAGAGGACACTGCCGCTCCTGTTAGCTCCACACAGCTAATGAAGGCAATAGCGCGATCAGCTGAGCTGTCATTGAGGTTACTCGCGGCCAACGCTGAATACAGCTGATCGCGCTATTGCCTTCATTAGCTGCGTGGAGCTGACAGGAGTGGCGGTGTCCTCTGCAGCTCCAGTCACCTCCATGCAGCAGAGCTGGATGCGACGCTGGACCATCCTGGAGTACGCCGGACATGGAGGGCTTTTTCGGGCTTATTAAAGTGGTGAACCAGGGTATATGTTTGTGTTATTTATTTCTAATAAAGGATTTTTTCGGGTGTGTGTGTTTATTTACTGTAATTTACAGATTAATCATGGAAGGAATCTCGGGGAGACGCCTGACATGATTAATCTAGGACTTATTGGCAGCTATGGGCTGCCAATAACTCCTTATTACCTCGATTTGCCAACGCACCAGGGCAAATCGGGAAGAGCCGGGTACAGTCCCAGAACTGTCGCATATAATGTATGCGGCAATTCTGGGCGGCTGCTGACTGATATTGTTAGGCTGGGGGGCTCCCCATAACGTGGGGCTCCCCATCCTGAGAATACCAGCCTTTAGCCGTATGGCTTTATCTGGCTGGTATTAAAATGGGGGGGACCGCACGCCGGTTTTTTTAATTATTTATTTATTTATTTTACTGCACAGTATAGACACGCCCACCGGCTGCTGTGATTGGGTGCAGTGAGACAGCTGTCACTCAGCGTGTGGGGCGTGTCTGACTGCAACCAATCATAGGCGCCGGTGGGTGGGGAAAGCAGGGAATACGAAATTGATTAATGAGCGGCCGCCATATTCAAAGTAATTGTTGCCGCGTATTCTCTGCACAGCTGTTCCTCGCTGCGCTGGTGATCGGGGAGCGGTATGAGCCGGGGGAAGAAAAAAACCGAGCGCCAATGTAAGTATGACTGAGAACAGCAGAAAAAAAGGTAAGTATACTGACTTTAATTAAAAAAAAAAAAAAAAAAAAAAGATCGCTAGTGTAAAAACGCACACGCACGAAACATGCTGAACACGGACATACTCCATGTGCGGTACGTGCAGGCACGGACCCATAGACTAAAGCGGGTCCGTGCCTGCGTGCTGCCGGCCAAAAACGGACATGTTGTCCGTGTAGAAAAGCGCACACACGTACTTACCTCATGGACACACGTTCCGTGCGATTTTACGTGTGTGTCCCATCTACCATTTATTAACATGGGTCTCCGTGTGTACGTGTCTCCGGTACGTGTAAATACGTACCGCACACGTACAAATTACACTGATGTGTCTTACAGGATCATGAAGTTGTTTCATGCAAGTTACATTTTTTTTTCAGAAACCACAGCGATGGCTTCTAGTAATGCCTGTGCCAGAATATGACTGCATTACCTAACTTCCTGTGTAAGTTCCCTTAGAGGATACTGTTGGAGACAGTGACTAATTCTGTGACTAATTACGAAGAAATCAACTGAAAATTTTGACTCGTATTCCTAGCACACACACAGTATTGCAGCATCGCTCAATGCAGGTCTTACAGGTTTCTGACAAATGAGGGGTAAAATGACGGACAATCTAAAAATAGAATGTGCGATAAATACGATAGACGTTTTGTGCTGTGCAATTTGCTGAAAAATGTTGCACCTCCTTCGTAAACTCTTCACACTCATGTCTAGAAACACCTCTCATACTCCTGTAATGACTGGGTGAAGTAGATTATTTTTAATGTCTATGTACTATAATAACAGTGAAATATTTTAAAAGCTATTAAAGGGATTTTCCATGTATTAACCATTAAGACATATCAATCATCATTAAAGTGATTGTGTTTATGGAAAACTCAGTTCATTCAACCAGAGGTTCCATGAGGCCATGAAATAAATGAAGCATTGCCATATCTCTACCTGCTCCATCTATGACTGGTTCATTGACTAGGAGCCGCCATCATATTCAGTCTGCAGACGGGAGTGATGACAGAAAAGACGCTAAGCCAGTATCACCAGACAGCATATGTGATAATAATAATTTTCATTTATATAGCACCAACATATTATGCAGAACTTTACAATTCAAAGGAAACATATAGATGAAGGAATGGGTCGGCCTCAGGCCGCACAGGTGCCGCTCTCCTTCGCCAAGGAAACTTTGTGTGCGGACATGAGTCTGGGCAGAGTGCAGGACATGTACTTACTGCTTCAGGCCAGTGTCCGTCACCCTGTTGCCAGTCGTCAATTCCATCAGGTAGTAAGACACACAACACCAGAATACAGTAAATAAACACACACAGTGAAAAAATCCTTTATTTGAAATAATAAACACTACAAGAAACTCGCGTTCACCAATTTATTATGCCCCAAATACCCATTCATGTCCGGTGTAATCCACGGAGGTCCCGCGTCGCTTCCAGCTCTGCTACATGAAGGTGACAGGAGCTGCAGAAGAACACCGCCGCTCCTGACAGCTCCACGCAGCAACTGAGGTGAGCCGCGCGATCAGCTGAGCTGTCACTGAGGTTACTCGCGGCCACCGCTGGATCCTCCACCTGTGACAGCAAGTTGCCCGAGTGACAGGGATGAAGTCCCAGGTGAGTTGCGGTCACGGGGGGAGGATCCAGCTGGCCGTGGGTAACCTGAGTGACGGCAGCGCTAATCGCGCTGCTCACTGCAGTCACTCAGGGGATTAGCGGTCACCGATGAGTCCTTCACGGGTGACCGCTAATCAGTACGCGACACCCAGACAGAGCCACAGGATGACAATGAAGTCGGGTGAAGTTCACCCGAGTTCATTCTCAGCGCGCGTCGCTGTCTGCTGTCAGCGGGTATGTAGCAACTACATTTTTCATCACACACGGATATTTCACACGGACAACACACACACACACGTCAGTTACAAATCTCACGCACACACGGGCATTACACATGCACACACGACTAGCATACGCAGTTCACACAGCTGCCACACGGACCATAAAAACGGACACAAAAACGGGACACGGACCCGAAAAACAGACGTAACACGTGTGTGTTTTTTCACGGATGTGTGTTTCAGGCCTGAGACAAACAGCTACAAGTCAGCCTCAGCGAGATAGAAAATAAATCTTAACTCTTTCAGCACTGAAATGAATTAAATACGCTCCAACTCAGAATAAATGATGAGTGGACTTGTGAGACCTGAGCACCTGAGGAAGAGAGCAGGTCTCTCTCGAAACACGTTGTTTCAGAATAAAGAGTTTTCCTGTTGATTTTTTTTTCTCTTCTCATCTTTCTATCCATAGACTGAGACCGGCATTGTGCTGCAGTCTTGTCTATGCCTTCAATAGTGTTGTGCCTGATTGTACACCACCGGCCTAGGTGAGCCTTTCCATTATTTCATTCTTGCCCTCCTGATCTGCACCAGGAAAGCGCCTCTGTTGTTTCTTTCCTTTTTAACTAAACCCTATGACCTTCTGATCCCAGATTCTCCTGAGGTTTTAGCAGGGTGTGACACATTTGTGACAGTATCCTCCTTCTAAAAAGGAGAATGCAGGGACATGGCGCTAGGATGCCGTGGAGCACCAGCGCGTTAGGGAAGCCAGCGTTACAAATAGGTGATGATTCAGAGAACGCAACTTATTTCTTGTGCAATGATATGTGAAATACATTGTGAATTTTAAGTACATGTGGTAATTCAAGGTGAAAAGCCACAGGGTTAATATAGCGCCTGGTCACAGTGCGGCATCCCGCATGGCCCTGCTCCCAGACTCCGGCAGAGGCACCCTTCTCCTTACCTGCTTCCTGGTCCCATATTCTCTGTGCCCGGTCCCAGCTCAGCATCCCTGCAGATCTCCGCTCCCAGGCCCCCACGAGTACACCCTTATCGTCTCCTGCCTCCTGGCTCCATGCCTGTCCCAAGCTCAGCCTCCTCCTGCTTCTAGGCCACACGCAGGCCATCTGGGAGTGCCCATAGGGTGCGAACGTAGCCAAGCTCACTTTCTTAAACTGTCTCGTTATCTGACAGTGTTCCTGGAGGTTAACTCACCCTGAAAGGTATTTAAGATTGCCTTTCCTTAGAGGAGGCGCCTGAGCAATGTTGCCTACTAGTTAGTGCGTTGCTAGTTCTCAGGTCCCTTTATGCTACTGTGTCTAGTTCTCCTATTGTGTCCTAGTTCCGGTCTCGTGTTCTTAACCTGTGTCACGTCCTAGAGCCTGCTCTCTACCACCACCTCCATGCTGCAATGTCTGAGCCATCACCTCCATGTCGCAACGTGTAAGCCACCACCTCTGTGCTGCCAAGTTCGAGTTATCATCTTCATGCTGCCACATCCGAGCACACCGGCACTGGACATTAAGAGACTTTACCAGTCCGTAAAAGCTGATCATCTCCACTGGTTCCTGACAGTCGTGCATTTAGGCCCCCTGTTGCTGCACCACACAATCCCTGTATACGGGTTCACTGCTGGTTGCTCCTTCAGGGGAGTCTGGTGCATGGCCAAGTGGGTCCACTCCTGGACGCTCGCC
Source organism: Anomaloglossus baeobatrachus (assembly GCF_048569485.1). NCBI lineage: Eukaryota > Metazoa > Chordata > Amphibia > Anura > Aromobatidae > Anomaloglossus > Anomaloglossus baeobatrachus. The sequence goes on along the minus strand of NC_134353.1, from coordinate 99,564,307 downwards.
GCCCCTCGGCGACCATAACAGTTAATAACGGCAACTACCTTATATGACCCAATGAATCTAGGCCCCAATTTCCAAGAAGGAATTTTCAATTTAATTTTTCTAGTGGATCACCATAAATAATCATTCACACACAGGTATGGACCTGACAAGTGATTTTTTTTATCAGCAATGCATTTGTATTTGTCCCCAATAACTTTCAGATTATTCAATACTACTTGCGACAGAGAAGAGAGGGTCAAAGAAAATCATTCCTCCCCAGGAACCTACAGAGACCTATTTCTACTGAAAGTACCGAACTGAGGGGGAAAACCGTATGCACCAAAAAATGGTGACTCACCAGTGGACTTATTACGACAATTGTTTAACACAAACCCTGCCAAATGTAAGTAAGAGGGTCAATCTTCCTGATTCTTAAGGCCCAATCACACACAACGACTTACCAGCGATCCCGACAACGATACGACCTTATAAAGATTGCTGGTAAGTCGCTGGGAGGTCGCTGGTGAGATGTCACACAGTCAGACTTTACCAACGACGCAGTAACGATGAGTGACCTGTATAAAGATCAAACACAGACGTGAAACACAGCGGTAGGCATCAAACATAGCGATGCGTCCTGCTCAGCAGGACATCACCTTTGAAGAAAATGGTCCGGACCATTCGGCAATGACTAGCGATCTCACAACAGGGGCCTGATCGCTGGTAGGTGTCACACATAACAAGATCGCTGGCTAGTTCATTGCTACGTCACGGAAACTGTGACTCAGCAACGATCTCGTTAGCAATCTCGTTGTGTCTGGGCCTTTAGACACAAAACATCTAAGGTACATCTCAAAACTTTGATTTAAGCATTAGTTCTGGTTGTTCAATTGAGGATTAAAAGCTGAAGAAAAGGATAAATGCACCTCAGATAAGAGGTTTTCCAAAATTTAGATACAAACTGAGTCCCCCATGAAACTCAATCTCATTTACAAATATTTGACCCAAAGATTTTTCATTAGAGAGTGCAGGTAAAACAATGATGTGTGCCAATTTACTAAACCTATCTGTCACGCTCCCCGGCTCCCCTGTCACGCTCTCCGGCTCCCCTGCCACGCTCCCCGGCTCCCCTGCCACGCTCCCCGGCTCCCCTGCCTCGCTCCCCGGCTCCTCTGCCAGGCGTCCCCCGCTCCACAGCCTCCATGCCCCATCACCTGCGGTCCCCAGGCAGCCCAGTCCCCGCTCCCGGCGCCCGTCGGCAACTCTGCTCCAGCCCGGCTCTCCTGCCTCCTGTTCACCGCTCCCTGCTCTGGCTTCTGGCACCCGGGCCTCGCGCATGCGCATTAGGGCGCGCGGTCATTGACCCTCTCTTAAAGGGCCAGTGTCCTCCAACAGGATATTGAAGAATCAGGTACAGGGTATATAGGGAGATCCTTTCCAAGTGGGCGGGGCCTGTTCTTCGTGTTTTGCTAAGATAAAATCAGGTCTCCTTGTGTCTTGTGGTATACTTACCTATCTCTCTCCTAGAGCCGCTCCTGCCTCGCCAACCGGTCCTGACGATACCCGAACCCCGAACGGTGACGGTCTGCCATCCCGTCAGTTCATACCATCTCTGATCCCTGTGGTGACCCGTCTTCTCGCTCCGTCGGTTCCGGACTCTGCCTGACATCATCTCGACCTCCGAACCTGAGCTCCGTCACTCGGACTACCTTCAGTGACTCCGTGGTCCCAGGGACTTCTACACTCCACTCCTCTGAACGGACTGTCCTGCTACCCGTTGTGCTCCGGCTACCGGGCACCTTGCCTTCGGTGAGGTGTTCAGCCCAGTGGATCCACCTCCTGGGTCTGCCCGTCCACCTGGCCCTAACACTATCCACTACCACTAAAATCACTGTTGTTCCAGTGAATGATGGAAGGTCAGTAATAAAATCCATGGATAAATGTGTCTATGATCTGTTTGGTATAGCCAAAAATAGGAGAAATTCAGGCTGGCAAGTAAGTGAGGATTAGAATGCCAAACAGTACATGTAGGCACAAAATTGACCACATCCTGATGCAAGCTTGACCGCCAAAATACGATGAGACTGGAGGTTGTCACTCTAGGTATGGGGAAGTACCTTGTGTACGGTGGCAGGGAAGGGAAGAGGAAACCATGTGCCTAAGGAAGGGGGAGATAATGACCAATGACCAACCTTCTGTCGGCACCTGGCTGCCCTGACCACCCTAGATAGGTTCCGCACCTATGCACCGAACAGGTTACCTGGCCCTTGATGAACTTGTGCTGGGCCCTAGGTAGGGAGTGGATGCCATGAGTGCTTAGTCAACCCACTAAGTTCTAAAGCACACATGGAGCACACACAGGGAAAGTATAAGAACAACTTATCTCCAGAATGACTCAGGGAGAGGTACAGCAACCGTGTTACTTCAGAGGTATACAAGCAGACTGCTTGTGTACCGCCCCCGTGCAAGCAGCCGGGCTGCTGCCGCTCGGATCCGGATCCGCGGTGCCTCGAGGGATCTCCGGACCCGGGGGTCACGCGGCCACTCATGTAAAAGAAGGGGGGATATGTACAGGGTTTTTTTGGAATGTTCGTGACGCCACCCACGGTGTGTGGTAATGTGAGGGACCACCACTGCCATTAGGGAGCCCAGTGATGATGGTGTGGCAGCCTGATGTTTAAGCCCTCCGTGGGTAGGGGGTTTGTGTCCCGGGGTCCTGTTGATAGTTGGGATGGTAGTTGGGTGCCGTGGGGAATAGGAACAGGGATCTTCCAATGTACTCACTTAGTCCCAGAATAATTACACCGACAGCTTGTAAACCAGAATTCTGAGCAGCACTGCAGCCTTCGGGGAGTACACCTGGATCCGTGCCCTTGGTGTTGCTGTTAGCCTGTAGCCCTGTCCTTGGCACCTTCTTTTCTGTTGGACCCGTGGGCATAAAACTCTTGGGTCCCGCTCACCCGTATGGCTAACGGAGTGAGCTTGCTCTCAGGGTTCACGCGTAGGATTTCTTTGGACTGTAGTGGGAAAGTCCTCTCCCATCGGTGCGCTAGTACCCCGATTTTGGAGCGGGTTTGGGATGACACTTGAAGTCTTCACTCCCATCGGGTAAATTACCGGAAGGCGTGAAACTACTTTCCGGCCTGGGGTCCACGTACCCCGTCGTGCCTGGTACTTGACCGGTGATAGCGCTAGGCCGCCGGCTGCTCTCCTCGGCAGTCCATGCCCCTTGACACTGTCCCCTGCGACCAGGTTCCAGCTCCTATTGGGCCCAGAAGAACGTCTGCCACCTAGTATACAGGAGCTCTCCTCTGTGGCCTCTCCTCACGAGAGCCACCTCACCTCCTCTCTCCATTGCACTCTCCTCTCAACTCCACTCAACTCTCAACTGTCACTGTCCTCACTTTCTCCTCACCAACCCCCCATGTGGGAGGCCCTATTCCCTTCAGGCCCCCCAATGGTGTGTCTGGTAGGTAAAAGTGGGAAGTGTTCCTAGGATTTCGATTGGCTAAGCTGTTAGCAACACCAAAGGAGCAGGATCCATAATGAAGGAGGGTGGATACTGTGCAGAAGGGCAGATTGCACAATACCCTGTGACGACCAGATAGGACAGGGCATCACATTCCCCCTTGGTTAAATGTAGCTCGTCCGCGAGCTACAGGACACCAGAGGTTTATTTTGTTTTGCTGAAATTGGAAAGGAAAAATATAAATAAACACACTTTATTCAATGGGTCCATCCCACACAGGGGAGGTAATGCACTTAACGTTACTAAAATACTACTTTATTAAGAGTTCGTTGCCCAACGGTGGAACGCTACCAGTTTTTATGGTAACAGAGGCTCAACCTACTCTGTTGCAGCCCCTTCCTGTGACAGTCCAGTCCCAATGTCCCGGATCCTAATAACCCGCCACCCAAACAACCTGAACCCCTGGAAACCTATTCCGTGACCAGGTTAAGGTCCCGGGTGTTGTTTTTAGATGACTCTTATTGGCACAGGAGGTGCAACTATGTATAATACACAAGTTCGTGTTGGTCACGCCAGTCCTGTGACCGTGGTCCATGTTTATGTGCTGCCCCTGTGCCAGCAGCCGGCGGTGCTCGGATCCGGTCCTTCTGTGGGTGGCTCGAGGGTCTCCGGACCCGGGGGTCTTGCGGTCACTTCAAGTGAAAAAGGGGGGTGATGGGATGGTGGATGTAGGACATATATGTACGGGCTGGACCGTACGGAGTTCGTGACTCCACCCAGTTACGGGGCACCTGGGGGAGATGTTGTGCAGCAAGTTGTTAACCCCTCCGTGGGCAGGGATGGTGGCCCCGGGACCCGTTTGGGTTTGGCGGTGCAGGGAGATGGGCGACCGCAGGGTGCAGGTGTACTCACTATTAGAAAACACACGAGTCTCTGGTAAACCAAGGTGATGGTGGTCGGTGCCCGCAGCCGGCTGCATTCGGGTTCCCCCCACCCGGCTGGTGGTCTCTGTCTTTCTCCTGCACCTTTTTGTGATGGTGGACTGCCTGTGCTTGCAACTTGAGGAGTCCGCTCCCGGCTAAGTGTCGCCTAAGGAGCCCTTTGTCCGCAGACGCTGGCCCGTGGGATCTCTGAGCCGTGGCGGTGGCCTGTTATCCCCCTCGGTGGGCTGTTGCCTTCAGTCGGGACTTTGGGTGGGACAGGACCTCTAGTCCTGTCTGCAATCAGTTAATTAAACAGTTCCAGTCACTTCTGGACCTAGCTTCAGGGTCTGAGTACCCTCCTTTGTGCTCCGGTTTCCGAGTCAGTTCCCCGGGTCGGTACCGGCAGGCTACAACCCTGTCCCGATCCACCACGGTTCCACCGAGCCGTCTTCCCAGCTCCTGCAGACAGAGACAGCCATCTGCCTCCTAGCCAAAGGCACCAGGGCTCCTACCCTGTTGCCTGTCAGTTTGCCTCAGGCCCAGACACAGGCCTGACCTCCACTCTCACTGAACTCTGAAACTAATCTGACTTTTCCCCGCCCCGGGCTGTCTAAAACTCCTCGGTGGGCGTCTTCCAACCGCCTGGTTCCGCCCCCTGGTGTGTCCATCAAGCCCTGAGGGGGTAACTAGGGTTTTAAGGTTGGCTGTGTGTTACCTGTGAGGGGAGGGTGTAATGCGGGGCGCTATTTGTGACTATCTGGCCCGGCCAGGGCGTCACATTTACTAAATATAAAAACTTTAACCCAGTCCAGGTACCGGGTGTACACATTTTGGCAATTTTCTAGCAAATCTGGTAACTTTCACTCTTTTCATTAAAACTGGTTGATTAGCACTTATTTACTAACATTTTCTATATAGAAAACAACAAACTGTGAAAAATAACAAACAAAAGCACTGATACCTAACAATTCTATGGAATCGCAAAACTACTGGCAGTATAACATTTTTCAACACTCTTCTCTGTACCTCTCACTAGGAGGCTGGTAATTGACGGCGGCGGCTGGTACTACTCGCTCATCAACTATAGCGAGCCGCTTCCCATCTAATGCGTACCAGCCCCGTTCACCCCAGTGCCGGTTGTAACTGACCACTTCTCCTGCCTCCAGGTTGCGACCTGGGTGGCCACTGGGGAGATGTTGCTCGATATCTCGCTGCGTGAAAAACACCTCTTCTGAGAGATCTGCCTCCCAGAGGAAACCCCATCCTTTCTTGGGGTTAAACTGCCTGACGTACCATCTGCTCTGCGGCCCCTGGACACGGAATGTAGCCTTCCTCAGATACTCTTTCTCTTTCCAGGTTCGGGCAAGCATCTCTAGACATTGTCGTTCTTGCGTTGTTATCGTCGGCATCATCTGTTGCTGGTGGTGTTGTTGCTCCCAGTAGGGGGCATCAGCATCTGGCCTCAGCTCCCTATCTGGCTCTGGCTTTAATTGGACTCTGGCGGCCCCAACAGCTGTCAGGATGCCGCGCGGCAGCGGGACAGGTGGACTTCTCGGCTCCGCTTCCGCAGCTGTAAGTAGAAAGACCGACTGCTCCGTAGCCGAGGTTGCAGGGTTCGGGTGCTCCGCCTCTGAGGACGGGCCCGGTGAGGCGGCCGGGTCTGGTCTGGCCGGTGTCTGGGTGACCGCTGCCATGACTGGAGTAAGGGTCATTGACGGGATCTCTGTAGCTGGAGCTTCTTGTAGATGCACTGAAGGTTCCGCTGCCGGGGTTAGTGTGGGCAGCTTGGCGTCCGCAGAGGACGGGGTAGATGTTGGTGGAGTGCACACCACGAGCGGGGGTGATCTGGATCCTTCAGCCGCTGTGGCCGGATTTGGGCAATCTATATGGACTGGGTAACCGCTTACCCTCTCTTCACGTGGGACTTCAATCTCACAGGCTCGCACTGCCACCGCCAGGCTCCTCATCTCTTCCCTCCAGTGGTTCAGTATAAACAGGAACTGCGTCCGAATTCTCCTGCACAGCTGCTCCATTTCCTCCTCTATCCATGTCGTGGTCCCAGGGACAGCTAGTTCTGGTGACCAGTCTTGCTCTGCCATCTTGCCACTGCGTCTTCCAGAAACGTTGTCGCAGAGTCCTGGCGTCCCTGCTCCACTTCCGCTCTCCTTACATTCCGGCATGCCCTCTCGGTCTTTTTGCAGCACCCTATCACGCGCTGTGGCCCTCTGGGAACTTCCGGTTCCGGCCTCACATGCAAGACGAAGGGCGGGACTTAGGCTTCGCGCGCTTTCTCGGGGAAGACAGCGTTTTGGCGTGAAAAGATGGCGGACAATGGCGGAATTGGCGGGAAAAGGACTCTTGACTCGTGGTTTTCAATTTTCAAGGAGCACGTCACCCAGGTAAGTGGGTCCTGCTCGTATCCTGTTCGTGACGCCAGGTTTTTCAAGGTGTACCGCCCTCATGCCAGCGGCCGAGCCTCTCGGATCCGGAACCACGGTGGCTCAAGGGGTCTCCGGACGGTTTGTGCGAACACTCGAGTTTGAAAAGGGGGGTATCTACAGGGGAGTTAGAAGTTACCCATGGTGCGTGGTAAGGTGGGATACCACCACTGCTGTTGGGGAAAGGGGGAGCCCGGTGGCGATGGTGCGGCAACAAGGTGTTTAACCCCTCTGTGGGTAGGGGGTTTGTGCCTCGGGGCTCGGTGTTGGTAGTGCAGGAGTGGGGTGCCATTGGGAAAAGGAAGGGTTTCTGCGTACTCACTCAGTCCAAGAATACTGACACCGGCCTAGGGCTCGAGTACTCCATCATGCCCTGGCCCCTGCCTGTAGATGGCTCACGACCGCCTGCTGCCCTCCTCCTCCTCCTGCCCTCCAGCTCCTACCAGGCCCAGACCAAAGTCTGCCACCTAGTACTTAAGGAGCCCTGCTCCTCACCAGTGACCTCTCCCTCACAGAAAGTTACACTCTACCTCCTACTCCTTCCACTCCATTCTCAGTTCTCCTTTCACTTTTTCACCTTCCCCTACCAACCCCCCAAGTGGGCGTCCCTATTCCCTTCAGGCCCCCAATGGTGTGTCTGATGGGTATGATGCAAAGTGTTTCTAGGGTTTTGACTGGCTAAGCTCTTAGCAACACCAAAGGACCAGGACCCGTAACCAAGGAGGATTGGATACTGTGCAGAAGGGCAGATTGCACAATACCCTGTGACGACCTGATAGGCCAGGGCATCACAGATTCAGTGCTAATTTAAAATTCAAAATTCAAATTCAAAGTCAAATAAAAAAATGCTAGAAAGGTTTAGTGCAAATTTCTGGCACATAGTAAGCCAACTAATGTACAGAAATAAAGAAGTTGTTGGGGTATTTGATAACATGGCAGAAACATGTATATGCATGATAATTTAATAGTTCATTGTCCTGAAGATCCAGGAAGAACCTCAATGGGAAGTCTATGTAAATATCGGTACGTGTCCTGAAGTCATGCTATAATTATTTATTTGGATGTTTTCCAAAAATGGATTCATAACTATCATATGTTTCCAGTTAAAGATGTCTGACCTGTTTAGAGGTATCTACATAGGTTAATTTTAAAGGAAAAGTCATAAATTATAATATATGCACAGTCCTACATCTATTATCCATGTGTCTAGATGAGTTTAGGAAGTATACAGAATGCAAAATTACTTTAGTGGACTATCATTTATAATAGTAAAGCCAGCTTTACACCTTACAATTAGGTGTGCGATCTCGTATGCGATGTGACACGCCCAGGTCGCATTTGCGATTTAATGAGATCGCACGTAGGTCGTTTATTTGCTGTCACACGTGCGTTAGTAGTCTTTCTTTAATTGATCAATATTGTGTGCGATCTTTTAGATCATGTGTTTTCTGACGTATGCATTGTGCACCCTTTTTTTTTAATTTAAATTACAACCATCAATTGACGCAATTACGTTATTTTTTTGTTTTATAAAATACACCAGATCTATGTGCGTTGCATTCAAGACTATTAAAGGCTTGCAATGCATGTTTAATCTGGCTTCCCACTATAAAAATATCGCACGTGCGTTAAAATTGCAAATTGTTTTTTTTTTGTTTTTTTTGTTTTTTCCCTTTAATTGTCATTCTTGTTTTTGTAACTTGCTAGGTAATGGCTTGATTTTAATAATGTTTATGAATCATGGCAGTGTATCAAGGCATTGCAGGATGCCATTTAAAGAGAGATTAAGTCGTAACGCAAGTGCGATTATTTAAATGTATGGGGATGGGCGTAAAAACTTGACATTCAACAACACACCCGCACAGCTTCTGACGTATAATAGTTGGATTTGCAAAACCGTATGATGGTTGTCACACGTTTCAATTGACTATGTTCGTACAACAAAACGTCCAATGTATGAGGAATAAACGACGAGTATGCGATCACCACCGTATTTGCGTTCAATCTTGATCGCACGTAGGTGTCACACGCAAATATGTCACGAACGATGCCGGATGTGCGTCACTTACAACTTGACCCCGATGACGGATTGAAAGATCTATTGAAGAGTGTAAAGCAGGCTTAACAAGTGTTTATTGTTCAATTTACCCACAAAGCCATCTATAATCTATCACCTCCGTATATCTCCAAAGTAATCTCCTGCTATACTCCAACACATAGCCTCCGGTTCTCCCAAGACCTCCTTCTCTCCTCCTCTCTCATTTGCTCTTCATGCAACCACCTCCAAAACTTCTCCCGAGCATCCCCTGTCTTCTGGAATTCGCTGCCTCAACACGTCAGATTATCTGCTACACTTGCAAGCTTCAAACCGAACTTGAAAACTCATCTGTTCAAAAATGCCTATAATCTCCCATGACCCCACTGCCTCACCACCACTGGAGCTGCCGCCTCACCACTGTACCGGAACTGCCGCCCGGCCAACACCTGACCTATTATTCCCCAAAATCCTATAGAATGTAAGCACGCAAAGGGCAGGGTCCTCTTCCCTCTGTACCAGTCTGTTTATTGTAATTTATATATGTATTCTGTATGTAACCCCCTTCTCATGTACAGCACCATGGAATCAATGGTGCTCTATAAATAAATATTAATAATAATACTAATAATTTATTGATAGCTTTAGAATGCAAAAATTTTGATGCATTTCTTAGAGGTTGTCCACTACTTTTACATTGATAGCCTATCCTTAGTATAGCTCATCAATGCCTGATTGATGGGGGTGCGACACCCAGCACTAGAGATGAGTAAACCCGAAATCCGGTGTTCGTACCAAACATAGACTTTACCAAAAAAAAATCAGAGTTCAGGTTCGGAGCTCAGCTACTTTACATATGCAAACCACTTACTTGAGCATCGTTGTGCTCAGGTTTTGCAATTGCTCAGCCCAGTGCACTGTTGGAACAGCTCGCACTGGGGGTAACAATAGCGTTATCAGATGAAGTGTGCACCAAACAAAACAAATGGAAAAAAAGTTCTGACTGACAGATTGGATCAGTATCATGGTTGCACCAATAGCCCACACCGTGTGCTCTCCAATGATGCAGTTGTATAGGAGAGTAGAAGTTGTTCGACACCCCATCTGAAGACTAGAGGTAGTAAGTCCATAATGCAAACAAAAGTGCAGGTAGGATCTAAAACAGCAGGCAAGTTCGGGAGTCTATAAAGGAATAAAAAGAATATGTGTTGGCCATGTGTTGGCCAAATGTTCCATCCCCCCCGCCTTCATTATGTAGCAATGTCCCCATCCTGTAGTAAAATCCCCCATCCTGGTCAATATGCCCTTATCCTGGTAACTATATCTCTCATCCTGCTATACATTTCTCCAATCCAGGCCTTTTCATGGTAAATATGTCCCCATCCTGAGCCCCTTCAGCGTAAATATGTCCCCCATCCTGGTAAATTTGTCCTACGTAATGGGCCCCATCCTGGTAAATATATCTCCATTCTGGTATAAATGTCTCCCATCCTATACCTTTTCCTAATATATATGTCCCTCATCCTGGTATATATGTCCCCCATCCTAGGCCCCATCCCTGGAATATATGTCCCTATCCTGGGCCCCTTTCTGATGCTCCCTGTTCTGTCTCTAACACATAAAAAAAATTCTACTCACCCTCCTCTGCTCCAATATTGCATGACGTTCCATACTATGGTGATGCATAATGTCACTGTCATGCTGCCCTAGTTATGGGCATGCTGAGGTAAGCTGGTGGCTATTGTTTGGTTGTTGGCATGTATTGCAGTGGCAGTACCTCATGGGTCTCTGTGCAACAATGCATTTCATCTGGGTGTGCCTCCTGTGACACACATTCAGCTGAAGTAGATGTTGGGTTGACGAGGCTCCTCCACTCCCAAGCCCAGTTGTGGTCGTGACCTCTGTGACCTCAATCGATATGCCCCTTAAGCCAAAGATTCAATTGCTTGGTTTTAGGGACTTTTAGCAACCCTCAGCCAGTACACAAGGAAATGAAGCTTTGACACAGCAGCCGCAGAAGAGTGAAATGGAACTGAAACTGGCTAAATCCAGTGATCTCACCAACTTGAGAGCAGCTCTTTTTAAAAACTACTACCTACAATATAGAATTTAGTTCTTGAGATGGACTGAAAAACTGTTTGAGTTTCATGTCATGTATAACTGATGGTTGCTCAGTGCAAGTCTGAGCCACCTCAATCAGCACACCGCACACCACCTATTAGCTTGATAGACAGAACCTTGCATTGGGGTGACAGACACTCTTTAAATGGGTTGCTCAGTTTTCTAATGAAAGTCTGCAATAGACTTTTGAAAACTTACACTGTATACACCACACGCCGTCAGGATTCTCCAGGATTGCAAGTACGAGCAGGCGGTCATGTAACCACAAGGATGTGATCAACATACATCTGGCCACATTCTGACAACTGAACTGAGGGAGATCCAGCACATCTAGTCAAAATATGGCAGTACGAATGTAAATTGCATACTTGCGATGATATGAATCCCAAGAGAAGGACCAGTGTGACATTCCTTCATGAGAACCTATTCTTGTTGATGTCCACGTGGTTTCCAGACCAATCACTGGCTATTATTGCATCCAAGACCAAAGGGAGACTGTTTGTTGAAGAGGACTGACCTCCATTCTAGCCTTCATTTCTGTCTTGCTATATACCATGATAGCCTTTGAGAACAGTAGTGAGAGGTCAATGGAAGACCTGTGTATGACTCACGCTAGTATAATTGCCTGCATGGTCTAAATGTGCTTCTACGGCTTGCAGCATCTCCATTTTTTTTTACTTCCATATTGTCATCATTTGCACATTATTAACATGTCTATTGAACCTGTGATTTCCATAAATTCATGTCTGTTGGTGCTCGGTGTTACAATGTGGATGAGTGTAGTACAAGTGATCGCAGGTTCAAGAGTAATACAAAATAAACTATGAAAAAATGTTTTTAAAAATAAAATATGAATTAAAAAAAAAATTAAAAATAAACCCAAAATATATTGGGTAACAGCGCATCTGTAATAGTAATGGGTGAGAAAAGGAAAGGATCCGGCACAATCTCTTTTTATAGTAAAATCAATATAATTTTATTTGAAATATTAAAATTACCATCCGTGAAACCGAAAGAGATATTATTAATATCTCTTTCGGTTTCACGGATGGTAATTTTAATATTTCAAATAAAATTATATTGATTTTACTATAAGAAGAGATTGTGCCGGATCCTTTCCTTTTCTCACCCATTGCTTGTGACCGGTTGGGACTCACCGGTGGATTCCAGGCACCCGCAAGGATCAGCAGTCCGGGTAGCAGGTGAGCTGAAGATAATCCTTTCTCCTCGCATCTGTAATAGTCCAGTTTATCAGAATATCAACTTAATGAACCCTACTGGTAAACACCAGAATTGCGTTTATTTTTTTAGCTGCAAAAACTCTGCAAAAATTGCAATCAAAATGTTGTATATTTTCCAAAATAATATCAATAAAAAATCAGCTCATCATGGAAAAAAACAAGTCCTCACACAGCTCCATCAACTGAAAAATAAAATCACTATAGGTCTGGAAAATGGCAACACAAGTGAATTTTCTAAATTCATTTTATTCCTTTATAATTTGTTTTCCCAGTTAAATTTAAATAAACTATACAAGTTTTTAATTGCTGTAATGGCACTGAACTCGTGAGCATTATGTTGAGAAGTCATTTTTACCATAACTTAAACGCTGTTAAAACAAAACCCCAAAAACTATTGTGGGATTGTTTTTGTTTTTGCACTTTCATGGCACAATTTTCCCATTTTGCAGTATACACCGTGTGCAGAATTATTAGGCAAATGAGTATTTTGGTCACATGATAATTTTTATACATGTTGTCCTACTCCAAGCTGTATAGGCTTGAGAGCCAACTGCCAATTAAGTAAATCAGGTGATGTGCATCTCTGTAATGAGGATGGGTGTGGTGTAATGACATCAACACCCTATATAAGGTGTGCTTAATTATTAGGCAACTTCCTTTCCTTTGGCAAAATGGGTCAGAAGAGAGATTTGACGGGCTCTGAAAAGTCCAAAATTGTGAGATGTCTTGCAGAGGGATGCAGCAGTCTTGAAATTGCCAAACGTTTGAAGCGTGATCCCTGAACAATCAAGCGTTTCATGGCAAATAGCCAACAGGGTCGCAAGACGCGTGTTGGGCAAAAAAGGCGCAAAATAACTGCCTATGAATTGAGGAAAATCAAGCGTGAAGCTGCCAAGATGCCATTTGCCACTAGTTTGGCCATATTTCAGAGCTGCAATGTTTCTGGAGTATCAAAAAGCACAAGGTGTGCCATACTCAGGGACATGGCCAAGGTAAGGAAGGCTGAAAAATGACCACCTTTGAACAAGAAACATAAGATAAAACGTCAAGACTGGGCCAAAAAATATATTAAGACTGATTTTGCAAAGGTTTTATGGACTGATAAAATGAGAGTGACACTTGATGGGCCAGATGGATGGGCCAGAGGCTGGATCAGTAAAGGGCAGAGAGCTCCACTCCGACTCAGACGCCAGAAAGGTGGAGGTGGGGTACTGGTATGGGCTGGTATCATCAAAGATGAACTTGTGGGATCTTTTCGGGTTGAGGATGGAGTGAAGCTCAACTCCCAGACCTACTGCCAGTTTCTGTAAGACAACTTCTTCAAGCAGTGGTACAGGAAGAAGACGGTGTCATTCAAGAAAAACATGATTTTCATGCAGGACAATGCTCCATCACATGCATCCAACTACTTCACAGCGTGGCTGGCCAGTAAAAGTCTAAAAGATGAAAAAATAATGACATGCCCCCTTATTCACCTGATCTGAGCCCCATAGAGAACCTGTTGTCCCTCATAAAATGTGCGATCTACAGGGAGGGAAAACAGTACACCTCTCGGAGCCGTGTCTGGGAGGCTGTGGTGGTTGCTGCATGCAATGTTGATGGTAAACAGATCAAGCAACTGACAGAATCTATGGATGGTAGGCTGTTGAGTGTCATCATAAAGAAAGGTGGCTATATTGGTCACTAATTTTTTGGGGTTTTGTTTTTGCATGTCAGAAATGTTTATTTCTAAATTTTGTGCAGTTATATTGGTTTACCTGGTGAAAATAAACAAGTGAGATGGGAATATATTTGGTTTATTAAGTTGCCTAATAATTCTGCACAGCAATAGTTACCTGCACAAACAGATATCCTCCTAAAGGCCCCGTCACACACAGAGATAAATCTTTGGCAGATCTGTGGTTGCAGTGAAATCATGGATATATTGTTCCATTTGTACACAGCCACAAACCTGGCACTGATTGTCCACAATTTGACTGCAACCACAGATCTGCCGCAGATTTATCTCTGTGTGTGACAGAGCCTTTAGATAACCAAATCTAAAAAAAAAAAAACACTCCAACTTCAAAAAATATTAATCTTTGATATTTATGAGTATTTTGGGTTCATTGAGAACATCGTTGTTGATCAATAATAAAAATTCCTCTAAAATACAACTTGCTTAATAATTCTGCACATGGTGTATTGTATGGGAAAATGAATTGCACATTTCAAAGCTACAACTCATCCTACAGATAACAAGTCCTTACATGGCTATGTTGGAAGAAAAATAAAAAAGTTATGGCTTTTGGAAGAAGAGGAGGAAAAAACATAAGTGCAAAACCTGTATGGGTTTCACTGGATCATCACAAGGCTCTGATTAGTGACTAGGGATAAGCGAACCCTAACTGTAAAGTTTGGAGTTCGTACTGAACACAGGCTGTCCGGGGCTCGGACTCGAACATGTACTTTTAAAAAAAACCTCTGTCTGAGTTCTGTTTTCGGGGACTGTTTGTATGTAAATGAAGTTTGCTGAAAGTAATGGCGCACTAGTCAGCATGCTTTATTGCATGTGGAATATCACTGTAAGTTGCTGTGAACAGTAAAGATAAAAAAATAACGTGGACTGCTACCTATTTTTGATAACCAGTGCAGATAAAACAGACAACTATCGGCTGCCACCCTCAGCTGTCATCTACACTTTGACCGGTAATCAAAAAATATCCCACGCCATTTTTTTAAGTTATTTCTTTAACTTCTTCACCTCCAGCCGATTTTTTGTTTTTCGTTTTTTCTCCCCTTTTTCCGAGAGCCGTCACTTTTTTATTTTTCCGTCAATCTTGTCATATGAGGGCTTGGTTTTGCAGGACGAGTTGTACTTTTAAATTAAACCATAAGTTTTACCATATAGAGTACTAGAAAACGGCAAAAAAATTCCAAGTGCATAAAAATTTGGAAAAAAAGCGCAATTGCATGATTTTTTTGGGATATTTTATTCACCGTGTTCACTGTATGGTAAAACCGATGTGCCGGTGTGATGCCACAGGTCGGTGCGAGTTCGTAGACACCAAGCATGTATAGTTTAGCTTTTATGTACAGGGTTAAAAGAAATTCAGAAGTGTGTCCAAAAAAAGTGGCACACTTTTTGCGCCATTTTTGCGACTCGTAGAGTTTTCATTTTTTAGGATCTATGACTCAGTGATGGCTTATTTTTTGCTTCTCAAGCTGATGTTTTCTAATGGTACTTTTTGCACAGATGCTACATTTTGATCGCCTGTTATTGCATTTTGTGTAAAATTTGTGGCGACCAAAAAACATAATTTTGGGGTTTGGAATTTTTTTTACCATTACTCCATTTACCGATCAGATTAATTTATTCTATATTTTGATAGAGCGGGCATTAAAGGCTTAAAAATGATGCTTTTGTCCGCCCCGTGCTCGGTGGCCGAGCCGCTCGTATCCGGACCTTCAGTGGGTGGCTCGAGGGTCTCCGGACCCGGGGGGTCTCGCGGTCACTTCAACTAAAAGGGGGGTTGTGGTTTGGGGACGTAGCTGTACGGCCGGAGCCGTATTAAGTTCGTGACGCCACCCACGGCATGTGGTGAAGGTGGACACCACCGCTGCAGTTACGGGGCACCCGGGGGAGATGTTACGCAGCAAGTTTTTAACCCCACCGTGGGCAGGGATGGTGGCCCCGGGACCCATTGGGGGGGATGTATGGTGGTGCAGGGAGATGGGCGACCAGAGGGTGCTTTTGTACTCACTATTAGTAAACACATGAGTCTCTGGTAAACCAAGGTGATGGTGGTCGGTGCCCGCAGCCGGTTGCAGTCTGGTCCTCCACCCGGGAGTCCGCTCCCAGCTTGTTGTCACCTAAGGAGCCCTTTGCCCGCAGACACTGGACTGTGGGATCTCTGAGCCGTGGCGGTGGCCGTTTATCCCCCTCGTTGGGCTGTTGCCTTCAGTCGAGACTTTGGGTGGGACAGGACCTCTAGTCTTGGCCGCAATCAGTTAATTAGCTAGCCCCCAGTAGCTTCTGGACCTAGCTTCAGGGTCTGATTACCCCCTTTGTGCTCCGGTTTCCGAGTTGGTTCCCCTGGTCGGTACCGGCGGGCTACAACCCTGTCCCGGTCCACCTTGGTTCCACCGAGCCGTCTTCCCGGCTCCTGCAGATGGAGACTGCCATCTGCCTCCTAGCCAAAGGTACCAGGGCTCCTACCCCGGCGCCTGCTCAATTTGGGTTCTCTCCTCTGCTGGAGCTGCATACAGCTCCAGCCCACACACCTCTCCAACTTGAACTATCAAGCTGTACTCCTTTACTTTCCCGCCCCAGGCTGTCTGAACTCGGTGGGCGTCTTCCAACCGCCTGGTTCCGCCCCCTGGTGTGTCCATCAAGCCCTGAGGAAAGTGACTAAGGTTTAAATTTTTGGCTGTATGTTACCTATGGGGGACAGGTGTAATGCGGGGCCCTATTTGTGACTATCTGGCCGGGCTAGGGCGTCACACTTTACATTTATATGGGGAAGATCTGGTAACAGGTACCCTTTACTGGTCAATGTCGCTTTTTCGTTTTTTCCCTCCCATTCTTCCAGGAGTCAGACCTTTTTAATTTTTATGTTCACATGGACATTTGAGGGCTTATATTTTTGCAGACATGTTGTACTTTTGAATGACACCATTCATTTTACCATATAGCGTACTGAAAAACAGAAAAAAACTATTTCAACTGCGGGGAATTTTGGGGTGGGGAATTGCTTTTATGGCGTACACTGTATGGGAAAAAAAAAGACCTGGCAATATGATTTTCCTCAGTACTATAACGGTGGTATCAAAGTTGTCCAGGTTTTTTTTTCTTATTTTAGTGGTAAAAAAAAATGCCAAAACTTGTAAAACATAAATTAATTTTTTTTACTGTAACTATTTCTTTTTTTTAATCAATGGCGCTGTGGAGGGTTTACTTTTTGGAGGCCAATAGGATGTTTGTATTGATATCATTTTGGGATAGATATGAAATTTTGATTGCTTCTTACAGCATTTTTTGGGGGAGGCATAGCGGCGACCAAAAAATATACAATTTGGGGAGTTTTAATTTTTATCTTTTTACAGTATTTTACTGATTGGGTTAATTATTTTTAGATTTTGATAGATTGGACTTTTATGGACACAGATACCTCATATGTGTATTATTTAGTTGTTGTTATTATTATTATTATTATTTTTAGATTTATTGGGGGGAGGGAAATGAGTTTTATTTTTCTCATAACATTGCAATTCAAGCATCTGTTATTTCTTTCATTTGGATCTGTTTTTTTCTTACTAGACCCGTTTCAAATGGAAGATAAATAGCAGTGAGTTAAAGGATCCATTTTCCATAAACTCCAATGTTAAAAAATGGATCCTGCAAGAATCAATATTTTCAAAACTGACAAAGTTGTGTTTGCAGAACTTTTTTGCCTATGGATTACTGCTGGATCCATTCTAAAGAATGATTACTGGATATGTGAACTTAAGGCCCCGTTACACGCAACGACATCGCTAACGAGATGTCGTTGGGGTCACGGAATTCATGACGCACATCCGGCCTCGTTAGCGATGTCATTGCGTGTGACACGTACGAGCGACCGCTAACAATGCAAAATACTAACCAAATTGTTGATTGTTAACACGTCGTCCATTTCCAAAATATCATTGCTGCTTTTGGACGCAGGTTGTTCGTCGTTCCTGAGGCAGCACACATCGCTACGTGTGACACCCCAGGAACAACACCGTACCTGCGTCCTTTGGTAACGAGGTGGGCGTGACTTTCATGTGGCTGCTCTCCGCTTCTCCCCTTCAGTTGGACGCCTGCCGTGTGACGTCGCTGTGACACCGCACAAACCGCCCCCTTAGAAAAGAGGCTGTTCACCGGCCACAGCAACGTCGCTAGGAAGGTAAGTACGTGTGACGGGTACTAGCAGTATTGTGCACCATGGGCAGTGATTTGTCCGTGACGCACAAACGACGGGGGCGGGTGCTTTCACGAACAACATCACTAGTCTTACATGTAAGGAGGATGTCAGTAAGGGGTTAATGAAAACTTCAGTTTCTCCCACAAAAAAAACAAGGCTTTCTTACAGCTCCTTGACAGGAATGTTATAGGTCATAGAATGTGGCGAGACATTTTTTTTTTTGTTTTATTGTGGAAATTTGGTAAACCTAAAGAAAAAAAACAGAAATGTGGAATCATCATTCTTGCTTTAATGCAACCGAAAAATTCACATAGCGGTTCAAATGCAGCGATGACAAAGTATGAAAAATAATTGGTTATTAAAACCCAAGATAAGCTAATCATTGGGGTTATGAGTATGTCGGGAAACATCTAGTGCTCTTTGCATTTTGCATTTATAGGCAAACACCCCTCTTTCTACTTTACTGAAGATTTCGGGGGAAGCTATCCTGGAAGTTACCAGTGCATGGCGACACAGATGCACATTTGTCACAGTGATTGAGCTAATGCCGAGTCTTGGGGTCGAACACATTGGCTGCGATCTATTACTGGGGTTAGGTAAACTCCTGTGGTTTCTATACGTACAGTCTAGACTAAAGATGGGGTAATGTCTCGTAACAGGAACAATTGGCAAATTATCCCAGAAAATAACTCAGCAGTAGAATCCTATTACATCACACTTTTATCTTTTACTAAAAGTGAGACTTGGCCTGATGGATTTCCTTACATCATCTTCTGTTAAAGGGAACCTGTCATCAGAAATTTGGCTTTCAACCTAAAAGTTTCCCCCTCTGCAGCTCGTGGGCTGCATTCTAGCAAGGTTTCTATAGTTTTTGTGCCCCCTTTAAACCAAAATAAATACTTTATAAAACTGTACCTTTCGGTTTGAAAATCTTGTAAATCGTCCATGGGGGCGGGCCATGTGGCGTCCGTTGCTGTATCTTACGCTGTCCCCCATGCTCCAAATCATTCCTCATAACGCTGCCCACTGCGCCCGAGGTCCCGTGCACGCCGGGACACCTAGTGACGTGGTCGCAAGCACGAGAGTATGGGCGGCGCTGTGATTGCATCGCAAGTGCCCGCCCATACTCTCGTGCCCGCCCTTTCCCCACTGCCTCCAGCGTTCTGCGCCGGCCCGACGTCACCTCCTTCCCATCGTACCCTGCAGCAGGAAATAGATGGGAGGAGCGGAGCAGGCCACTACAGGAGAAGCGGAGAGGATCTGAGCGACGTACAGAGGGGATAGCACTTGCGATGCAATCACAGCGTCGCCCATACTCTCATGCTTGCGACCACGTCACACGCCACACGGCCCGCCCCCATGGACGATTTACAAGATTTTCAAACCAAAAGGTACAGTTTTATAAAGTATTTATTTTTTTTTAAAAGGGGGCACAAAAAGTATAGAAACCTTGCTAGAATGCAGCCCACGAGCTGCAGAGGGGGAAACTTTTAGGTTGAAAGCCAAATTTCTGATGACAGGTTCCCTTTAAGGATTTCTTTGTAGATGGGGTTAAAACATCACCGCAATTACCCCCAATATCCAGCTCGTCCAGTCATGTTTTCTAGGGTTCATGAAAAAGACAATGAGGCCGGTTTCAGACATCCATGTTTCAGGTATGTGTGACATCCATTTTTAACACGGATGTCACACATACAAAAGTCAGTCTGTGGTGTTCCACACATGTTCATGTTTTCACATGGACCATGTAGCCCCGCATTTCCCTGCACACAGACATGTTTGTTTTTTCTCCAGGTGTCACAAGTACCACACATTGATGTGATCTGTATGACATCAGTGTGACACGTACCAGAGAAAACACATGTCTCTGAAATAAAATTAATTTCTATACTCTCCTGTCTCCAGCATTGCTGTCTTTGGCACTACTGTCACTTGCTTCCGAGCCCTGCTCATTAGACTCATGGAATATGCACTGCACTGAGAAGCTGGAAACAGCAGCAGCGCCGAAGACATCAGTGTCAGGGACAGCATCGCTGGGGACAGGTGAGTATCCAGCAGTGTGTGCAGTGAGGTCAGGATGTCATCGGAGTATCCAAGGAACTCAGATGATGACATCTCCATGACACTCACGCTACTGCGGGTGTAGCGGTTGTCACTTCATGGGTTCATCAGAGTTCATTGTGAATTTCGATTAACCCATGACATCACTGCCAGGCACGCACACATACTGCTAAGGGTGCCCCAGCAGTGACCTGGGCTCAGCTGATGAGGCAGGGAAGCACACACAGCAGGGATGCTCTCCTGACCAGACCACACAGACATACACTGCTGTGGATGCCCCTGCGGTGACCTGAGCTGACCTAATGAGGTCCAGGTCCCCGCAGGAAAGCATACACAGCAGTGTGTGCCTGCAGGAGCTGCTTTCACAAACAATGAGGAACATTCGGTTCTCCATTAAATATGCCAGCAGTATGGAATCAACTTGGGCCCCCCTAATTGGATTACGGCGGACCAGGATTAGGGCTTTGCTAAGGAAATAAATTGGAAAAGAGGGTGTCTTTTGTCTTTATTTATTGAATAATTTTCTCTTTTTATGTCTTTTCAGGTTGCTTTTGGGGAACGTCGTGAGACCTCACCATGGATTACGGTGGACTTTTTTTTTTAAATCAAATAAATTGGTGAACGAGGGCTGGAGTCGGGGGGATTTTGTCGATATAAACTTTGTTATTCTTCTTTTAACTACTGGATTAGTAATGGTGGTGTCTGCTAGATGCCACCCATTACTAATACCAGGGCTTAACGCCAGCTGGAGCTGTGATCAACCTCACAAATATTACCCCATTTGCCACCACACCAGAGCAATGGGAAGAGCTGGGTCCAGCACCAGAATTGGCGCATCTAATGGCTGCACCATTTCTGGGGTGGCTGTGGGCTGCTATTGTTAAACTGTAAAGGGCCAAATAGCCATGGCTCTCCCCACCCTAATAATATCAGCTCTCAGTTGTCTGCTGTACAATGGCTGGTTTTAGTAAAATGGAGGGGAACCCAAGTCATTTTTTTTAAAATCTAAAAATTTTAAAAATAAGCGTGGGATCCCTTCCATTTTTAATAACCAGCCAATGTACAACACACAACTGAGGGTTGCAGCCTACAGCTGCTGCTAATCCTGTGCTGGATTTTAAAAATGGGGGAACCCCACGTTATTTATTTATTTTTTTTAAATAAAAAAATAAAAATGCTGTAAAATAGATGGCCAAGCTAGCTAGCTCTGTATCTATATTGATATTCTATCTGTTCTTTCTTTCTGTCTATTTTATATGTTCTTTCTTATTTTCTTTCTCTATATCTCTCTATCTATTTTAATCTATCATTCTATCTATAATTTCTCAGGCATTGCCAATCTTTTACACATTAAAAAAACATTCATTGCATTTTTTACCAGTACCAGTCACACGTATGTCACACGGATGTCACACATGTCACACATATGCAAACACGGACGTCACATGGACAACACACGTATGACACACGGATATCACACGGAGGACCATACCGGTAAGTGTGGCTTGCACCTGTTTAAACATGGATGTCTGAAAGGGGCCTTACTAATGCTGAAAAGCCGCTTCTGTGCCCTGATAACAAAGGCACAAAAAGATGAAAGAGGTTATCCAGGGACCAGGTGGCCCATTTTTCGTCTGATGCTGAGGGGCGCTGTTGTGGTGGCACTGAAGACCTCTATCCTGGTTTTGTTCAAGTATCATACACACCTGCTATGCTAATTCACAATACGTTTTACCCATCCAAAAGACCTGTCATCAATTCCTGTCAATAGGGCGGGATCCCTCGTCAGCAGTACCTCCCACTTTGACGATATGGTAATAACAATTTCTACCTTAAATTTGTAATTCTCCTACCATTTTTGTGACCTCATTCAGTCCATTTTTTCTCGAGTGTGATCAATTTCCATCAGTGTTTGGTGGATGTCAGTTTTTACTATCCATGTTTCATCAGTTTTTGGCTACATTCATACATGTGTGAAATGTCTATGTGCTACCAAATTTTTTATTTAATGGCACACGGATCCACACATCAGTGAAAAGTATGGATGCAAGTGTGGGATCTGTGAGACACAGAAGCGGTCTTATTTTGATTCAATTTTGAGGATCACAGTAGGATTTAAGGTCCATTTACGCGGACCGACCGACAGCATGATACGCTTACCAGCTTATACAGGCAGACCAAAGCAAATGATGCACACAGAACAATCTATACTAGATCGCTCAGTGCACATACTGTAGGTTGCCACAGTTCTCTTCAGCCTGAGTCCTGTTTACACAGGATGATACATCATCGAGAACGATAATGTTCTACCCTACACAAAAGATCACTTTCTCCATTGAACGAGCATTCTGCTTATTCATCACATGTTCGGCAGCCAAATTACATGGCAAGATAATTGCTAAACAAGCATTTTTAACAACAGTTGTTCATGATTATCTTTCAGTGGAAATTCCCCTTTACTCAATGGATCCGTGTGGTCTCCAAGAAAAAAAATTGAATACATGAGCTCCAATATTGCTATAAAAGTTAAACACGTAAGGTACTGAGTTACCGATTTTTGATCAAAGAGCCCAAAAGTCTCCAACCACATCAATGTATACCTTTAATATGGTTGTGCACCTGTACATGAATTCAATACTAAAAGTGTGTGGGTCCTAAACATTTTTCCTTTATCGTCAGTATGTGTCCTTTCCATGAAAAACAATATAACACATACTGTACTTGAAACACAGAGATGATCTGAATGAGACCTAGGTTAAAAGGTTAAAATACATTATATAATTAATGTCCTCTCAAACCACCAGTTTTAATCAGAAGCAGTCAAAAATGTTACATGTATGTGTATAGGACCTCTTCACTGTATGTGAGAAGGGTCGGACACATTAAATTCCATCATTCCATCATTTTGTTCCAACAGATGGTACACTGCCTCCATGACATTCAAAGCCACCTGCAATCTGTCTCCCCCATACATCTGTAACCTAGTCTCCTGGTACCTACCTACACGTAACCTCGGAACCTCACAAGATCTCCTTCTCTCCTGCTCTATTATCTCCTCCTCCCACAATCGCACACAAGATTTCAGCCATGCTTCCTCCACACTCTGGAATGCTCTACTCCAGCATATCAGACTCTCGGCCACCATGGAGACCTTCAAAAGGAACCGGAAGACCCACCTCTTCCGACAAGCCTACAACCTGCAGTAACCCTCAGTCCACCATATCGCTGCCTTTACAACTCTGTCCTCATCTACTATATCCTCACCCATCTCCTGTAGTCTGTGACCCCTTGTGGGCAGGGTCCTCTCTCCTCCTGGTCTAGTCTGTGCCTTAAAATGTTCACGATTATTGTACTTGTCTATGTATGTCCCTTTTTCCCATGTAAAGCGCCATGGAATAAATGGCGCGATAATTATAAATAATAATAATATATCTGACAGCTCTACTGTTTACATAGGTGTCAGCCAAACAAGTGGACTATCCATAATGTATGGATTTTTTAACACACTAACATATCAAGTAGGGTTTGTGAGTAACAGGTAATTCTTGCTCAAAACCAACCTAGTCACAAACAGATGAAAGACTAACTAATGGAACAATTCAGGACCCTCTTCTATTAGCCACAGCAGAGGGCTGTAAATTTGAGCATCTCTTGCTCTGGAGGACCACGCATGTCCATGCATTACAGTGAAAACTGCGTAATGCTTTATTTCCCCAGCAGTGGCACTGCAGGGCAATTTCAAATTTCCTCTGCAAATTACAATGAATTACACAGGCTTCAAATACATAAAGGCCCCATAGTCAGCTTATCATCAGAGAACCCTCCTAAACAAAGGGATTGTCCAAAGTAGAGAAAAACTTAAGTGCAGCCAAATGATTAAATGCTGCAAAGCTTCAACAAAAATATCTTAATTAATATCTTAGAGGCCTATAACTATTGTTACGCTAAGGTAGGCTGCAATGTCTATGTGTAAGGTATATACAGTTTATAATGTTCATTAATAGTGATAATATAGACGAAGAGCAAAGCAAAGACTTAATGAATAGTGATGAGTGAGCACTACCACTGGGGCCTGATGAAGTGGGGGGCCCGGGGCTTAATAAAGCTAAGTAATTACCCCGGACCTGGCCAGGCCACCCTCTTCACTGGGCCCCATACACTAGTCATGGTTGTCATACCCTGCTGGTGGCCCTGGCCATGTCTTTTACCTCATGTGCAGGGCATTACAGCTTAGGTATCCATGGTTACAGCCATGAGCAATTAACTGACTTAACTGTCACTATATGAGTGAATGTATCCATGGATTCCTAAGCTGTAATGCCCTGCACATGAAGTACGAGACATGGCTATATCAGGAGAACTATACTACATTTTTAAGTGGAAGTATTTGCTAATATTATTCTTATTACACCTACTAAATATTTGGATAGGATCTTGGAGACAGGAATACCCCTTTAACTGTTTGCTGTGCTTTTCCTCTATATCATCTACCAAGTGTATAACGTCTGCATCTCAGCCTCTCAATCCCTCACTTCTTGTCTGGAATGTACACTCACGATTTCCTTACTTCTAAACTGCTATATAAACCTTCTGAAGGAGTTTTTCCTCGTATGACTAACATCCCTGCAAATATTTCTTTTTTGGAGGGAGGGAGACCTTTTTGTTCAGAAAATCCTAAGAGCTTAGCTTTGAACTGAAACCAAGAAAAATTACACCCTATAAACAATGGTATTTGTTGATTGGACGAAGAGCTAGATCAATATTGGTTTTGGCAAGTGGATTTGGCCGAATATTGCTGCAGAAATATGCTGGTTGTGGTGTTAAAATATTATGAGTTCCTCAACATGTGGCTTCTTTTTCTTGGAGTGCAGCCTGCGGAGACTTTCCAGCGCTTGCTACAAAATGCTACCTACAGGCTCGCTCCACTCCGGTATTCACCGTGGATTTGTCTGCCGCTTGTGAACCTTCTCTCACATAGCCGTAGACAAACAGGACTGAATAATATTGTTATAGGGACCAGCATGTCATCTGACTGCTCATTGTATAGGTGGGGTGACATCACCCCTCCTATACAATAAGAAAACACCAGTGTGCCATAGAGATTGTATGGTTTCTTACTGGTGCAGTATGCAACTGACGACGAAGTTACCTTGCGCCTTCCTGGACAGAGTCGGAGCACTGGTAGCACGTCTACAACTGCATCCTCAGCCACCACTGTGCCTCTGAGCACTAGTCGGGGGGGCTCAGCAGGTCGCATGCCCTCTAAGCCTTGCCTAGCCTAGTCCTTTTTTGACATAGCAAAAGATCGCCCAAATTATGTGATCTGTAAAATTTGTTGTGATTCTGTTAGTAGAGGGCAAAACCTCAGCAGTTTGACAACTTCTTACATGAATCGTGACATGAATAAATATCATATGTCCCAGTGGGAAGCTCACCGTGCTGCAATGCGGCCTAGCGGAGCGAACCATCCACCGCCTGCCCCTTCCAGTGCATCCGCGCGCTCTTCATCTTCTAGGACTGTGGGGACAGCTCTTACACCTGGTTTTCCATGCACAACTTCCACCACTGTAACTGCAACAGGCAGTTTGCTTAGTAGGTCGTCAGTTGGATTGGAAGGGGAAACAAGTGCGTGTGTACAGCTCTCTCAGACATCGATAGCACCAACGTTGGATGAAGGCAACATCATGTCTACGCCTGCACTTTCCTCACAAACCTGCATTTTTACAGGGACACCCTACTCAACACCGTCTACACACAGCAGCCAGATCTCTGTCCCTCAGATGTGGACAAATAAAAGGCCATTTCCTGCGACCCATGACAAAGCTAAGAGGTTGACTTTATCCCTCTGTAAGCTCTTGGCTACCGAAATGCTGCCTTTCCGCCTGGTGGACACACAGGATTTTAGAGACCTTATGTCTGTCGCTGTGCCCCAGTACCAGATGCCCACTCGCTACTACTTCTCTAAGAAAGGTGTGCCTGCGCTACACCAGCATGTCGCACACAACATCACCGCTTCCTTGAGAAACTCTGTGTGTGAATGGGTGCATTTCACCACCGATACTTGGACCAGTAAGCATGGACAGGGACGTTACATGTCGCTGACTGGGCACTGGGTAACTATGGTGATAGATGGTGAAGGGTCTGCTGCACAAGTCTTGCCGTCCCCACGACTTGTGTGTCAATCCTCTGTCTGTCCAAGTTCCTCCACTGCTTCTGCCTCCTCCACCTCGTCTGGGTCCTCCACCTCCGCCCCAAGCCTGCCTGGTCAGGCCACCAGCGTTCTAACTGCGCAGAAGGAATCACGCACCCTCATTACTATGCTGGCAGCAGAGCGCAACGGCATCTTGAGGTCTTTAGCTTGAAATGTCTTGGAAATAAGAGTCACACAGCGGCTGAGTTGTGGGCAGCTCTGGAGACTGAGTTTAATAAATGGTTGTCTCCACTCAACCTGCAGCCTGGTAAGGCCGTGTGCGACAATGCTGCAAACCTGGGTGCGGCCCTTCGCCTGGGCAAGGTGACACATGTGCCTTGTATGGCTCACGTGTTGAACCTTGTTGTCCAGCAATTTTTAACACACTATCCCGGCCTAGATGGCCTTCTGAACAGGGCACGAAAACTGTCTGCTCACTTCCGCCGTTCAACCACCGCTGCTGAGCGACTTGCATCGCTCCAGAAGTCTTTCGGCCTGCCGGTTCATCGCCTGAAATGCGATGTGCCGACATGCTGGAATTCGACTCTCCACATGTTACAGCAACTGTGGCAGCATCGTCGAGCCCTGGTGCAATACGTCATGACGTCTAGCCTGGGCCAACGAGATGCAGAGGTGGGGCAGATCACCCTGATGGAGTGGTCTCAGATCAAGGACCTATGCACCCTTCTGCACAGTTTCGACATGGCGCCGAATATGTTTAGCGCTGACAATGCCATTATCAGCATGACAATTCCAGTCATTTACATGCTGGAGCACACGCTAAACACTATTCGGAGTCAGGGGGTGGGACAACAGGAAGGGGAGGAACTACTGGAGGATTCATATGCGCAAGACACAACAACATCACCAAGGTCTAGACGTTCATCATCACCAACGCGGCAGTCATGGGACCATGGGTGACAGGGATCAACAAGGGCGCATGGTAGCAGGCGAAATGTTGAGGAAGGTGGAGGAGAACATGAAGAAATGGAGGACGAACTGTCCATGGACATGGAAGACTCAGCGGATGAGGGAGACCTTGGTCAAATTTCTGTTGAAAGAGGTTGGGGGGAGATGTCAGAGGAAGAAAGAACGGTTAGCACCTCTATGCCACAAACACAGCGTGGACTTGGTCCGCATGGCTGCGCAAGACACATGAGTGCCTTCTTGCTGCACTACCTCCAACATGACCCTCATATTGTCAAAATTAGAAGTGATGATGACTACTGGCTTGCCACACTATTAGATCCAAATACAAGTCCAAATTTTGTGACATAATTCCAGCCATAGAAAGGGACGCACGTATGCAGGAGTATCAGCAGAAGCTGTTACTCGATCTTAGCTCGGCTTTTCCACCAAACAACTGTGGTGCACGGAGTGAATATCCCAGTTGTAACTTGACAAACATGGGACGGTCTCGTCATCTTCAACAGTCTACCCGTACCAGTAGCACCGCATCCGGTGCTGGTAACAGCAATTTTATTGAATCTTTTCATAATTTTTTTAGACCATCCTTTGCAAGGCCACCAGAGACAACAAGTCTGACACATAGTCAACGGCTGGAGAGGATGATACAGGAGTATCTCCAAATGAACATCGATGCCATGAGTTTGCAAATGGAGCCTTGCTCATTTTGGGCTTCAAATCTTGAAAAATTGCCAGAGCTCTCCACTTACGCCTTGGAGATTTTGTCGTGTCCAGATGCCAGCGTTGTCTCTGAACGTGTCTTCAGTGCTGCTGGGTGTGTGCTGACAGATAAGCGCACGCGTCTGTCCAGTGACAATGTGGACAGACTAACGTTCATCAAAATGAACAAGTCATGGATCCACAAGGAATTTACTACCCCTGTGTCATCCTGGGGAGAGTAAATGCTTGAGTATTTTTAATGTGCTTGATGCAAATCTACCTGTGAAGTGTACAACTGGGGCACAAGTGCTGCCACTGAAGGGGTGGGTGTCTGTGTGGCCCAATTTTTGGAAAAAAGAGAGACTCCGCTTGGAGTAACCCTTGCTTGCTGTGTTTCTAAAAATGATCCAAGATGAACAGATCTGGGATCAGTAAAGACTTTGCTACCTACCCCGGTGTCATCCTGGGGACGGTTAAGTATGGCGTATTTTTGAATGTGCTTAAAGCAAATCTAGCTGTGAAGTGACCCCGGTGTCATCCTGGGGACGGTTAAGGATGGCGTATTTTTGAATGTGCTTGGTGCAAATCTACCTGTGAAGTGTACAACTGGGGCACAAGTGCTGCCACTGAAGGGGTGGGTGTCTGTGTGGCCAAATTTTTGGAAAAAAGGGAGACTCCGCTTGGAGTAACCCTTGCTTGCTGTGTTTTTTAAAAGGAGCCAAGATGAACAAGTTATGGTTCAGCAAAGACTTTGCTACCTACCCTGGGGTCATCCTGGGGACGGTTAAGTATGGCGTATTTTTGAATGTGCTTGATGCAAATCTAGCTGTGAAGTGTACAACTGGGGCACAAGTGCTGCTACTAAAGGGGTGTCTGTGTGTTGCCCAATTTTTTGGAAAAAAGGGAGACTCCGCTTGGAGTAACCCTTGCTTACATTGTTTTTAAAAATGATCCAAGATGAACAGAGCTGGGATCAGGAAAGACTTAGCTACCTACCCCGGTGTCATCCTGGAGACGGTTAAGTATGGTGTATTTTTGAATGTGCTTGATGCAAATCTAGCTGTGAAGTGTACAACTGGGGCACAAGTGATGCCACTGAAGGGGTGGGTGTGTGTGGGGCCCAATTTTTGGAAAAAAGGAAGACTCCGCTTGGAGTAACCCTTGCTTACATTGTTTTTAAAAATGATCCAAGATGAGCAAGTCATGGTTCAGCAAAGACTTTGCTACCTACCCCGGTGTCATCCTGGGGACGGTTAAGGATGGCGTATTTTTGAATGTGCTTGATGCAAATCTACCTGTGAAGTGTACAACTGGGGCACAAGTGCTGCCACTGAAGGGGTGGGTGTGTGTGGGGCCCAATTTTTGGAAAAAAGGGAGACTCCGCTTGGAGTAACCCTTGCTTGCTCTGTTTTTTAAAAGGAGCCAAGATGAACAAGTCATGGTTCAGCAAAGACTTTGCTACCTACCCTGGGGTCATCCTGGGGACAGTTAAGTATGGCGTATTTTTGAATGTGCTTGATGCAAATCTAGCTGTGAAGTGTACAACTGGGGCACAAGTGATGCCAACGAAAGGGTGGGTGTGTGTGTGGCTCAATTTTTGGAAAAAAGGGAGACTCTGCTTGGAGTAACCTTGCGTGTTTTACATGATTTTAGAAGGGCATGCCATGCCTATATCTGTGTCTCCTCCTCTTTTTCCTTGTCCAGCTCTTTTGTTTTCGCATGAGTATATGTCCTTGTCACTTTCCCATGTGTTTGTGTTGTGTTGTGATTTATTTGTCACCTTTTGGACACCTTTGAGGGTGTTTTCTAGGTGTTTTTATGTGTTTGTGATTGCCTCCCATTGTTTCCTATGCGGTTCGAGTGGTTCGCCGAACTGAACTCGAACGAGACCTCCGTTCAGCGACCCGAACTCGAGCCGAACCACGACCGGTTCGCTCATCTCTATTAATTACCTCATTGATAACAGCCGAGTTGTGTAAGTGCGTGTATTTTTGCACTGAACAAGTTGAGATGTTATGAAAATTTAGTTTCCATTTTTCCATCATTTGCATATCATTAACATGCCTCTCATTCCTGAGATTTCCAGAATGCCACAACTTTTCTTCTTGGTGTTTCAATTTAAATGTTGAGTTTATAAAGAAACCTTCTGTGTGGGTCTCACAAGCCCAGTGGTGTCCCCCCTCCTTCTTCTCTTCACTATCCTGTATTTGACTGTTAGACAACTGGTTGAAGCAGTAACCTGCTCCCTCTGTCCAGACTGCAGTAGGACAAATCATTACCATGCTTTGCCCCGAGATGTGTTTCTGTGGCGCCCTGGACTAGCCAGGTAATCACAGATAACACACAAACACCCCCCCCCATTAGACAGGGACACCAGCCAAACACAAAACCCTTGTTGCCTCCCTCCAGGGTCTGATGTCTACACCAGGTGGGGCGGAGCCAAGCGGTTGGCCTCACCCACCG
Organism: Anomaloglossus baeobatrachus; assembly: GCF_048569485.1. NCBI lineage: Eukaryota > Metazoa > Chordata > Amphibia > Anura > Aromobatidae > Anomaloglossus > Anomaloglossus baeobatrachus. The sequence continues at coordinate 99,533,834 of NC_134353.1, read as the reverse complement.
AAGAGTTCACAGGCCTGGAGGCGGGAAAAGTGACAGTTGAGTGTTGGAGTTTGAAGAGTGAGGAGTAAACACTTGGGTGTCTGGGTTTGTGGCCCAGGCACTGACAGCAAGGTTGGCAGACGGTGGTGGCCGTCTGCAGGAGTGGTGAAGCAACGCAGAACCGTAGGACCGGGGTCGGGCGTCGGCCCGCCGGTACCGACCGGGGAGCGAAGTGAAGCCAGCACACACAGGCAGGGCCATCGGACCCCGACCAGGCTTGGAGCCCCCGACAATAGTCAAATCCGAATGTGACAGAAACCCCAGGGGTTTCCTAACAGCAAAAGTCCCGATTGAAGGCAACCGCCCACACCGTGAGGGTATACAGCTACCGCCTAAGGCTAGAGACCCAAGGGCCAGCGCCTGCGGGCAAACGGGCTCCTCCGGTACCCATACACCGGGGAGCGGACTACCGTTGGGGATCCATAGTAGTCAAACGAGAACATCAAGGTGCAGGGAAAGACAGCCGCCATCACCTGTCCAGGGAGAGACACAGCAGCCGGCTACGGGACCCGTTCATCCAGCCGTTTGGTTTACCGAGGACTTTGTACATTTCTTGCTGAGTGAGTACACACGTGCCATCCGGCACCGCGCCGCGCTGTCCCTGCAGCCCTGCACCTCACCAACCCTGCCTCCCTGTCACATCTTCGGGCCCCAGGACCACCGACCCCTACCCACGGAGGGGGAAAACAACATCCCAGCTGCTCCCTGCCATCGCTCCCGGGATCTCCGTCAACTGCAGCGGTGGTGCCCATCTTCACCACGACCCGTGGGTGGCGTCACGGACTAAATCCCCCAAACCAACCACCCTTTTCACTCACGGGCGAGGAGCACCGCTCGAGTCCCTGGATCCGGCCCACCGCTCGAGCCACCGAGTAGCAGCCGCAGCAGCGCCGGACCCGAGCGTTAGCGAGAGCGCAGCAGCGGCGGCGCGACACTTCATTTAGCTACCATACAAGATGGGACTGATGAGCAGGATTATCTATTGTAGACTAATGCCACCGTCACATTTAACGACTTACCAGCGATGACGAAAACGATATGACCTAATAAGGATCGCTGGTAAGTCACTGGGAGATCGCTGGTGAGATGTCACACAGTCAGATCTTACCAACGACGCAGTAACGATTAGCGACCTGTATAACGATCTTGGCGGGCGTTGGGACTGTGTTAGGAGGTCGTTGGTAGGCGTCAAACACAGTGATGCGTCCTGTCCAGCAGGACATCGCCTTTGAAGAAAATGGTCCCAACCATTCAGCAACGACTAGCGATCTCACAGTACGGGCCTGATCGCTGGTAGGTGTCACACAAAGCGAGATCGTTGCTGCGTCACCAAAACGGTGATGTAGCAACGATCTCATTGTGTGTGACGGGGCCTTAACAAACAGTAAGTGCAACTATACATCTTGTTTAATTTAATCATTATTTTAAAGGTTTAGTGTTCTTTTAAGATTAATTGACCTATTGCCAGTCAGCAGGGTCTCCTTCTCCTCTTGCTATCACTATTGGAAAAACTTACATAGCGCAAATCTTCCACAGCACTTGCACTACGCCTCAGTGTGGAAACATTTCTCTTCTCGATTCTGGCGGCGCGACAAGAAGAGCATGGAATTCCTCTATTATAATTCAGATGATTGCTGTTTAATTGCAGCTCTCAGTATATCTCTGCCAGCTGGAACTTGGGAGGAGGAGAGGTTCCTTCTTTTATAAAAATATGATTAGCACGTTCTAGCCAAGAAGTATCTTTTACGTTTCTTATACTGGAATCTGCCAGTGTTTTAAAAATATTAATACAATAATGATATTTACAGGCATCCATTGTCAACTAAAGTCACTGTTTTCCAAATTGGAGACACTTATAAAAGGTAAGCGATTGGCAAATAGAGCCGACTTAGAAAAAGCTAAACACTTAATCATGATAACATTTGCTTATCACGTGGACACTTACTGTATATATCACAAAACTACTTTATTGCTGAAACTTCCTTGATAAACACAGCAGTTAAAGGGAACCTGTCAGGTGCAATATACACACACAACCATGAGCAGTTCTGGGTGCATATTTCTAATCCCTGCCTAACCGACCTGTATCTAGTAGCATAGATAAAGAGATATTTAGACAAAGTATTTCTAAAGATCCTTTATGAGATGCTAATGAGCACAGGGACTCGTCACCAGAGTGTTAGTTCCTGCGCTTATTCCTCCCTCTTAGCATGTTAGCACACCCACAGGTGCGTGCTAACATGCTATTTAATGCAGCATCATCAGCTATGACTTGCGTACCTGTGTCCGCTGTTACCACTTATCAGAATGCCCGGAACGTCTGGTCATGCACAGTATGAAGCAGGTTGTACACATCCCGGCTTCAGAGAGGTCTAGTGCGCATGACCGGTAGTGGTTGGACTTCTGATCAGTGGGGACAGCAGACACAAGTACGCGAGTCACCGCTGGTAATGCTGCATTCAATAGCATGTTACCACGCCCCTGTGGGTGTGCTAACATGCTAAGAGGGCGGAATAAGCTCAGGAAATAACGCCCTTGTGACTACTCCCTGTGCTCATTAGCATATCATAAAGGATCTTTAGAAATACTTTTTCTAAAGTATGCTACTAGATGGGATGGTTAGGCAGGAATTAGCAATATGCACCAAGAACTGCTCATGGTTCTGGGTGCATATTGCACCTGACAGGTTCCCTTTAATATTCTGGGGTAAATCATGATAGGTTTCTAGTAGTATACTTCTTACTACTTATTAAAGGAGTATTCATATGATTTATAAACTGTACAAAAATATAAATGCAACAGTTTTTGGTTTTGCTCCCATTTTTTTTGTTGAATTCAAAGATCTAAGACTTTTTCTGTGTACACAAAAGGTATTTTTCTCTCAAATATTCTTAACAAATGTGTCTACATCTGTGTTAGTGAACACTTGTCCTTTATGGAGATAATTCATCCACTTCACAAGTGTGGCATTTCAAGATGCTGATTAGACAGCATGATTATTGCACAGGTGTGCCTTAGGCCGGCCACAATAAAAGGACACTCTAAAATGTGAAGTTTTACTGCGGTAAATATTAGTATTGCGGTAGTCTGGGAGGAGGAGGGGATAAGAAAACCAGTCAGTATCTGGTGGGACCACCATTTGCCAGTCTGCCATCTGCCTTTAACAGTAAAAACCGGAATTTACCCATGAAGAGAACACCTATCCAATGTGCCAGACACCATCGAATGTGAGCATTTGCCCACTCAAGTCGGTTACAATGACAAATTGCACCCAGGTGGAGACCCTCGATGAGGATGAAGAGCATGTAGTGATGGGCGAATCCAGACTGTAAAATTTAGTATCTGTACCAGATACCTAATATCCGTGCAAGAAACCCCAAACACATAGTTCTTATGGAACTCCGTGTAACTATTCAGATTCAGCCACCCGAATAATTTAAAAAAACTAAAGGAAAAAGAAAGAAAATGGGGAATAAAGCAGGAGTGTTATACTTACTGAGTCTCCCGCTTGGCTGTAACACTACTTCCGGGACTGTTCATTACCCTAATACATATTCACTGGTTCCCCTTCCCACTGATAGTCCCAGCGTCTGTGATTGGTTGTAGTCAGACCACACTCCCACACTGTGTGACAGCATGTTTGATGAATTGGAATCACAAATGCTGTTGCGTCTCTATAGTGGTGAAAAAGAAATTGGTGTAGGGTCCCCTTGTATTTTGATACTCAGCACAGAAAAAGCATATGGCTACATGCTGCAACCCCCAGCGCTTATCTTAGCTGTGTATTAAAATATGAGGGTCCCCATGCGGCTTTTAAAAAAAATAAATACAAAATAAATAAATAGAAATAAATAATTAAAAAAAAACAAACAAATAAACGGCAGCAATGACAGCTGGGGGCTGACATTCTCCGGCTGGGGTGACCCATAGTTATTGGACTACCCCAGCTTGAAAATATCAGCCTGCAGCCGCCCAGAATTGTTGCACCCATTAGATGCAACAATCTCAGCACTTTACCCAGCTCATCCCGATTGCCCTGGTTTGGTGGCAATTGAGGTAATATAAGGGGTTAATGACAGCTACCACTAAGCCCCAGATTAATAATGGGATGCATCTATGAGACCCCTACATTACTAATCTGTAAGTGAAAAGAAATAAACACAAATAGTGAAAAAATCCTTTATTTGTTGTAAAATACAAAATACCCTCTTTCACCCCTTTATTAACACCCAAAACATCCAGGTCAGACATAATCCACACGAAGTTCCACTACCATCGTTTCTCTGCTACATCTTCAAGTCGCAGGATGAGGGCATAGAACATGACTGCCCGCTGCGGTTGTAGGCAGAGACTGACAGCCACAGCTGTGAGCGGTGATGTCACTCAGTTTATCTTCTGGCACAGCTGGAGGTTCCTACTGTACTTCACCTGTGACCACAGGTAAACTGACCTCAGGTGATCTCATTGAACTCAATGATCTCGCCTCAGGTGAACTGAATTCACAGACCTGCATTTCCTGGCAGAAAACCGTGTTTTTTGCCAAGACATGCAGATCTGGTGCTGAAATTATACACCATATTCCTGCACCAAATCTGCATCTTCTGGCACATCATGAGCATCAAAACACATTGTGGTTTTGATGCAGTATTGATGCGATTTTTTTTTTTTACAGAAGATGTAGATTTAGTGCAGGAATATGGTTTACAGTATATAGTTTAAGGCTATGTGCGCACATTGCGCAAATACATGCAGTTACGCTGCGCTTTGTAGCACAGCGTAACTGCATGCGTCCTGCGTCCCCTGCACAGTCTATGGAGATTGTGCAGGGGCCGTGCGCACGTGGCGTTTTAGAGCGCAGCGCTTCGGCTACTGCCGAAGCGCTGCGTTCAAAGAAGTGACATGTCACTTCTTCCGTGCGCTTTGCCGGCAGCCCCTGCTCTGTCTATGGTAGGAGCTGCAGGCAGAGCGCATGGAATCGGCTTCACTACGGACATTTCTGCAGCGATTTAAAGCGCACATGTGCTCTTCAGATCGCTGCAGAAATTTCTGCAGTGAACTGTACGCAACGTGCGCACATAGCCTTACACTAATGAAACACATGACATTGGGGAGGGAATATAGCTAATTGGGCACAGTTTGGCAATTTTCACTTAGGGGTGTACTCACTTTTTTTGCCAGCAGTTTAGACATTAATGGCTGTGTGTTGTGTGATTTAGAACACTGACCACTTTCCAACTGTCCTATCGTCAATGATGTCTCATAAAGAGATATAAAAATTGTTTTACAAAAATGTGAGGGGTGAACTCTCGATTTATGATATACTGTACACAGCTCAACAACTGAGCTCTTCTAGATCTGCAACAGAGAAAACTGTGTCTCTATCATAACATCTGTACCCAGTAAGTTAAATGATACATCACTAGAATCAGGGTCTTGTCCTTACCTCATACTGTTGTAAGATTTCATAGCAAAAGCCTGCTAAAATATTCCTTTTAATTAGTTAGCATGAAAATAATTTTGCAATTGTCTTGCTTTTTCTAGGAGCAGTCCTTCTTTTGCATTGAGGGCTTTTATCTTTCAAAGTGTACAGCTACTTTTATGGAGTTCAGCCACCAGTGCCTGCCCAGACTCTGGCGAGAGAGTGGGTGAGTGCAGTATGATGTTTGTGATCTGTGCAGGAAGATGCGAGTGCTGACCCACAGATTTAGGCAGGCTAGCAAGAGCTAATCTCTGCCCTCAGCTTGTTAGTCTCTTTAAACATATGCTGTAGGGGAGACATTAAAGTTCCCCCCTTCTATACGTGCTGGATGGACTATTCCATTAATGCCAGCTATAGCTTATCTATACTGGTCTGGTGAGGTGTTGTGATCAAGACCTATTGGCGGTTGTTGTGCATTATTGCTGTGAGCAGTTGTGGTGTTTACCCTTGTTGTCTTTTTGTTGCTGCCTTCCTGCACTTGGTTTTCTCCTCAGTCTCTTACTGTTTATTTAAGTGAGTTTGCAGTATGTCTGAGTTTTGGTTTTCCCCTATCTGTCTAAGGCTATTGACTTACCCGCACAGGGCCTTGGGTGTTAGGTGTCGGGCCGGACTAGTCCGGTGTAGTCAGCGGTGGCAGGGCCCGACTCCGTGACCCTGGTGTAGTCACTTAAAATGGCGGTATGGGGGAGACGGTAATAAAGTTTATATAAGATTCGTGACGCCACCTGTGGAATTGTGCGGCTATGGAGCCGCAGCTGCTGGAAGGGACCTCCGGGGCTGATGTTGTGGCAGCTAAGGTGTTTCTTGCTCCCCACAGGTGGAGCGGGTACCCCGGGGCAACCTTTGGAAAAGTCTATGGTGTTTGTTTTTGAGGTGCAGGATAAAGCAGATGACACGGGCTTGCAGTTAAGATGTTTACTCACTGTTAAGTTTCAATGCTGCAGCTGACCAGTTACCCGCGGTATGCCAGGATCCGCCGTCAGGGACCTCCGCCGATCCCGGATAGTTCAAGGGTCAGTACCGGTGCACCCCTCAATGTGTCCTGTCTGGCTGTCTCACTAGCGCTGGGCTGCACTAGGCTGTCCTGCGCCTCTGCCACCGAGCCTGTCCAAGGGTGGCTGAACTAGGTCTTCTATTGCTTCCCCTTGCAGGTGATCTGTGGCAGGTTGTGGCCTTGGGTGCCTAGAGCAATCTCCCGGGCTGTCAGTTTCGCTAAAAGTAATGTCTTTCTTCTTTCAGCCTAGGGACCTTCCCTGTGTTTCAGCCGGATCCCTCCACGCGGTATTCTACTGGAACAGGTCCACGGGACATTCGTACTTCCGTGGCACCCTGGAATCCCCTCGATCAGTGTCACCTGGGCCTAGCAAGACCCCAGGATCTCCACCAGGAACCTCCATCTGTCTTTGTCCTCTCTGACCGCTGTCCTCTCCCGACAGCCCACCTCCACACTCCTCAACTCCTTCTCACTGACTGACTTGAACTTGAACTAACTGGTTCCCCTCTCTACCCCCTGACTCCTCCCACACCCTTCCCTGGTAGGCTCCACCCCCTCATAGACTAGAGAATGGGACTTAAGGCCCCATAACTAGGTATACTGGTCGCTACTCTCAGCATTAATGGAGTGCTTGCCTTAAAACCTGACCCAATGTGTGAACTACCAATTGGTGTGTGCAGGGTTTTGTCTGTGAACTGGTAGATGACCCCCTTCTTACCCGGGATGGGATACCACACCTCTGGCTGAGGTGCAGTACCTCTGTGGCGATGGAAGCCTTAGGGGCGCCACACTATGTGCGCACTTTGCGTTGAGTTTCTTGCAGTTCTAAATGCATCCTCTGGCAGAAATTGTCTTTGGCAAATTTGGTTTTGACCACAAAAACACTGAAAATACACTTGCGTTTTTACCGCGTTTTAGCCGCGTTTTAGCGCAATTTACATGCTTTTTCATTGCTTAAAGTCAGATGCGTTTTGAATACAAATGCACTATTAAATAAAGTTTAAACATTCAAACACTATGAGAAAATGGGAAAAATGATAACAAATATCATGATTAAAATCATGCACAAAATAGGTAATTTTATTTAAATTATAACTGTGTTATAATATTTATGCATAAAATAATGTTAAATTATGGATTTTCAATAATTTAATTGTCGGACTATGTGTGTGTGTGTAAAGGGACATATCATGCCCATATTATAAAGTCAAAAAAGCATGTTAAACGTTGGGATTTTGATTTAGGATGCATTTTGAAAGTTCTCATTGACTCTAATGTTAGCAAAACGCTACCAAAATGGCAAAAACAATTGACATGCTGCTTCTTTAAACGCTGAGTTTTATGCCAAATTTTTTGCAACTGAAACGCTGCGTTTTTAACAGTATTGTGCGCACAAGAAATCACAATTTCCCATAGACTTTGCTTGAAAATCAAAACGCATGCATTTTGGCATTAAAACGCTGCAGTTCAAAATGCTGCGGAAATGCATGAAAAAACGCAAAGTGCGCACATAGCCTATATCTGTGTTTCCATCACACTCATATTCCGGCACCTTCTTTTCCTGTGGGGGTAACAGGTTAGATCTAGTCAGGAGAATAGTAAGGCTGCTTTCACACTGCACTCCTCTTCCCGTTCAGTGGTCTCTTAGGGTCTTCCATCTGAACCCCGCAAAATGGGTTTCGGACGTATGCGCCAACGGGGCTACCAACTATAATGGTGAATTTAGAGTCATCATGTGCTCTGTCATGCCCCATTTCCGGGAGTATACGCCTATTGGAGGCAGATACCCAGACATAGTAGACTGTGTTAGGGTGTTCACCTCCAGTAAGCGTATACTCCCAAAAATGGTCCATGACAGAGCACACAGTTACTTTGTCTGCATATTTATAGTCAATGGCCCCATCGGCGCATACAAACGAAACCTGTTTTGTGGTGGGGTTCGGACAAAAGCTTTGACGGGACCACTGAACCAGAAGAGAAACGCAGTGTGAAAGCGGCCTAAAGGCTGCTTTTCACGCTGCAACATTGCTCAAGCGATCTCGTTGGGAACGAGGAACCTCTCCTTACCTGCCTCCCGCCCGCAATGCGGAAGGAAGAAGGTGGGCGGGATGTTCGTCCCACTCATCTAGCCCCTCCGCTTCTATTGGGCGGCGGTTCAGTGACGCAGCTGTGACGCTGAACGAACCGCCCCCTTAGAAAGGAGGCGTTTCGCCGGTCACAGCGACGTCGCAGGGCAGGTAAGTAGTGTGACGGGTCTGGGCGATGTTGTGCGCCACAGGCAGCGATTTGCCCATGTCGCAAAACCGATGGGGGTGGGTACCCACGCTAGCGATATCGGTCACGATATCGCAGCGTGTAAAGCGGCCTTAAGGCAAGCGACTCTGGCGTCTCCACCTTCAGGGGTAATCCGGAGGTTAGGAATAGCCTGGGGGCCCCTAGTGTGAAGGACAGTATAGAAGCCCCCTGTCCCTCGCTATTCTACAATCACATCGTGACAGTAACACTCACCTGCTGCTTTGGCATCTAAATGCCGCCATCTGCACATAGACACAAAGTGCTTAGTTTAGACCATTTTTCATCAGGATCTGCTTCAAAGAATTGAATTGCATTGTTCTTTTTTCCCCACTAGAGAGACCTGAAATGAAAAGAAATGCGCAAAACTATAAATGAACAACAAAGAGGATTGACATTAAAATGAAAATGAAGAGGATTTCAAGCATTTTTAGGCAACCTTTGTGAAACCGTTTGGAGCGGATCTACTCCAAAAATCTCAAAAAGCTCAGAGTGTATACAGCCTCAATGTAATGAATAGAGGAAGGACTTTATCCAAAGCGAGCCAGCTGCTGAGACCATTAACATTATTTCTTACCCCATTAGAAATATTCAGATGAGTATAAAATACAAACACTGAATAATAAGAAGCATCACATGAACTATTCTAGTTTTAGCAACTAAAAGTTATTCCTTGTGGAGTGAAAACTTATGAACCTTTCCAATATACTTTCTGTATCAAATCATCTGTATCTCAGCTTGTTGCCGTTTTAAAACCAAAAAATGAAGTTATTATCTATTTCAGTGGTCGCCAACCTTTTTTGTATTGAGAGCCATATTCAGCTCGTAGTTGTGAGCCGTATCCAGTGCCCCTCCACCCCACGGTACCAAGAGTGCCCCCATTATTGGTGTATAGAGAGAGACAAAGCTTGTCGCTTCCCCGATCTTTCGTCTTTTTTTTTAAAAGCACCACTCCAGCATTATGTTATTTGTAATTGCAGAGCTGGAGTGGTGCAACTGTGTAAAGTTCCCACACTTAAGGCTGCTTTACACACAGTGACATCGCTGGTGATGTCGCTGGCGATCGCACCCGCCCCCGTCGTTTGTGCGTCACGGGCAAATTGCTGCCTGTGGCACACAATATCATTAGTCCCCGTCACATATACTTACCCGCCTATCGACGTCGCTGTGGCTGGCAAACCGCCTCTTTTCTCACGGGGCGGTACGGGCGGCGTCACAGCGACGTCACACGACAGGCGGCCAATAGAAGCGGAGGGGCGGAGAGCAGCCGAAGGAAAGACACGCCCACCTCGTTGCCGGAGGACGCAGGTATGCTGTTGCTCGTCGTTCCTGGGGTGTCACACGTAGCGATGTGTGCTGCCTCAGTAACGACGAACAACCTGCGTCCACAACGAGCAACGATATTATGAAAATGAACGACGTGTCAATGATCAACGATTAGGTGAGTATTTTTGATCGTTAACACTCGCTCGTAGGTGTTACATGCAACGACGTCACTAACGAGGCCGGATGTGCGTCACGAATTCCGTGACCCCAACGACATCTCGTTAGCGATGTCGTTGCGTGTAAATGGGCCTTTAGTCTCCTACTTAGCAGGTGCCATCTTCATCTGTTCTTGGCACCGTCAATCTCCAGCAGTTTGTGATCTGCCGGATCACGCCAGTGTTTGCTGGGCTATCCGAAAGTCACAATTCAATTTAAGTCTATGACAGACCAAACGAAGCTCTCATAGACTTTCATTGAGAGTTTCAGTTTGTTATCTCTGACTTCTGGTCAGTCTGAAGTTGCGGTCACAATATGGGCATAGAATAATAGATGAATGACAAAGCTTCTCTTATACTTTTCAATGTTCAATACATGAAGCACATGGATGGCACACAGATGTCATCCGTCTGCTGTACGTGTTTTTCACAAAGTTATGGACTTGTTTTGGCCCTTTTCATCCATGATAAAAAAAAATCAAACATTTTTGCACAGACATACGGTCCATGTAAAATCAGACATGTGAATAGCCCCATAGATTATAATGGGTACGTGTTGTAGTTGTGAAAAAAGCAGATGCAGCACATATGTGCCACTTGGATATCTAAATGAGGCCTATTATTGTATTTTTTAAAGGAGGGGGGAAAAACACATTTATGTAAAAGAAATGCAATCAAAACTGCAGAAAAAAAATGTCAAATATAATTAAGAATTAGCCTTACAATTTTTTTTTAAGCTGAGTGTATGTGTGCATGTATGTGTTTGTATGTGTGTATGTATGTATATGTATGTGTTTATGTGTGTATGTATGTATATGTATGTGTATGTGTGTTTGTATGCATGTGTGTATTTATGTATGTGTGTATGTATAAGGCCTAAGACACACGGCGAGAAAAACGGTGTGAGTGGAGTGCGATAAAACATCGCATTCCACTCGGACCAATATTAGCCTTTGTGTCAGCACACATGAGCGATTATTTTCTCAGCCCTAATCGGACCGAGAAAACAATCGCAGCATGCTGGGATTGTAAGCCGAGACTCTTTCTCTCGCACCTATTCAAGTCTATGGGGCGAGAGAAAAATTACACTGCACTCGCTGTACACCGGTGTACCACGAGTGCAGTGCGAGAATGGCAAAAGCCAGCAACGGAGGAGAGAGGGAGATAAATCCCTCCCTCCCCTCCTCAGTGCCGCAGCTGAGTTCTGCTCGCACAGTCAGACCTCAGTCGCAGGGGCACTCGCATGACACTCGGCTCCCGCTGTGCTGCCAGCGTGAGCTGAGTGTCATGGGAGGATTGCACTAGTGCCCCATGTGGCCCCGGTCTTAGTGTGTGTATATGTGTGTATATATGTACATTACAGTTCAAAAGTTTAGGGTCACTTGGATATTTCCCTATTTTTGAAATAAAAGCACAATGAAGCTAACATTAAATTAAACAGAAATACACTCTATACATTGTTAATTGGTTTTATTCTAGCTGTAAATGTCTGGTTTTGAATGCAATATCTACATAGGTGTATAGAGGCCCATTTCCAACCACCACTCCAGTGTTCTAATGGTACCTTGTGTTTGCTAATTGTGTTAGAAGGCTAATTGATGTTTAGAAATCCCTTGAAAACTCTTGTGCAAGTATGTTAGCTCAGCTAAAAACAGTTTTGCTGATTAGAGAAGCTATAAAACTGAGCTTCCTTTGAGCTAGTTGAGAATCTGGAGCATTACATTTATTGGTTCCATTAAACTCTCAAAATGGCCATAAAAAGAGAACTTTTATGTGAAACTCGACAGTCTATTCTTGTTCTTAGCAATGAAGGATATTCCATGTGAGAAATTGCTAAGAAACTGAAGATTTCCTACAACGGTGTGTACTACTTCCTTCAGAGGAGAGCACAAACAGGCTCTAACCAGAGTAGAAAGAGAAGTGGGAGGCCCCTCTGCACAACTGAGCAACAAGACAAGTACGTTACAGTCTTTAGTTTGAGAAATCGACGCCTCACAGGTCCTCAACTGGCAGATTCTTTAAATAATACCCGCAAAACACCAGTGTCAACGTCTACAGTGAAGAGGCGATTCCGGGATTCTCGCCTTCAGGGCAGAGTGGCAAAGAAAAAGCCATATCTGAGACTGGTTAATAAAAGGAAAAGATTAATATGGGCAAAAGAACACAGACATTGGACAGAGGAAGATTGGAAAAAAGTGTTATTGTGGCGCCCCTGAGGCTCTGGTCGCCACAGGGTAATGCACTCCAACCAGGGTGTAGTGCTGATCATGGATCAAGGGGAGGTCGGTGCCGGTTTCACCATACACAACCACATACACACTAGGTTTGCCCCTTCTCCACTGGGGACTAGGCTAGTGTTGGGTACCAAAGGGGTTGCCTACAGTGTGGGATTTACAGGATGTCATCACAACTGGGGCCCCAATCCACTAGCTTGGGACCCGGGTGGGGGGAGGGGCGGCCACCAGGGGGAGTTTGAAGTCACACACAGGAATATAGGAGAGCTCTCCAGAAGGAGAGATAGTGAGCGGACATGTTTCCCGCTCAGCTCCTGTGGAACATATGAGTTTAACGGTCGCTGTGGAGGATACCGTGTCAGTTCCCCCGGTACCAGCGCAGTTCAGTGTGCAGCACCCCAGGGTGGTGTAATTCCAAGTTGCATCATCAGACTCTGCCGGACGGAGAGGTTTTATGCTTCTCCGACAACACAAGTTTCAGAGCCAAGTGGCACCTAGGATTCCGGGGCCTCGATCACGGTCAGACTCAAGGGGATATGCGCTACTGGCATAGGAAACAGTACTCTACCTAGTACGGAAGGGACTCTAAGTGCTCCAAGCCACAGGGATCCACACTAAAAAGTGCAGCAAGCAAAGCACCCCAGACTACCGCACCGGTTCTGACCTCCTACGGATCCGGGATCGGCTGGAACCCATCATGGCGGTGGCCGGTACTTTGGGACCTGCCACTGAAGTTGTGAGTAAAGACACCTTGAACCCGCAGAGACTGTGTCGGCTTGTCCTCACCGGCGTCGCTGTCCCGCGCTTAAGTGCCGACCGCCATTATCACCCTCATCATCCACCCGGGGCCCGCTCCGCCTGTGGGGAGCGACACCATTCTGGCTGCCATAACACCTGCCCCAGTGAGGAATTCTGCTTTGATGGCTACTCCCTGGCCGCATACCATAGGTGGCGTCACAACAAACTTTCCCCAATCACCTTGCTTCGCCTTCATTTACTGCACGCCTCAGGGCAACGGAACCGGGCAAGGCCACCCGTGACATCGCCTTATCCAACCCTCAATGGGCCGGTAACGAGTAGGTTAACCACCTACGCCATGGAGTACTGCATTATGGACAGACCAATCGAAGTTTGAGATGTTTGGATCACCCAGAAGAATATTTGTGAGATGCAGAACTACTGAAAAGATGCTGGAAGAATGCCTGATGCCACCTGTCAAGCATGGTGGAGGTAATGTGATGGTGTGGGGTTGCTTTTGTGCTGGTAAAATGGGATATTTGTACAAAGTAAAAGGGATTTTGAATAAAGAAGGTTATCACTTTATTTTTCAACACCAATACAGCTGGGAGCTACAGGTCATTAATAGGAGCTATGATTAGTTGCTATAGGCAATGAAGGACATTCAGAGTTTAAGAAACTTATATGTGAGATAATGTGATTTCTGTGGAGATGGAAAAAGAGAGTGACAGAGAGAGACAGAGAGAAACAGACAGACAGAGATAGAGGGAGCGAGACAGAGAGAGACGGATAGAGAGACATAAAGAGATGGATAGAGATACAGAGAGAGACAGACAGAGAGAAAGACAAAGACAAAGAGAAACAGAGAGAAAGAGAGACAGAGTGACATGGATAGAGACAGACAGAGAGACGGATTGAGAGAGAGAGACAGAGAGACAGACAGGCAGAGAGCAAGAGAGAGACAGAGAGAGCGATAGAGAGAGACAGAGAGAGAGACAGGCAGACAGGGAGAGAGACAGAGAAACAGAGACAGACAGACAGACAGAGGCGGGAGACAGATAGAGCTAGAGAGGGAGAGGAAGAGAATGGGAGAGAGGAAGAGTGGGAGAGAGACAAAGAGACACTTAAGCGGGCTTTACACGCTACGATTTCGCTACAGCGATCACGTTGGGTCACGGATTTTGTGACGCACATCCGGCCGCTGTAGCGATCTCGTTGTGTGTGACTCCTAGGAGCGATTTTGAATCGTTGCAAAAACGTCCAAAATCGCTCCTCGTTGAAATGGGGGTCCTCTCCCAATTATCGCTGCTGTCGCTTGGGCGAAGTTGATCCTCGTCCCTGCGGCAGCACACATCGCTATGTGTGACGCCGCAGGAACGAGGAACCTCTCCTTACCTGCCACACGCCAGCAATGAGGAAGGAAGAAGGTGGGCGGGATGTTCGTCCCGCTCATCTCCGCCCCTCCGCTTTGATTGGGCGGCCACTTAGTGATGTCGCTGTGACACCGAGCGAACCGCCCCCTTAGAAAGGAGGTGGTTCGCCGGTCACAGCGACGTCGCCGAGCAGATAAGTACGTGTGACGCTGCCGTAGTGAAAATGTTCGCTACGGCAGCGATCTTCACATATCGCCATAACGATAGGGGTGGGTGCTATCACGCACGCCATCGCTAGCATCGGCTAGCGATGTCGCAGCGTGTAAAGCCACCCTTAGTTACACTTACTATACCGAGCAACGCCAGGTACTACAGCTAGTATTCAACAAAGCAGAAAAATGTATACAATGCACAAAGTAAAAAACGGTGTTAATAAGTAAAGATCCCAAAACAGTGCATACATGCTACATATTTTTAAGGTGAGAAACTAAAAAACAAGAGAACAAAAAGAATCTATTTTATTTGCATTTCCTTCACAATGATATTTCAAGTTTATCTCATATGTAGAATATAACCAATCTATAAAAAAGCACAATAATGCAAAATAAATGCTATGCAGAAGACAGAACGAGCAGTGCAGCCTCCCTCATTACAGGCTATCCAGGTTCACCCTGGCATGGGTCGCTGTGCTGAGCTTCATCACTGAATTTATAATGCCAGCTTTGTCTCTGCTGCGTTTCTCATTTTCCATTTAGTTTTATGTTTGAGTTTCTCAAATTTCAAACACCATTATATTGCTCACTGGACAGGATAACATTTTTTTGTGTGAAGCTGTTTCTTTCTAAGCCGTAGCTGATAATCTACAGCAGGGTTGAGAAGTTTTAAAGCCTCTGCTTCAATGTTCTTAGTTTGGGCTTTTTTTAGTGCGCGGTAAAGAGAAAGAGTATTGAATGGTTTAGTACTGCTGTCTTCTTATGAGGGGCCTTGGGTCAGGGTTTAGCTGCTTCCTCTTCACCCCCTATAGTTACAGCCTTACAAAAGCTTATAATAACATGCTATATAACAGTATTATAAGACAAAGCTATACAGTATGTGATACATAGCTCTGATGAACTTGGAGAAGTCCCCCTATATATGAAGGAACCGCTCAAAGCCCCTTGATGCAGCCCCAGGATGAAGCAGGTTGACCTATAATGTGCTAAAACATTTGCTTTATTAATTATATTACATATCATTTTGGTATATTAATTATATTTTCGTGCATATGTAGGAGGTGGCTAGATTATCCAACTCCTATGGGGGTTAAATTTAAGCTGTTCTATGTATATTATAGTGTGTATTGTAATAGTTGTGTTTCATAGTAAGGACTGTCTGAGTGTTGCTGCTGAGTCGGCGCCATCTATTGGCCGAGAGTTTAAAGTGTTTTTATTAATAATACGTTTTACTCTAATGTGTGTTTTATAGTAAAATAAAGTATAATTTGTAAGATTTCAGTAATGTAGTATGATGTAAAGTATAGAATGTTAGATCGACAGTGACGAGAGAGTGCATAGCGTAGTAGTTAAAAAAAAACAAATGAGGTCCGTCTTATACTCCGGTATTGTCTTACCGGAGGGTGGTGGCAGCGGTGATGGAGCGGGGTCACAGGAGGCAGAGGCTGTGCTGGCGGCGGTGCTCTCACCAGCCATCTCACTAGTCAGGGTGAGTTCAGGGAAAGTGAGTGCCAGGGTGAAAGAACCCATATAGGGAAGATAGGAAGTGCAGGTGTACCACCCCCGGGCGGGCAGCCGGGCTGCTGCCGCCACTCGGATCCGGATCCGTGGTGGCTCGAGGGGTGTCCGGCCCCGGGGGTCGCGCGGCCACTCAAGAAGAAAAAGAAGAGGGGGCAGATATGTACAGGGAGATTTTGGAAAGTTCGTGACGCCACCCACGGTGCATGGTAATGTGAGGGACCACCGCTGCCGTTGGGGAGCCCGGTGACGATGGTGCAGCAGTCTGATGTTTAACCCCTCCGTGGGTAGGGGGTTTGTGTCCCAGGGCCTATTGGTGATGGATGGTGTTTGGGTGCCGTTGGGGAATAGGTGCAGGGAGTTTCCAATGTACTCACTCAGTCCCAGAATAAATACACCGACAGCTTGTAAACCAAGGTTCTGAGCACCACCATAGTCTACGGGGAGCATGCCTGCATCCGTGCCCCTGGTGTTGTTGTTGGTCTGTGGCCCTATACCTGGCACCTTAGTCTCGATTGGACCCGTCGGTATGAAACTCTCCGGGTCCCGCTCACCCGTACGGCTAATGGAGTGAGCTTGCTCTCAGGGTTCACGCGTAGGATTTCTTTGGACTGTAGTGGGAAAGTCCTATCCCATCGGTGTGCTAGTACCCCAATTTTGGAGCGGGTTGGGGATGACACTTGAAGTCTTTACCCCCGTCGGGTAAATTACTGGAATGCGTGAAGCTACTTTCCAGCCTAGGGTCTACGTACCCCGTCGTGCCCTGGCCACTGCCCGGTGACAGCTCAAGGCCACTGGCTGCCCTCCTCGGCAGTCCGTGCCCCTTGACACTGTCCCCTGCGACCGGGTTCTAGCTCCTACAAGGCCCAGACCAACGTCTGCCTAGTATACAGGAGCTCTCCTCTGTGGCCTCTCCTCACGAGAGCCACTTCACCTCCTCTCTCCTTTACTCTCTTCTCTCAACTCTCAACTGTCACTGTGCTCACTTTCTCCTCACCAACCTCCATGTGGGCGGCCCTATTCCCTTCAGGCCACCCAATGGTGTGTCTGGTAGGTTCAAGTGGGAAGTGTTCCTAGGATTTTAATTGGACTAGCTGTTAACAACACCGGAGGACTGGGATCCGTTAACCAAGGAGGGTGGATAGTGTGCGGGAGGGCAGATTGCACAATACTGTGTGACGACCTGATAGGCCAAGGCGTCACACAGGGATAAACCTCAGATGAGTGCAAGAGGTGTCCCCGCACCCCTCTCCTTAGCACCAGGGCCCACTGTTATATTGTGTTCTCGGTGTACCCTGTTTGTTGTGGCGCTGGCTGGGGGTTCCCTTATTCCTTATTCACTGCGTGACACAGTGTGAGTGAATAGGAGATGAAGACACTTCTTCTAGTAATTGTTAGGAATCCCAGTGGTTAAATTCCCAGCTAACAGACATTTACCATCTATTTTATCATCTATTCAGCTACATCATGGTTGTAGTAAGTCATGACTACAAGCTCACAGAATAGATTGCTCAGCACTTTCATTTATAATATGACTATGGAGACTGGCATTTTATCTTTGACCATCACAAACCACCACTTTTGGTTGTATACTTCTCTCCGGTAGAAGCCTGTTGGTAGAGTTTGCTGTTCTTCCTAATTGCAAACTTATCTTCCTGGGTTATGCAGAATCAGGGTGAATGCAATAGAGAAACTGGTGAATTTCCGAGGTTATTGGTGCTACAAAAACAAAATGTAATGTTTCCTCACAAGCTGTGGTTTACTAAACCTTTCTGAGTGTAAAAAAGTCACTAAACTTGGACTATTGAACACCAAGCAACAAAAAAAATAAACAATTGGACTGATGGTATTGAAGGCCATGACATCTATGTTTTTGTCCTGGCCTTTATAAAATGTAATATTTTCAGTAAGATCAGGAATAATGGGGTTTCCGACAACAAACATTTATGGAACTTCTGTGCCGCCCATACACTTTGGTATAGTCGAGTTACGGTGACCCATCCATACATCTGTTTTACCTGACCGCTTACCCTTAATGGCTATGAATATAAAAAACAGACAACAGAGTTGGATGATATGGCCACAGCAGCCTTTTATTTAACATATACATATTAGAAAATAACTTAGATTGGGTGGGGTCCTTGAAGCTCATAAATCTGGTGATTAACTAGTAACTTTATAGACATTACCTTCCCCCTAAACCACACTGACTCCCAGCTGTAACCACCAACTTGGGAGCACCAATAAAAAAGGGGGGGAGGGATAAGTCCAAAACATGGGACTCGACATTCCATTGC
Source organism: Anomaloglossus baeobatrachus (assembly GCF_048569485.1). NCBI lineage: Eukaryota > Metazoa > Chordata > Amphibia > Anura > Aromobatidae > Anomaloglossus > Anomaloglossus baeobatrachus. The sequence continues at coordinate 99,515,177 of NC_134353.1, read as the reverse complement.
CTGTGGTCCCCCAAATCACCAGACCACCAACCCAAACTTGCAAATTAAAGGCATCCATATCTCCATAAACCCCCAGTCACAATTTACACCAACTTCGAGGACCCACCCCAACTGCCAACAGCCACCATGACCCTGCAGCCACTCAATAGGGAGGGCGGGCGAGACTGTCTTACGGGAACGAAGCCTAAAGGGATCCTCCACCCCCAGGCTGCCCTATACAGTGGCTACGGAAGTATTCAGACCCCTTCACATTTTTCACTCTTTGTTTCATTGCAGCCATTTGGTAACATTCAAAAAAGTTCATATTTTTTTCTCATTAATGTGCACTCTGCACACCATCTTGACAGAAAAAAACAGAAATGTAGAAATTTTTGCAAATTTTTTAAACAAGAAAAACTGAAATATCCCATGGTCATAAGTATTCAGACCCTTTGCTTAAACACTCATATTAAGATACATTCTGTCCATTTCCTTGTGATCCTCCTTGAGATGGTTCTACTCCTTCATTGAAGTCCAGCTGTGTTTAATTAAACTGATAGGACTTGGTTTGGAAAGGCGCACACCTGTCTATATAAGACCTCCCAGCTCACAGTGCATGTCAGACCAAATGAGAATCATGCCCAAAGAGCTCAGAGACAGAATTGGGGCAAGACAGAGATCTGGCCAAGGTTACAAAAGAATTTCTGCAGTAACGTCCCTAAGAGCACAGTGGCCTCCATAATGCTTAAATGGAAGAAGTTTGGGACCACCAGAACTCTTCCTTGACCTGGCCGGTTAGCTAAACTGAGCAATCATGGGAGAAGAACCTTGTTGAGAGAGGTAAAGAAGAACCCCAAGATCACTGTGACTGAGCTCCAGAGATGCAGTAGGGAGATGGGAAAAAGTTGCACATAGTCAACTATCACTGCAGCCCTCCACCAGTTGGGCTTTTATAGTAGAGTGGCCGACGGAAGCATCTCCTCAGCGCAAGATATATAAAAGCCCGCATAGAGTTTGGAAAAAACACATGAAGGACTCCCAGACTATGAGAAATAAGATTCTCTGGTCTGATGAGACAAAGATAGAACTTTTTGGTGATACTTCTAAGCGGTATGTTTGGAGAAAACCAGGTACCTCATCACAGTGAAACATGGTGATGGCAGCATCATGCCAGGGGTGTATTTTTCAGCTACAGGGACAGTACAACTGGTTGCAATTGAAGGAAAGATTAATGTGGCCAAGTACAGAGATATCGTGAAAGAAAACCTCTTCCAGAGTGCTATGGACTTCAGACTTGGCTGAAGGTTCACCTTCCAACAAGACAATCACCCTAAGCACACAGCTAAAAGAGCAAAGGAGTGGCTTCAGAACAACTCTGTGACCATTCTTGACCGGCCTAGCCATAGCCCCGACCTAAACCCAATTGAGCATCTCTGGAGAGACCTGAAAATGGCTGTCCACCAGCGTTCCCCATCCAACCTAATGGAACTGGAGAGGATCTGTAAGGAAGAATGGAAGAGGATCCCCAAATTCAGTTGTGAAAAACTTGTTGAACCATTTACAAGAAGACTCATGGCTGTACTAGCTCAAAAGGTGCTTCTACTCAATACTAAGCAAAGGGTCTGAATACTTATGACCCCGTGATATTTTAGTTTTTCTTTTTTATAAAATTTGCAAAAATTTCTACATTTCCTTTTTTTTCTGTCAAGATGGGGTGCAGAGTATACATTAATGAGAAAAAAAATGAACTTTTTTGAATTTACCAAATGGCTTTAATGAAACAAAGAGTGAATCATTTAAAGGGGTCTGAATACTTTCCGGACCCACTGTATAAACCCCAACGGTCCCCTAGACCCCTTTGGGTCACCTCCCCCTAACCAAAGTAATGCCGGCCTCCACCCACACCAGGGATGGGGTTTCGACCCTATACTTTACTACTATAAGGGGATCTTCAAACCCCTGCTTTTTTCTCACTGCAAGACCACACTGAGAAGTTACTGAATAGTCGGGTGGTCGAGCATCTGACCTTCTACTCTTTTACTCTTCCCAATGTCAGAAGTGTGGAAAACAGCTTAGCCCTGGAATCCAGATGTCTCTCTCAGTACATGTAGGAGCCAGTCATAGGCACAACTGTGAATAATGATGGAGCCCCCTATTAACTAAAACAGAGAAGGGGGAATTGCTGTTGCTTCTTCTAGGTCATATGAGTATGACCTCACAACAGGTCCTGGAAGTGAAAAGTTACATCAATTGTATAATACTTATATTAATTCTAACAGGGGGAGAGGATAACTATGAATTCCTCCCCAGATATTATCTGCTCCTCAGCTGCTGTCACTCAAGCAGCTGCCGATTTTATAAATTTTACTTTCTTGGATTTCAAAACCTAAACATCCTAGCTGACCACTAAAGGCATGTAGGGAATCAACCTGATAGTGCCAGTATAGCACTGGCTTTAGGGTATATACGAAAATCCTGGTGATTGGTTCCCTTTAAGCAGGTGTAATGTAATCACCTCACCTCATCCAGAGGGCTGATTCCAAAAGAGGTAGAAAAGTGAGGAGACATGTGTAATACTTATTATATGTTCTGAGGATTTCGATAGCGTAGGGCAATGATCAGCAGAGACGAGTTTTTGATACAAGATGTTTTATAATCTGTAACCACGGTAGATAACAACGGAACAAACACAGCAGTACAAATACACAAATACCTTCCCGAAACGGAGCGGAGGGAATTCCCGGGGCCACGCACCGGACTCCCCCAGGGAGACCACCAGAGCGAACCCCTATACAGGGACTGTCCGGCAATCACCCCGGAAGGCCTAAATGCGCAGCAGCCGGGACACAATGGGCAAGCGGTAAAAGTCCAGGAGTGTCCGTACGGGATGATTGTCCAGAGTGGTTACGAACCAGAGAGAACCGGGCAGAGTGCTGACCGAAGATGGCAGACGGAATCCGGGCACAGCTTGAGAAACCGGGTAAGGTCCAGAGTCGGTCGGTCGGTAGTCTTTTAGGAGGATCCAAAAGCAATCAGGATTAGCAGCAGCAAAGCAGGAGCACACAGCAAGCAGTATACTCAGGCACTGGACTGGGCTGAGAGGCGGCCTTTTAAGCAGCTGGACAGGAAGTAGGGCAACAGAACCTTAAACTCCATGTTAACTGAGGGCAAGCTCATTCAAAAGAGAACTGGAAAACCTGGAAACCTGACATTACCCCCCCCCCAGAGACGGCCTCAGGACGGATCAGGGCCTGGCTTGTCCGGGAACCGTCGATGAAACTGAGCGATCTTCCGGGGTGCCCGAATGTTACCCACCGGTTCCCAGGAATCGTCCTCGGGGGCGTACCCCTGCCAACGTACCAGATATTGAAGCCGACGACGATGGAGTCGGGAGTCAATAATGTCCTCAACCACGAACTGCTCCTCGCCGTCGACCATCACAGGCGGAGGAGGAGGCACAACACGACCACGAAACGTATTAGGGGAGACAGGTTTGAGGAGAGACACATGAAAGACCGGGTGTACCTTTAGATGGTGCGGCAACCGTAGCCGACAGGCCACAGGGCTCACGATCCCGGTGATCTTAAATGGACCGATGAATTTTTGTCCCAGCTTCTGCGAAGGAACACCCAATCTCAGGTTTTTGGTGGACAACCATACAGAGTCCCCTACCTTGTACATGGGTGCCGGTTTCCGGTGAGTGTCGGCCGACCTCTTGTAACGCTCCTGGGCCGTAGCCACAGTGTCCTTCAGAACCTCCAGATTTTGTCGTAGCTCTGTCAATCTGTCCTCCACCGCTGGCACCGAAACCGCAACCGGTGACCTAGGCAAAACATTCGGATGGTAACCCAAGTTAGCGAAAAAGGGCGTTACCTTAGTGGAGCTGCTCTGAGTGTTGTTATATGAGAACTCCGCCAACGGAAGCATCTTCAACCAATCATCTTGGAGATGGCTGACATAACATCGAAGGTATTGTTCCAGGGTTTGATTCGTCCGTTCGGTTTGCCCATTTGTCTGAGGATGGTATGCAGAAGACAAACAGACATCAATCTGGAGTGCCGTACAAAACCCCTTCCAGAATCTAGACGTGAACTGCACGCCCCGGTCAGAGATGATCTCGTCTGGTACCCCATGCAATCGGAATACATTCTGGATAACCAAATCCACTGTCTCTGCGGCTGAGGGAAGACCGGTACACGGAATGAAGTGAGCAGCTTTAGTCAATCGATCTACCACCACTAAAATGGTATTGTGTCCGCATGAGACTGGCAACTCCACAATAAAATCCATGGAGATAGACCCCCAAGGGCGAGATGGCACGGGTAACGGTTGGAGGAGTCCCGTAGGAGCCACACGAGGGACCTTGCACCGGGCACAAACCACACATGAGTGGACATAGTCCTTCACATCCTTTAAACAAGTAGGCCACCAGAAAAAACGGCTCAGAAATTCTTGCGTCTTCTGTACCCCCCTATGACCAGCCAACACGGAGTCATGGACCAACTTGAGAACCCGAAGTCTTACGGCCTCCGGCACATAAATGCGTCGCTCTCTCAACCACACACCATTCCGAAGAACAAGAGTTACATCATTCGGGGGGGCAGCAAGAAATACGTCACCATCATAGGCCAGCTTGATGTCCTTCCACAAGTCCCGGTCCTGGAGTACTCCAACGAAATTGGCATCCGATAACACGGTCTGAGACGGGGTTCCAGGCACGGAGTCCACGGCGTGGATTCGGGACAAGGCATCGGCTTTCCCATTACGTGAACCTGGACGGTATGTAACGATAAAATTGAATTGGTTAAGAAATAGGCTCCAACGGGCTTGCCGTGGAGACAGGCACCTGGCAGACTTAAGAAATTCCAGATTACGATGATCCGTGAGTACTATCACTTGCTGCGCGGCTCCCTGTAAGTGGTGTCTCCATTCCTTGAAAGCGGCAATAATCGCCAATAATTCCTTGTCCGCAATGTCGTAGTTCCTTTCTGCAGGGGACAACCGGCGGGAAAAGAAGGCACACGGATGCAAGAGACTCTTGTCCCCGGTCCTTTGAGAAAGAATGGCCCCTAATGCATAGTCGGAAGCGTCGACCTCCACGATAAAGGGAAGTGCGGGATTCGGATGGACTAATATTGGCGCTGAGGTAAAACATACCTTGAGACGATGGAATGCTTCCTGGGCCTGGGCGGACCACACAAACTTCTGTCCTTTCTTGGTTAACAGAGTGATGGGACGGACAATCTCTGAAAAGTTACGGATAAAGCGTCGGTAAAAGTTGGCAAAACCGACAAAGCGTTGTACCTCCTTGATGTTTCCCGGTTCCGGCCAGTCCAGAATGGCTTGTATCTTGCTAGATTCCATGTTTAGTCCCTGAGGAGAGATGACATAACCTAAGAATTGTATTTGTGAGCAGTGGAACTCGCATTTCTCCAGCTTAATGTACAGGTGGTTTTCCCTCAGACGGGTAAGTACGGTCTTGACGTGCTCCTGGTGATCCTGTAGAGAATCAGAAAAGATTAGGATATCGTCCAGATAGATCACCATGAATTGGTCCATGATATCCCTAAAAATATCGTTAACTAGATGTTGAAATGCCGCGGGAGCGTTACAAAGTCCAAAAGGCATCACTAGGTACTCAAAATGTCCGTACCGACATCGGAACGCGGTCTTCCACTCGTCTCCGGGACGTATACGAAGCAGATTATATGCCCCACGGAGGTCCAATTTGGTGAATATTTTTGCCTGTTGGACCCTCTCCAATAGCTCAGGAATCAACGGTAACGGATACCGGTTCCGGATGGTTATTTTATTCAGTTCCCGGTAGTCAATACAGGGTCTCAGAGTCCCCTCCTTCTTTTTCACGAAAAAGATGGGTGCCCCTGCGGGTGAGGTAGACGGACGAATAAATCCCTTGGCTAGGCTTTCATCAATGTACTCTTTTAGCGCTCCTAGCTCAGGTGCCGCCAACGGGTAGACATGACCAAACGGAATCTCCGCCCCTGGGAGTAAGTCTATGGGGCAATCATACGGTCTATGCGGGGGAAGTCGGTCGGCTTTTCTTTTGTCGCATATATCAGCGAAGTCACGGTAAACCGGGGGTAAAACAGGTACCTGTACAGTGCTCTCCGTATTTGGTGGTACTGGAACCGGAACAGTTGGACTAATGGTCGGAATATTCTGCGGTGGGAATGATATTTCCTTAGTTTCCCAGTCGATGACCGGATTTGTAGACCGTAGCCACGGAATACCTAAAATAATCGGAAAATGAGGAGATGAAATTAGCATGAAAACAAGGGTCTCCTGCTGACCTGGCTTCATGACGCATTCTAGCGGTACGGTTTCCCGATCGACTGGTCCAGAGATTAACGGAGATCCGTCTACCGTCTCCATGGTAACCGGTGAGGATCTTTGCTGAGTCCGGATACCGTGTTTCCTGGCAAAAGAAGAGTCCATGAAATTTCCCCCTGCCCCAGAGTCTATCATTGCAGAGGTAGGAATTAGTTGTCCCTCCCAACGGATCTGAATGGGGAGTGAGCAATGGGTATATTTCCCTTCTGAGTCCTTCGGTGAGGTTGACATTACAGTCAAGGGAAATACCGCATCCAAGTGTCCACTTGCCTCAGAGATATCGGACTCTGCGTCCGTGTTGTCACACTCTGCCATGGCTGCCAATACCTTATTTGGGCGATTCGGACGTTTCGGGCAGTCGATCAAGAAATGGTCCGATTGACCGCAATAGAAACACAAACGCTCACGGAGCCGGTGTTCGCGACGTTCATTGGTCATTCGCTTTTGCAGAGAGTCTACTTGCATAGGAACGTCCTCGGCCTCCCGTGGCGTCCTGAGAGCGGGTTCTCTGGAAGGAAATGTAAAGTTGTTTACACGGTTTACAGCTGCCCATTTTTCCTGTCTACGTTCCGTCAAGCGGGTATCAATACGCACACAGTGCTGGAGAAACAGTTCAAAATCCCCTGGAGATTCGGAACGAGCTAACTCGTCCTTGATGGTACCGGACAACCCCTTTCTGAAAACAGACAATAACGCATTGTTTCCCCAGTCGGTGTCTACCACTAACCTCTTAAATTCAGTGGCGTATTCAACGACAGAACACTTTCCCTGACGTAAGGAAAGGAGAGCCGATTCAGCGGTAGCACGGCGATTCGGATCATCAAACATCTGCGCCATTGCGGTCAGAAAATCATCCAGGTGATTTAAACGGATGTCCCGGTTCTCTATCATAGGATTAGCCCAAGCCAGTGCTCGTGAGGTTAATAACATAATTATACATAACACTTTGGACCAGTCAGAACGGTAATAATCAGCATGTACATCAAAAAACAGTATACATTGGTTCACAAATCCACGAAACTGACCACGGTCACCATTGAAACGGAATGGGGGTAACCTAGGCATACCGGCAGCTGATACGGACGTAGTGGGGCCGGCTTCCTGAGCCTCCACTCTGACTTGCAAATCCTGTATAGCCGGACCCAGTACCTGGTGATCATGGCCCAGCTGTGCCTCCACATCTCTAAGTTTCGTCTGCACCACCTCCATCTCCTGCTGCAAGGAGTTAATCATAGAAAAGAGCTGATCTACTCCTCGTGTCTCAGTCATTGCCCCAGCGAAATCCTCTTTTTTGGGCCTGAGTATAATGTAATACTTATTATATGTTCTGAGGATTTCGATAGCGTAGGGCAATGATCAGCAGAGACGAGTTTTTGATACAAGATGTTTTATAATCTGTAACCACGGTAGATAACAACGGAACAAACACAGCAGTACAAATACACAAATACCTTCCCGAAACGGAGCGGAGGGAATTCCCGGGGCCACGCACCGGACTCCCCCAGGGAGACCACCAGAGCGAACCCCTATACAGGGACTGTCCGGCAATCACCCCGGAAGGCCTAAATGCGCAGCAGCCGGGACACAATGGGCAAGCGGTAAAAGTCCAGGAGTGTCCGTACGGGATGATTGTCCAGAGTGGTTACGAACCAGAGAGAACCGGGCAGAGTGCTGACCGAAGATGGCAGACGGAATCCGGGCACAGCTTGAGAAACCGGGTAAGGTCCAGAGTCGGTCGGTCGGTAGTCTTTTAGGAGGATCCAAAAGCAATCAGGATTAGCAGCAGCAAAGCAGGAGCACACAGCAAGCAGTATACTCAGGCACTGGACTGGGCTGAGAGGCGGCCTTTTAAGCAGCTGGACAGGAAGTAGGGCAACAGAACCTTAAACTCCATGTTAACTGAGGGCAAGCTCATTCAAAAGAGAACTGGAAAACCTGGAAACCTGACAACATGTTTGGATGGAGTTGGTGCTGTGATGTGGAGGAGCGAGGATCTATTGCTGTGACAAGCCCCTGGTGTCCATGAATGGACTATAGAATTTGGAGCTGGATACACATGCTATGGTTGGGATATACGTTGTCTGGATTTGAGGAACTATCCTATGGACTATTGTTGATATCCGTCTTCTGGATTTGAGAAACTATCCTAAGGACTATTGTTGATATCCGTCTTTTGGATTTCAGGAACTATCCTAAGGACTATTGTTGATATCCGTTGTGTGGATTTGAGGAACTATCACAAGGACTATTGCTGCCCCTGGAACTGAATACACATGCTATGGTCATGGTATTCATCATCTAGAGTAGTAAAAGGACTATTGTTGCTGGTTGGAGTTGGATGCACATGCTACAATCTTTGGACAGCTTACTGGGCAAAGTTACTAAGTGGTGACTTAGCAGAAGAAGGAGAAGCTGAGAAACCTTTGCTCAGGGAAAGAGCTGGAGTGGTTGATGGAGGACAACTGGGCAACCCTAATACAACACTTGGTTGAGTGGAACTAAGAACACCTACAGACTGCAGTCCTTTTAGATGTGGAAGAGGACTGCTCCTTGGAGAGACCACAGCCCAGGACTGACATGCAAATGTTAGACGATCCATCAACTGAGTTGAAGTGGATGCTAGCCACACTAGGAGAGCAGGCCACGGAGATAGAACGGGTGGCAGTGGTAAGCAAATATCTGGGTGTGCATGTAGCAGTACCCCACCTGCCCCAGCCCAGATGACAGTGGTTAACAGGAGAGAGGAAACCAGTGCTTGCCATGCTGGACCATGTTATGGTTGTGTTTTCCGTCATCTGGAGGAGCATAAGGACTATGTTTTTTGTAAAACAGTGTACAGAAGAAATAAAAATCGTTGCTTCATTAATCTGCCTAGATGATTAATACAACCCACAACCTCAGATCTTCACAGATATTATTGCCAGAAAATCCCCCTGAACAATGTCACTTATGTATAATACATACCGTGATAAGGTATCTATACATTGTTTTGCACATAAGTATATAACTACTGATATTACTCCTTGCAAAAACTGTCTTGGAGATTCAGTGCCTTGCAAATCTTTCAGTGCAATTTATCTGTTTAATTTAATAAAAAATGATAATTTTGGTGAAGGTTGGTTTGAAATTGTTCAATATGAGTCACCCAGTTGTGGTGCGTAGGCATGGAGCACATACAAACCACAAAGGAAAGCAATAAATATACAGTATCAAACTTCCACTTATAAAAGTATACAATTCCAATGAACTATATTTTTAGCTTCTCAGTGGACACATATAGACTGTGGTCAGCAGCAGTTCTCTCTTCCAATTAATTTAATTTATTGTGCCAAGTTTTTTAATAACATTTTAACAGTTCTTCATAAGCAGAATTAGTTGTTTTTTTACATCCAGCCTTTGAGTTGTACATTTACATTTACACAATCTACTCGATAAACATCAAGGTCATGAATGCACTACTTTCCAATTCTTTTTCAAACTTTTTTCTATTCTCTAGTTTTATATTAACCTTATCAAACTGATTGATGTATATACTCACCACGGAGCATGTTGGGGTTTGAGGAAGGGGCTCAAGATCTGAGCCTTCTCCGCACTTTGAGAATGCAGGTTGAGTTATACAGCTTGTGTTTGCCTCTAACAGCAGTAACCAGGGCTAAATCTGATCTCTGCTGTTTAACTCCTGAAATGCTGCTGTTAATAACTAACACTCACACCATCTCAGTTGGCCCCACCAATAATGTGATAGCGAGAACTCAGTGCGATGACATGGCAATTGGGGGAAATGCTGAAGACCCCTGGTGCAGCCATCTTACTACTTATGTGAAGCCAAGCAACTATTTGAAATTATGATTTATTATTCAAATATTGCAGGTTCAAATGATCTCAAGGTTTTAAGACTATAAAAAAATAAAAACGTAAACATTTTAATCATCCAACTTAAAAATAAAGAAACGCAAAAATTTTAAAATCAAAGATATTCTATACTGCTGCTTTTTAAAAGACTGATACATGAAAATGTAAACATGCATTACTGCTTTGAGAAACATGCAAAAATTGAGATACTTAGCACACAAAAATGGCCAGTTTTATGTGAGCCCAACAGCCAACAGCAAGGTGACCTCTTTTTGTTCGGTCTCTATCAAACTAATGCTTCACTACAATTTATGGGTAGACAAGAACCTGCAAATGAAGAATTAAAATTGCCTAAGGCTAAAGAGAATGACAGCTCATAAAGAAATGCATTTTATGCATGTCTATATTCCCTTATTCATGGATTCATGGTTACACATATCTTAGCACTACAGTGTGCAATTATCTTCTTTTTGTTACTATGTTTCATGTTCAGTTTTCACCTGTTCACATTAGAAAGATAGGATGTGCATTAGTCTTTTTCTTATATTATAGGGTCATGCCTTCTGATTGAGCACCCCTGGCTATTCAGCCTCAGGCGATTTTAATTCTTCATTTGCAGGTTCCTGTCCACCCATAAATTGGAGTTTTCTTAACCCAAAGAGAAGCAATCGTTTGATAGGGACTCAATAAAAAGAAGTCCTCTTACCGTTGGCTGTTGGGCTCACATAAAACTGGCCATTTGTTTGTGCTAAGTATCTCAATTTTTGCATGTTTTCCATAGCAGTAATGCAAGTCTATGTTCCCATATTCATTGTTCCACATATCTTAGCACTGCAGTGTGGAACTGTCTCCTTTTTGTTACCATGAAAATATAAAATGATTTATCCTATATGAGAAACATCATAAAAAAAGAATATAGAAAAATTATATATGGTCACAGACTGTGACTCACTGTACCTTTCCCTCTAAACAGCAATCAAAATGTTGTATGTGCCTCAAAATTATAACTAAATAATTAAAAAAAACAATTTTTAGTTAGTGACGCCGGATGTGCGTCACTAACAACGTGACCCCGACGATAAAACATTAACGATATCATAGCGTGTAAAGCCCCCTTTACAGGTCCCTGCGACATGTCCTGCACTCTGTCTCCTGACGCTTTTCCTTCCGATAATCGCTGCATCCTCCTGGTAACCAGCACTGATGATAGGACCTTCCTTGACGTCAAAATAGCATGTGACCAGTCACGTGTGTATTATCTCATTGGCTACAGACTGGTCACATGGCTAGAGGTCATGCTAGGTCCTGTCAGTGCATCTCTCCGGTATGCAGTGCTCGTTTGTGCATCTCCGTGTACCGGCGAGATGCTCTGGCACATGGTCGGCTTCCCCGTTCCTGCATGTGGGCGCTCTTTACAGAGTCAGCCCACATGCAAGGACTGGCTGCCACAGCCGGTGAATTGAGGCACCGGGAATCACGTGATCGGAGCACCGTTGCTATAGTAACTGCCTGTCAGATTACCTTAGCGACAGTGGCAGCAGTGACATCAACGCTTACAGCCCGCAGCCTCTGCTCTCTATCACTGAGTGATTAGACTGCACGGGGAGCAGCAGCATCTTCCTCCCATGAAGTGCTGTCTGATGTAGCAGAGCTGCATGGGTTGAAGGAGAAAGAAGACAGAAGACCAGGATCATGGAGGGATGAGAGGAGAGGAAGTAATAAACATGGAGTCTCTAAGTGTGTCTGTGTGTTTATTTCTATTAAAGTATTTTTTCTCTGTGTCATGTCTTTTTTTTAACACTTTATTTTAGATTCCTAATGGCCAGGTCAAACTTGCCTGACATTAAGAATCTCTGGCTTAATACTAGCTAGTAAAACAAAGCTAGTATTAACTCATTATTACCCAGCAAGCCACCTGGCTTTAGGGCTGCTAGAAGAGTTGGATACAGCGCCAGATGATGGCGCTTCTATGAAAGCACTATTTTCTGGGGTGACTGCGGACTGCAATTTGCAGCAGAGGGGCCCAGAAAGCTCAGGTCAACCTGGGTTGCGGATTCCAGTCCCCAGCTGCCTAGTTGTACCTGGATGGACACAAAAATGGGGCGAAGCCCATGTGGGTTTTTTTTTTTTAAATTATTTCATGAAATTCCTGAAATAATTAAAAAAAGGGCTTCCCTATTTTTTTAGTTCCCAGCCGGGTACAACTAGGCAGCTGGGGGCAGCCGTACCTGCCTGCTGTACCTGGCTAGCATACAAAAATATGGCAAAGCCCACGTCATTTTTTTGGGGGGCAAAAAATTACTGCATACAGTCCTGGATGGAGGATGCTGAGCCTTGTAGTTCTGCAGCTGCTGTCTGCTCTCCTGCATACGCTCGTGAATGGAGCATGCTGAGCCTTGTAGTTCTGCAGCTGCTGTCTGCTCTCCTGCATACACTAGTGAATTGAGCATGCTGAGCCTTGTAGTTCTGCAGCTGCTGTCTGCTCTCCTCCATTCAGACAGACAGCAGACAGCAGCTGCAGAACTACAAGGCTCAGCATACTCCATCCAGGACTGTATGCAGGAGTTTTTTGCCCCCCCAAAAAAATTACGTGGGCTTCGCCATGTTTTTTTTATGCTAGCCAGGTACAGCAGGCAGCTACGGGCTACCCCCAACCCCCAGCTGCCTATTTGTAAAAAATATAGGGAAGCCCTTGTTTTTTTAATTATCTCATGAATTTCATGAAATAATTAAAAAAAAAATGACATGGGCTTAACCCAATTTTTGTGTCCAGCCAGGTACAACTAGGCAGCTGGGGATTGGAATCCGCAGCGCAGGGTGCCCAAGCTTTCTGGCCACCCCTGCAGCGAATTGCAGTCCGCAGCCGCCCCAGAAAATGGCGCTTTCATAGAAGCGCCTTCTTCTGGCGCTGTATCCAACTCTTCCAGCTGCCCTGGTGACGGGTGGCTCACTGGTAATAATGGGGTTAGGGCTAGCTGTATATTATCCTCTGGCCCTAAGCCCAACATTCATGGTGTCATGCCAATATTAGACATGGCCAACATGAATTTCTAGTACAGATAAAAAAAAACACAACACACAGAAAAATATTTTTATTAGAAATAAAACACAACACAATTAGTGACTCCATCTTTATTGAAATAAAGAACCCCCCGCCGCAGTAATCCTGGGTCAAGGGTCCCGCGCCGTCCAATCCGGATCCAATATCATCTGATCGGTTTGCTGGAAGGCAAAGCGATCAGATGATGTGTCAGGTTTAAGGGCCTGAATCAAATGGCTTTTATACAATCAGCTGATGCATCAGTGCAAAAAAAAACCAAACTACACACTTCTGTACAGACTCCTCTCTGACAGCAGCAGCTGATAGTTTAGCCGGCTGGGCGGTAAAAAGCCGGCCTCACCGCTCGACTTTTAGTGTCAGCTGATGCCATCAGGTGACCGCATCAGCTGATCATCGCCAGGTCTGAGAGAGAGAAAGGAGAGAGAAAAGAGAAGAGAGAGAGGGAGAGAGTAAAGAGAGAGAAAAGAGAGAGAAATGAGGAGAGGGAGAGAGAGAGAAAAGAGAGAGAGAAGAGAGGCGAGAGAGAAGAGGAGAGGGGTGAGAGAGAAGAGGAGGAAGAGGAGAGAAGAGGAGAGAAGAGAGAAGAGAGAGAGGAGAGAGACAGGAGAGGGAGAAGAGAGAGAGAGAGAAGAGAGAGAGAGGAGAGAGAGAGAAGAGAAAGAGGAGAGAGAGGGAGAAAGAGAGAGAGAGAGAAAGAGAGAGAAAGAGAGAGAAAGAACAAGAGAAAGAAGAGAGAGAGAAGAGAGAGGAGAGAGCAATGCAGCCTCATTCCGTGAACTGCTCCGATTTTAGAGGTGTGGCCTGCGGCTCAGAGCTGATGTCCGGCTCCTCCCCTCAGTGCATAATTAAATTAAATTCAATTATAATTATAAATAAATAATAATTAGAATTTAAAAATAAATTAAATTCTTTACCAGGGCAGCCGGGACTTGAACTCGTGCATTAATGGTCCTTAGGCAGTAGCTCTAACCATTGAGCCACTGCCTCTAATGAGAAACATAGGAAGATTTGGTTATCTTGACCTCTGCATTGCAGAGTGAAGTCCCCGGTGACAGCGCGGCTCACTTCAGGTGCTGCGTGGAGAGGACACAGATCGCTTGTGTTCTACGGGGCTCCCTGTCATCTTCATGTAGCAGAGCTGACAGTGTTGTGTGGATTACTTCGGACCTGGATTGTTGTTTGGGGATTAATAAAGAGGTAAATGAGTTTTTTTTTGTCTTGTATTACAAATAAAGGATTTTTCGCTGTGTGTGTTTCTTTACTTTCACTTACAGGTTAATCATGGAAGGTATCTCGGGGAGACGCTTATCATGATTAACCCCGTTATTACCTCGATTACCACCGCACCAGGGCAATTCGGATGAGCTCGGTAGAGTCCCGGGATTGTCACATCTAATGGATGCGGCAATTCCGGGCGACTGCCTGCTGATATTGGTAGGGTGGTGGGCTCTCCATAACGTGGCGCTCTCCATCCTGACAATACCAGCCTCCAGCCGTGTGGCTTTATCCTGGCTGGTATCAAAAGTGGGGAGAACCGCATTTTTTTTTTTAATTATTTATTTATTTTACTGCACGATAGAGTCTCGCCCACCAGCGGCTGTGGTTGGCTGCAGTGAGACAGCTGTCACTCATCATGGGGGCGTGTCTGACTGCAACCAATCATGGGTGCCGGTGGGCGGGGAAGGCACAGAATACCTGATTGAATAATGAAGCGGCAGCCATTTTCAAAAGAGGAAAAGCCACCAGAGATTTGTGACAGCCGTGCAGCGAAACGCCCGTGATCGGTGAGTAGGAAAGAGAGAGGGATGGATTGTGCTGGGGACGCAGGTCGCATGTAGATACGCAACGTGCGCACATACTTACTGTGAAAAGCCACGCTTTTGGTGATCGAACCATTCTCGAACGTAACTCGAACTGCCGAACTTTAAACAAATCGTTCGAGTTCGTCGAACGACTCGAACAGCCCCCAAAATCACTCGAATTTGAAATTGGCGAACCGTTCGACTCGAACATTGCTCAACTCTAGTCATGGGTCACCATCTTCCCTTTTCCCTAGACAAAGTATTTCCCTTCCCTTTTGCTGCTCGCTTGGTACAGATGGCTGCCTTTTTTTCTTAAGATTTTTATTGATATATGTGGTTTTTTCAATTAATTTTGCTGGCATTATAGCATTCATACCACTAATCTCTAATAATAACTTTTTGTAGAATTTACATTGTTGTCTGATATATGTGGAACGCCTCCGTAGCTGTCTGTGGCTGGCATCACTGCTGCTGCACTGGGCATGCACACTGCTCAGGTGAAGCCAAACCATGGCGCTGGCAGGGTGGATGGAGTGTGTCTCATTACACCAGTGGGGCTAACCCATAAACTATGCAAGCTTGGCTCCAGTTGGCACGAGATGCTTGAATATGATATTGCTGATTTAAGCAATCTATTACTCCAAAATCTCGGTCATTTGAGTTGAAACTTGCTACTCAGCACAAAAGCAAAGTGCAATTGAGACATTGCTTACTTGGAGTGGTAGACCAGAGGTCGAGGGTTGTGACTTGTGACCTGTGAGCTGTTGTGAAAGGAAGTCGATTGTGGGATCAAGTGCTAACCTCAGAGCTCAAGATGGTTTTGCTGTCTTATAAAGTAAAGCTTGGCATGTGAGTGCATGGCGAGATAAAACTTAGCAAATACTAGTCTGGTTTGATAATTATTGGGTGATTGGCAGCCTGTTTAATTTGCCTAATTATTGGGAAATTAGTTTTCTAACTTCCTAGGAATGCTTTTTCTCAATAATTGTGCACTGTAAATACAGCATAAGAGTGTAGAATGTGATACATTACTACTATCTACTGTGACAGTACCATTACACATTGCCCACCTTTGTTATTTGAATTGTATTATTATTATTTCCATTAATTTGGTCAGTGATTGTCTCCTTTTTTTCAAGATGCTCTTCATCATTTATCCCATGTTGCAAATTTCTACAAAAAGTGCTTCAAAGAACAGCCAGTAAACTGGTGACAGGGTCGTCAGCATCAAATGGTTCATTGCTGAGTATAGAATGCAAAGATGAGCCCACCAGTTAAATAACACAAAAGAGCTATTATAGTACAAATTGCTGAAAAAGTTATTTCTGGCTATGATAGATTGGTCATTTATCACGGGGTATGTACTGAAAAAACAGAGGCTCCTAAGTTGTCCAACAGATTTGAGACCCTGCGTTGTCCCTTATCTCGGAGGTAAGCTTGATGGTAGCCAGGTCCGAGCACCCAGCATGACCCTAACTCCAGTTCGAGTCCTGATTTTATTCCCCCCATCCTGGGAAACCCAGTAACAAAACCCCATATAAAAGACACGGACAAGGGAGAAGGAAACTTCGTACACACTACACTCAAACACAAAGGGGAGACAATATGTGTACAGGGGAATAAAGAAATGGGTAGGGAATAAACTCACAACAGGGGAATGTTCACACCACACAGAACAGCAACTGTAGTTTACCATGAACGGAATAACCACTGAGACCAAGATCGCTGGAGCTATGCTAAAGCTATCTTTGGCGATCTCCTACTGCACTGTCCAGCCTTAAAGGGAACCTGTCACCAGCATTTTTGCTATTAAACTAAAAGAATCCCCTTCTGCAGCTCATGGGCTGCATTCTATAAAGGTTCATCTTGCTACTGGCCCCCCTTTCAGACCTAAATAACAACTTTATAAAATATTACCTTTTGCTATGGTAATGAGGTTTGCTGGCCCCGTGGGTGGGCTGTATTTCGCTTGTAATTGCCCCTCC
Organism: Anomaloglossus baeobatrachus; assembly: GCF_048569485.1. Taxonomy (NCBI): domain Eukaryota; kingdom Metazoa; phylum Chordata; class Amphibia; order Anura; family Aromobatidae; genus Anomaloglossus; species Anomaloglossus baeobatrachus. The sequence continues at coordinate 99,498,147 of NC_134353.1, read as the reverse complement.
TGCCGCTGTTTGCCGTCCCCCAGTGTTCATTTACATAGGTGATGCCGCCGCCCTCATCTTCCGCAGTGCTCCAGAAGTATCGCGCATTCGCAGTGGCACTAACGTGGGACTGAGCACTGTTTTCAAATCGCGAGCGCTGGTGATGTTATTGGCATTGCGCAGGCGAAGGATTATGGGCGGGTACTTGGATGACGCTGGTGATGACATTTACAGCGCCACCCATAATCTAGCACCTGCGCAATAACATCACTGCCGCTCGTGATTTGAAAACAGTGCTCAGTCCCGTGCTAGTGCCACTGCGCATGCGCGAGACTTCTAGAGCACTGCGGAAGATGAGGGCGGCGGCATAATCTATGTAAATGAACACTAGGGGATGGCAAACAGCGGCAGGAGGGGGGATAACAAGCAAAATACAACGCGCCCACGGGGCCAGCAAACCTCATTACCATAGCAAAAGGTAATATTTTATAGAGTTGTTATTTAGGTCTGAAAGGAGTCCCATTAGCAAGATGAACCTTTATAGAATGCTGCCCATGAGCTGCAGAAGGGGATTCTTTTAGTTAAATAGCGAAAATTCTGGTGACGGATTCCCTTTAAATAGGAAGAGACCAGCTGTGGATGGTAATTAGCAACCCGGCTCCCAGAAGAGTTGCACACTGCTCCAAAAAGGATTAACTCCTGCATGGCTGGGAGCAGTGAAACAACTCAGCCGACGCTCAGCAAAACTGAGCACTTAAGAGAGACGAAGTTGCCTGTCAGTCTCTGCAATGTGAACAGAGTCCAACACCGTAGTAGTAATCCACATATGCGGACCCAGACAGCATATGACAGCATTGCAGTTTTCTTACACAGCAAATGCCCAAAAGGATTATAATGGGCATGTGAGCATCTGAACTGGACTATGGCGCAACCGAAGAAGGTGGCCTCCTCTCTATTCTAGAAATGCAAAAAGGTATTAATTTTTTGTAAACTAATTCGCCTGTGCAGATGGTTGGCATGGCACTCTATTTACTCATTACTATACATATGATTTTAACTTTTTATACTATTATTATTTACAATTTATTAGAAGTTGCCCAGTAACATCGGAGACATCTGAATATGTGGTTTTAGCTCTTTTGGACTTGGCACGTTCTTCATATCCTGTTCATATGGACACTTGCGGTTTACTCGAGCGGGCACATGGCATCCTGCTTCTATGGTAATTAATAAAAGTTTGTCAGTACTCTTCCATATTCTCCTGTGTTTCTATAAAACCTTTTCTATACCATTTGTTTCTCAGTAACTATTCTCGGAATTGTATACTTCATCAACACAAGATTAAGATCAGCTCTGACGGGTGCCACTCCTCACCGATACCTGTAATTCTGCTTTTTGTTTAACTCCTTCATCCATAAGTGTACATGCTGCGCTAGTGTCTACAAGTGAAGAGGGGGCTCACATGGCAGCCGACATCTGTTGCTAACAGCAGCAATGGGAACTGAGCTCTGATCGCTGCTGTTTACCATTTAGATGCTGCAGTCGCTCTCGGCAGTATCTAAATGATATCTTTGCCAGTGCATGTGCACACCAGCTCACATCAGCACCTTAACAATGCAATAAAGGGGCATGAATGGGTTACTATGGAACCTGAGGGCTGCTGAAGGCCCACATTATTACCATCGTGGTCCTGCTGGGAAACTTAGCCACAAGTGGAGCTCTAGATGAGACCAGAATTTAAAGTGTATACTGCAATACTATGGTATTGCAGCATATACAGTAGTAAAATTGGTGAAACAATTGCAGATTCAAGTCTTCTAAAAGTACCTAAAAATAAAGTAAAAAAAAATGCTATAAAAAAAGAAAAAATTTGAATCACTTTACTTTTTTCCAAACTTCTACATTTTTTTTAAATTACTTGAATGAAAAAAATCTATGCGAATTGGAGCATTGCGGTACAAGGTCATTTTTGTCATAAAAGGCTAAAACAAAATGAAGAAAAAACAAAGATGCCACTCTCAGATAGTGCTGGCTCCCCTCTTTTATTGTTACTTATTGGTTCGGTGGCTGGCCCCCACCATGCCACGCATGCTTGGTTTTGGTTTGCATATTCCTTCTGTTTCTATCAAAATTAATTTTGGTGGCTGTTCACGCTCAGCCACCTCACCCTTTTCCACAGGCATTGTTAATTAAGCACCATTTACTTGGGCCTGTTCCGCCTTTATTCATGGCTGCTGGTCAGGCACTGTGAAGGCCAGTTCTGACATTGTCCTGGTGTGTGTGGCATTTGCTGCACGTGCTGGGGCCTGGGCTGCCTTTATTCGCAGCTGTCTCTCCTTGCATCATGGAAGCAGTTCTGAAATGTTACAGGTACATGTGTTGCTTCAATATGGTTCTGCTTTTGTGCTGCCGGTCGCTGCTTGGGCCTGGACCTTCAGGGGTGGTGGCTCGAGGGTCTCCGGACCCGGGGTCTCGTGTACATGCCGAATAAATGGGGGGACGTAGATGTACGGGCTAGGCCGTAGTAAGTTCGTGATGCCACCCACGGTGTGTGGTGAGGTGGGACACCACTGCTGCTGTTACGGGGCACCCGGGGGAGATGTTGTGCAGCAAGTTGTTAACCCCTCCGTGGGCAGGGATGGAGGCCCCGGGACCCGGTGGCTCTGGTGCAGGGGAGATGACGACCGCAGTGGGTGCTGGTGTACTCACTGTTAGTAAAACACACAAGTCTCTGGTAAACCAAGGTGGTGGTGGCCGGTGCCGCGGCCGGTTGCGTTCGGGATCTCCCAACCAGCTGGTGGTCTCTATCCTTTTCCTGCACCGTTGTGTAAGGTGGACTTTCCCAGTATAAAACTCAGGAGTCCGCTCCCGGCTAGATGTGGCCTAAGGAGCAGTGCCCGCAGACGCTGGCCCGTGGGATCTATGGGCCTTGGCGGTGACCTCTTATCCCTAATCGGTGGGCTGTTGTCTTCTATGAGGGACTTTGGTTGGGACAGGACCTCTAGTCCTGGCCTCAATCGGTTAATTAACCAGTTACACTTGTTTCTGGTTCCTGGCTTCAGGGTCCGAGTACCCAGTTATGCAGGGGCCTATTTGTGACTACCTGGTTTTGCCAGGGCATCACACTTTTAATGTAATTAGGAGGCCGTATGGCACAATGAAAATATAAAATATAGAGTAGGACCCCCCCCTATTGAGATTTTCAAAAAATTATTGTTTGCTAAAAATCTCATTTTGCATTATAGTACAGTTGGAATAATTTGTGACTTTCCACTTTTTTTTTGTTGCATGCCGTTCTCAGATAGTGTTGGCTCACCTCTTTTATTGCTAAAACAAAATCCCAAGAAAGCAATATCAGATATGCATGTATATCACCATTTCATTCCAATTCAATTTAGTTTCCCATTTTTTAGTACATTTTATGGTAAAAGCAATAGAATCTTTCAAACCTACAAACCATCCCGCAAAACACAAGTCCTCATATGGCTCTGTCAATGGAAAAATACAAAAGTTACAGGTCTTGGAAAAAAAGAAAAAGCAAAAGGAACAAAAACTTGCCTTGTTCTGAAGTGGTACTGGATTCTTCTTGATGAAAGCTACTCTTTTTACTGTATCCACTCCTGTGCAATGTGCTCCTGCTAGTCCTCCCAGGGTGAGGGGCTGAAGAGGATTATGTAGACATTTGATGCCAGGTTTTAGACGGTATCGGTGCTCTACAAGACAACCTTAGGCCCCTTTCAGATGTCCGTGTTTAATCAGATACAAGCCCCACACATTAGTATGGTCATACGTGTGTCACACGTGTGATATCTGTGTGTGCATATGTGTGACATCAGTGTGACATGTACTGGAGAAAAGTGGACTGCACTGATGACCTGGAAGCTGGAGCATTACGGTGACAGCACAGCGGGGATAGCATTGGTGACAACACCGCCGAGGACAGCATCGCCAGGGACAGCATCGCCGGAGACAGCGCTGGGGACAGCGCCAGGGACAGCGTTACCACATCGCCGGTGACAGATGAATATTCATCAAGGAAGCAATGTGTGTGCAGTGGAGACCAGGAGGTCATTGGAGTTCCCAATGAACTCTGATGACATCCTGATGATACCCCCGTGACACCCCACAGCGGGTGTCACCACGGTGACTTCACGGGTTCATTAGAGTTCAATGGGAACTCCGATGACCTCCTGGACGTCACTGCACACACACACTGCTTGCTGGATACTCACCTGTCAGCGCTGATTCTGTCCCCGATGCCGTCCACGCCAAGCTGTCCCCACGATGTTCCGGTTTGTAGAACCTCAGTGCAGTGAATAATCAATGAATATAATGAGCGGGGGTCAGAAGCAGTAGACAGCAGAGCCGAAGAAAACAGCGCTGGAGACAGGAAAATATAGAAAATCTTTATATTTCAAAGACCTGTGTTTTCTCCGGTACGTGTCACAGTGATGACACATGGATCACATTAGTGTGCGATCCGTGTGACACACGTGTTGCCGGGGAAAAAACGGACATGTCTCCATGTCTGTGTGTGGGCCCATGAGGGGTCACAAGGTCCGTGAGAAAACACAGCCTTGTGAGTAACTCCAGAGAATAACATGGGTATGGCATCCGTGTTAAAACAGGATGTCACATGATCCTGAAACACGGACGTCTGAAACCAGCCTTAGCTGCTCTACCTAGACTTTTTAAGACTGGACTGCCACATTAAATTTAAGTATGCAGTCATGTCAAATCATCGTTCATCTATTTTATAAAAACAAGAGTTTTTCTAAAAAGTTACTCTTGTTTTGGACTTTGCCACCAATTCATTTTAAATTCAATGGAGGAGCTATAGCTTGGTTCCTACTTAAATTTGTGAAAATCTAAAGAATGATCAGCACTGCACCCATGTAATCTTGGAAGAAACAACAACTTAAAGTCAAGAAGAAATCCCAGAACTCACACAAATCCTGAGAGTTTCATCTCACCCTGACTGCTGTTGAAAGTTCAGGATGAGCTGAAACGTTTCGGATGGTGAATAAAGGATCAAGCAAGTAATGATTTGTGTGAGTGCCAGGATTTCTTCTTGACCTTCTTAAATTAGAGCTGCCAGCCACATCCGTGCATCTGTGTGTCAGCAGAATTACTGGTGAGCTTTTTTCCTCTTCCCATTTCCTTTAATTCTTTTTACCTTAAATTAGAGCTGGTTAATGGGGTCTCAACAGTGGGAAACTGCTTTAAAGGGGTTATCATTTTTTCATATCCTTATGGAGCTATCATACGGTGTTTGGTTGAAAAACTCGCAGAGTACTACTACGGTGTTGGACTCTGTTCACATTGTAAAATCTGAAAGGCAACCTGAGGTCTCCTAGTTGCTCAGCTGGAGCCGGACATCGGCTGATTCATTTCCAAAGCTCCCCAGCCCCGCAGGAGTTAATTATTGTGAATTTGTGTGCGGCTCCTAGGAGCAGGTATTAAATTATCACCCACAGCGGTCTCTTTCCTATTTAAGGTATGGGAGCCGGTGGTTTTGAGGCGATAATACCTTCAGCGTAGCTCCAGTGATTTCGGTTTTAGTGGTCATCCAGTCTTTGGTGGTCTGTAGTTGCTATTTTGAGTGGTGTGGAAGTTTCCCTGTCATGTGATTACTTCCTTCCTTTTGTCTTTATTCCCCTGTAAACGCATAGTCTCTCCTTTGTGTTTGAGTGTAGTGTGTATGAGTTTTCATTCTCCCTTGCCCATGTCATTTCTGTGGGGTTTTGTTATTGTGTTTCCAGCCAGCCCCAAGGATGAGAGAGAGGAGAAGTAAGATTAGGGCTCGGAAAGGAGTCAGGGTCACGCTGGGGGCTCAGACCTCTCTACCATCAAGCGTACCTCTGAGATAAGGAACAGTGCAGGATCTCAAGTCTAAGGGCCAGCTTAGGAGCCTCTGTTCTGTAATTTTTTACCCAGTGATAGGAGCTAAGGACTTATCGGCAGGTAGTTGCTAACTACCTGCTTGTTCTGCCCTGCAACGATTTCTCCCAGCTCTGAGCGGTCACGGACTGCTCCTGGCAGCAATTTTCCTGCTTTCTTGGACATCACATAGACAGAGCAGTTCCTACCGTGTTTTTCCAAAATCCAAAAATAAGACACTGTCTCATATTTTTTTTGCCCCCCAAAAAAGCACTATGGTGTATTTTTGGAAGAGGTCTTATTCTTGGAGAAATGCGGTTGGGGGAACGTTTACCCCCACAAAAAAGAAGACCCCCCTCTTCCCAGGAGACTCACACTTACCAGAAACAGACTTCTGCGTGGCTCCCAGGTCCTCCCTGTGATTTCCGGTGGGTGCTGCACGTGTGACGCTCTGGGCAAGCCAGGGGTCACAGGTCATGACACCACCACACCCTACACCCCGGATAGGTACACCAAAGCTACATAAAAATCCTTGTTGCCTTCCTCCAGGGGCTGATGTCCACACCAGGGGGTGGGCCAGGCGGTTGGCTCCACCCACCGAGGAGTTCACAGCCCTGGAGGCGGGAAAACACAGGCAGATAGAGTTAGAGTTTGGAGGAGTGAAGTGGTAGAGGAGCAAGAGAGGAAGGAGAAGGAGGACAGAGAAAGTGACAGTTGAGAAAGCCTGAAGTTGGTCCGGGTGTGTGCCCCGGACTGAGAACAGCAAGGTTAGCAGACGGCGGTGATCGTCTGCAGGAGAGGCTGCTTGGAGGTTGCCGAAAGGACCGTGGACAGGTGGTGGCCCAGCGGTACCGGAGCGGTATACAAAGAGAAGCCAGCACCATTGGCAGGGGCCTTTCGGATCCCGGCAAGGCTAGGAGTCGCCGTGAATTTGCCAAATCCGTCAGTGAAGGGGACCTCTGGGTCTCCCAACAACCAAGTCCTGATTGAAGGCAACAGTCCAACCGTTAGAGAGAGACACCGCCACCGCCAAGGCACCAGTTTCTCAGGGCCAGCACCTGCGGGCAAAGAGGGGCTCCTCCGGCCCATATCCAAGCCGGGGAGCGGGTTACCGGTGGGAACCCATCGCTACCAACATAGACTTAGGTGCAGGAAAAGGGATCTTCACCGTCAACTACTGGGGAAAAGCAACAGCAGCCGTCCGTGGGAACCGTCTTTCCAGCCGTGTGTTTTACCGAGAACTGTGTCCCCGTCTCAGGCTGAGTGAGTACCACAGTGCCGTGAGGCACAGCGCTGCCCCCGCGTCCCTGCACCCCACCAAGCCCGGCACCGGCCCCGCCATCCCTCATCCCCCAACTCATCACTGGGCCCCGGGACGACCACCCCCTACCCACGGAGGGGAGAACCAACAACTTTGCTGCTCCCTGTCATCGCTCCCGGGATCCCTATACAGAGCAGCGGTGGTGTCTATACAATCACCACAACCGTGGGTGGCGTCACGGACAATAAACTATCCCAAAAACCAAACCCCTTTCACTCACGGGCGAGGAGCGCCGCTCGAGTCCCCGGGATCCGGCCCATCGCTTGAGCCACCGAGCAGCAGCAGGCCGCAGCAGCAGCGGCGGCTGGACCCGAGCAGTGGGAGAGCGCTGCGTCCCCTCCTCCGCCCGCGACACACGCCGTCCTCCCCTGCTTCTGGCGGACACACTCACACACATCAGATCGCAGATCACACACAAACAGCAGATTGCAGATCTCTCACACTCTCACACACACACATCACATTCAGCATTAAACAGTGCTTCCGGACACAGGGAATGATGGGAGGAAGTCACGTGTGTCCGCAGGTCCTGTAAGCAAGCATTGTGGCAGGTCATTGCGCTTCACTGCACTGCCTCTCAGAATTCTGCCAGCGAGAAGAAATCGGCGTCGCTGGATGTGGTGAGTATGTGTGCAATCCAATTTGTGTGTGATCCAATGTTTGTGTGTGCGATCTGATTATGTGTGCGATCTGAATGTATGTGTGATATGATTGTGTGTGTGATCCGATGTTTGTGTGTGAGATTTGATTGTGTGCATATGTGTGTGAGATCTCATGTGTGCGGGTGTGTGACCACAGCAGGTCCTCTGCTTGGCATCTGTTAGTGTGATTGCTGGGTGCCCGCTGTCTATAATGAAGTGTCCTGCAGTATCTGTAATTTTTTTAGTTGCATGGACACTTTGACTGCTACTAAGGCTTATTTTCGGGGGAGGGCTTATGTTTAAGCCTTGTTCCGAAATGCTAAAAATCCCTGCTTGGGCTTATTTTTGGGGGAGGGCTTATTTTTTGGAAAAAACACGATATCTTTCCACTCTGCTCTGTCAAAGGGGTGTTGTTGCCAAAGTCATGTTGATTGCAGTCTGGTCTATACATCTGGGAGAAATTGTTACAGGGCAGAACAGGAAGGTAGTTAGCAACTACCTGCCAATAAGTGCCTAGTGGAAAAAAAAAGTCCCAACCAAACTTTTTAAGGCTTCAGTTGTTGGATATATGCTAATTATGAGTCATAATATGACATGCACACCTGGTAAGATATCAACTGTGCCTCTAGCCAGAAGGTTTAGAGGCTGAAGCTGTACACACTATAGGTAAATGATAGTTAAATATGTCCTGCAGGGAAATTGATTTTCTCATGCCTGATTGAAGGTAAATTAAGAAACTGTAGGATAATGCATATATTATATATATTTGAGCTGTAATAGGATTTTGTGCATACAGCAGACTTATTTGTCTCCATAGTAACAGACAACAACAATGTGTAGTCTGACTCTGCAGTCACACTCCCATTCATATTTCTTGCTGAACAGAGGTGTCGGCATAAGTGTTGATGCCCATTAAAGCAAAATTCCAGCGTTTTCTTTCTATTATGTTACCACTGGAATGGTGCTTCTAATCTAAGGTCCCTGTCTTCAGTTTTATACTCACCCTCCTGCCTCCTGCGTTTTCACCTTTTATTGGCGCCGCTCCTGTCAGTCTCTGACAGTTTGTGACCTGCTAGATATTTTCAGTGCTGGAACGCACCGGAGTTCACTTTTCAGTTCAAGTCTATGAGAGCCTCGTTCTTGCTCTCATTGTATTGAGAGCTTGTGACTTAACTTTTCATTTCCAACCAAACAGAAGTTACAGTCACAAGATGGTGCCGTGGGACCGGAGCAGCGCCCATAACAGGTGAAAACATCGCAGGGTGAGTATAAGACTAGCGGCAAGGATTATACATTAGAAGCACCATTCCAGCAGTGAAAAATCCTCAAAACGCTGGAGTGGTGCTTTTAACAGCCTAATACAGTTGTGAGGTGCATAAAAATGTTATCTTTTTCTTGTGATTCATTTGAACTTCTACAAGATAGAACAGCTTTTATTGATGGTGTGCAGGCTGACATTAGACACTGTCCGCTCATTGCAGGAGTGGTGCACTTGTGAGTCACATTTGTGTTCTTATTTCACAATTGTAACTAATGAAAACATTGACTTTTGTAGGTAAAACGGCCACATGAGCTGCGATGAGAAGTGGTTTTGATTTTTTACATAGTTCTGTATTTTTCCTTGGCAGGGCTGGGCAAGTGAGCAAATGTTATTGTAGCAACAGAACTGAGTAAAGTCAGATATCACTAAGGATTTGCGAGCACCAATTCTACACAAATCTGAAGTAACTAAGACCCTAATAATACAATACCAAAAAACAATGACCAGTGCACATTAGTCTGTGTAATATGTAGGTGCTTATATACACTGTGGCCATTAACAGACAAATATAACCTAGAATAAAAACTATGCATAGCAATTTAAAGGGGTTATTCGGAACTTTTTTTTTCATTTTTCATTAAGATAAGTCATCAATATCTGATAGGAGGTCAAACCCGCTGACATAGCTCCCATCTGTCCCGGATTCAGCGGGACTGTCCGGATTTGAGGTCTCAGTCCTTATTCTGACTCACGGATACGTAGGACGTTATAGCACCTGAACAAATCGTTTCTTCGGGTATTCGTACTGACCGTACTCACATTCATTTCAGTTCCTCAGATAGCTTAACTCAGCCACAATCTCATTGCAAGAAGACTTCAGGAAAAGAAGAATGTTGTAACTGTTAAATAACCGGATTAAGGCGACAACTGCAAAGCCAGTATATAATGATTGGAGCGAGAATTGGTGCAAAAACATATTATGGATTTATTCAGATAAGAGTTTGAAGTTACAGTCATTAGAGAAAAGTAACTGTCTTGGCTTGAGTTAATAGATGGATAGACAGATAAGTAGAGAGAAAAAAAACCAGTTCATTTGTCTTACATCGCTGTGGTGTGTGTAAGCCGTCTCTCTCTGGATGGTCTGGTCGGGTTGGTGAGTCCGTCTTTCTCCTGTCATCTTCTGCCTCTCCCTCCTTCTTCTAACCCTTTGAAGTGTGGGCTGCTTTTATAATCCAAACCCCTCCTCCTGATTGTCCTTATCTCTTTACATGGTATTACAAGAAGTAACTATCCTTATTTTAGTTCAGCATTATGTCATATCACGTGGTTCGTTTTCCCCGCGAAATAAGTGTACTTGCGCAGTAGAGACTTGTAACTAGACCTACTTCAACTTATATTTAACTCCTTTGAAGCTCGCTGAACTTTGACCTTAGTGTAACAGAAAGAAGTTTCTCATAGCTATTTCAGTTCTTAGCCCAAAATTCCAAACAGAATATAGCTCCTCGTTGACAACTTTGATGAACAATAGCAGATGACTTTGGTTCTACAATGTCAAAAACCTTGGTTAGCATTTTCCAACTCACAGGCATCCTTAAAGGCAATGGCGAAATATACATACATTATATGAATGCATGTAATCCAGTTTATGAATCAAATCTCCATAAACTCACTATTTTACAGTCCCCCCTTTTATGAAGTTGATGAACCCCCGGGAAACCCTAACTCAATCGTGTCATCATTCGTATCACATACATTCTTGTTGGAAATTCTAGACCAATATTTGACTTGATAAACCAATCTGCAACTTTCTGTCAAAAAGTCATCTTGCGATTTAACATTCCTCTAAGAATGTTATCTTCCTTTTTCATTTCTATTTTTATATTCTTATATATCTTCTGAATTCTACACATCACAAAAACTTGATATATAATACACATCAAAACTAATAAAAATATGATTATGATGGGATTAAATAAAACATTACCAACCGCTGACTGAAAAGATGACTGAGACCAGGAATGTACAGATTTGCTAAAACTCTTCCACCAAGTTCTACCTGACATTCCATTCCATTCGTGTTCAATATCACTTAATTCACCTTGTTCATGCCTGAATATAATTTCTGCTTCCTTTAACTGTTTCGTTAATAAATCTAACAAACCCTTATCTTTCTTTATTTCACTTGTCCACATATCCCAAGGAAAATCATTTATCTGTGATAAATTGAATTGTATGGGAAATGCCGTTAAATTTCTCTTTCCTATAGAAGTGATATTAAAACTTCCTTCCTTCTTTGAAAGAGATCTCACATTTCCTTCTATACAATACAAACCCATAGGTAGGTTTTCCTTATGTACACAAGCAGAATAGAAAACAGAAACCTTCTCTGTCTCAGACATGACCTGAAAACAAATCTTATTTGGACTTACTGGAGTCACCAGATCATGTAGTGTCTGTACAGTCTCTATTCTCGCATGACAAGAAGAATGATTATGAAAACATGAATGATAAATCACCTTATCCTGTCCAGGTAAACACATCACCTTAGAAACAAAATGCAAACATGAAGAAATGTCTACTTGTTCAGTGTTCACTCCATCAAATGCAAAATCTGTGTACTGCAGTTGATAGAACACTTGTTGTGTGTTACTCACAGGTATACCCAAAACTGTCACAGGAACAATAGTTCCTTGTCTTCCGATCACCGGGATTAGCGATGTGCCAACACAAATGTTTCGTTCACATCCTAACCACTTATTTACCCACAAATCCGTATGATTCAATGCAAAATCATACTCTACAGGTAAATTTCGCAGTAATCCCAGTGGAGTAATTCCACTCTGTAAAGCTTGTGCAATCAACTTCAAATTAGAAGAATACTCTATCTGTATCTCCAGGCACGCTTTAGCTACTTGTGTTTCGTGTGTGCTTTCCACGAGAGCTAATGTAGCATCCTGTAGATGTGACACGGAAGACCCTAGTACAGCAGCTGTATTCATTACCATCTTCTCAAGAAGTTGATTCAGACTCTTCTGAACCTTTACACCTTTTCCTCCAATAAAACCAATATTATCCAAATCTGACTTAAGTGTCTGTATATTCATGGCATTAGTCAGACTTCCCACTGTCCCAATTCCTCCCAGAATTCCTTCTAACACTCCTCTCTTACTCCTAGTCTGAGCTGTTCTTTTCCCAAACCATTGTTCTATCCCCATCTCCATGTTTATGAGATGTGATTGACACTGAGGAAACCTGGTAGAGATCTTCCAATGAGACATATTGAAAGTCCACACCATTGTCATAAATTCTCCATCCCTTAATAAGGACTTGGACTGAAATTGATTAATTTGGAAAGGAGTAGACGGCATGAACCTCGTGTCTGTGCATGCACTATCTGCTGCTGACCAAATATTCACACTAACGTCTTTACAATGTCTGTAATGTGTCTTTGTTTCAACGCAACACTGGTAAATTCCAGAGTCCCTGGAAGATGGATTCTCTATGGAAAAAATGAAATTATCATCCATCCATCTGATATTACCAATCTGACTTCTGTGTATGACATTAGTTGGACTGTTTAAAAAACTTCCCAAAAATGATGAATTTTTGGTCCATGTCAACAAAGACTCAGAAGGCAATTTCAACCTTGTATTACATTTTAACATTATGGGTAATGTATTTTCTTTGTTATGTACTGTCTGTGGTGAAACCCTTATTTCCGGAACTATAGTGTTAGTAGCGGTAAACACTACAGATACCTGAACTTGCACAGGTTCCCGTGTTATCTGGAAATTCCATGTTTTGACCCAATCTTTATCTCCTTCTGTAATGGAGAGTAAAGAAGGATCCAGAATTTTCCCAAAAACCTGAGTTTTTAACAAAATTTCTGTTTTGGATCTTCCAAACTTTCCCCTTGCAATCATGTCATTTGTAATATCACCGGACCATACAGCAGGTTCATCACCTCTGATCTCTATGTTCCAGTATAGTACATCTGTAGGAGAACATTCCCATGTACCCGTTTTATTATTGTGTACATATTCTCCTTGTAATTGTGTGAATCTAGTTTTAGGTCCTGCAATCGCATGTAATATTATGTCTGTGTCGTGGATGAAATGTAATTCAATGCAACATTTTGTTCCATATCCCATGCAGATATTTCCTGTTATCTCCACAGAATCATCCGTGATGTTCTCTGTCAGTAAGTTCCGTGTATCTGATCCTCTCGGTCTTCGTGAATGTTGAATCTCTCTAGTCCGTTCATTCACATCATTGGCGATTGTTCCTTGATGTAACATGTAAACAATGACGGAAATAAAGCAAAGCAGCAGGAAAGTAGATCCCATCACGTAGAAGCTTGTCTTGAGCTTGGGAAGATGTTCTTTCTCCAGAAGGCTTGATGTCATCTTTCCTTCAAAGTCTTTAAGTTCCTTATTCCAGTTCTTATCGGAATCCATTTCTTCCTGGAAAGAAATGCAGTATCATTATTTTGTCACAAATATTTTGCACTGGTCAACGTGAACCCACACTTTTTGTGTTTTCCGGGTCTTTTTACCACATTTGACACTCGGTGCACAAGAATCATGACTTGTCCCATAGTCTCAAGGACTTCAAAAGGACCTTCCCAATTACACTCCCATGGACCACTCTTGCGAAAGGTTTTGATCATCACTAGAGCACCTTTCTTGAATTTGGACTCATAGGGTGGCTCCATTTTCTGCATTCTCGATGCCGCATATGGCAGAATCGCTTTCAGGTTCTCCTGTAGCGATCTCAACCATTGGGACCTTGAGATAGCATCTTTTTGTGGAGTGGATAAAAATGGGTCATGTGGAAACCACAATGGCATTTTTCTTCCCGTCATCAACTCAAACGGAGTGAATTGAGTTGTAGAAGAGATTGAACCTCTTATACTCATGAGTATGAAAGGTACCTTGTCAACCCAAGTGTTACCTTTGTCCAAAAGCATCTTTGCAATTCTGGACTTGATTGTTCTATTCATTCTTTCCACAATTCCCGCAGATTGTGGATGATAGGGGACATGAAATTGCTGTCGCGCCCCTAGAATAGCACAAGCAGTTTGCATGATTTTACCTGTGAAGTGGCTACCTCGATCGGAGGTAATCATCCTTGGGATCCCCCAAGTACAAAAGACATGTTGTACCAATTCCCTTGCTGTGGACAAAGCATCATCTTTCCTAACAGGTAATATTTCTACCCATTTTGAGAACACATCTACCACAATCAATGCATACCTGAGACCATGTTTACCTGAGGGTAAAGGACCAATATGGTCTATCTGCAGTGTAGACCATGGACCATCTGCAGGTGCGATTCGTAGAAGTGGTGGCTTCTGTCCTTTAGGTCTTGGATATATTTGGGCACAAATGAGACATGATAGTACAACACTTTGAACTGTTTCGTCCATTTTTTCCCAATAAAATTTCTCCTTGAGAATGACTAACAATTTCTGTTGTCCCAAGTGACCTAAACTCTCATGGTTGTATCGAGTGAATTCTACCTGTAGATGTTTTGGTACAACTGGACGCAATTCTCCATTTGAACTGTGACACAAAACCCCATTTTCACAGATAAAAGGAGGTTTTGGATCATCCAGAGAAGTAACAAGAAAAGGATCTTTTCTCTGTTCTTCTGCAAATGAAGGTGTGTACGTGTCTGCTCTCTGAACTGCTGACATCTCAGAAGGTTCAGAGTCAAACACTTCCTCTCCTGTCAGGGCAGCTTCTTTGGCTAGAGCATCTGCGGTTGCATTTCCTACAGATAACTCATCATCAGATCTTTGATGTGCAGCGACTTTCACTATAGCAAATCTATTTGGGGCCCTAGATGCCATCTCAAAAATTGATTCTAGAGTTTCGCGGTGCAGCAAGGCTTTGTTGGACGAGTCCACGTAGCCTCTCCTTTCCCAAACAGGCAGGTAATCGGTTAGGGATCTGACAACATAGGAGCTATCACTGTAGATTACCATTGGAGTTTGATCATCAGCTTCATTCAGCTGTAAGACCATTCTTACCGCTTCTATCTCTGCCCTTTGAGCTGAGAAATGACTCGGTAACTTGTGTTTTACCACTTGTCCTCGCTTGGAATAGAAAATTCCATATCCTGTGTGATAGTGTCCTTCCAGAAAAAATCTAGAACCGTCTACAAACACAGGTTCATCTGCGTCTTCCGACTGTCGTCTGAAGAGAGATGGACTTGGTTCATGGAACGTTTCTATGCAATCATGGGTTTGTCCTTCATACTGCATCAATTGAGGAAGAACATATTTTGCCTTATAATCTACCTCAATTTGATTTGGAGACAATGAGAGCAACCAATGGGCAAATCTCTGATTTGACACACCTGGGATATTTTTCTCAAAGAGAAGTTTCAGTGTGGAATGTGGCGTTTGGAGAATAACCTTTTGGAACCCGATGATGTGTTGAGTGATTTTTATCGCAAAATACACTCCCACCAGGTGTCTTGCGCACACCTCAAACCCCCTCTCAACAGGTGAGAGAAGCTTAGAGAAGTACCCCAAGATTCTCCATTCCCCCCCTTGCAGCTGCAGCAAAACCACAGAGATACTTGTCTCTGAAGTGTGTGCTTGAAGCGCAAAAGGTGCGTTCTTTTCCACCATACTTAACGCAGGTGCGTGTTGTAGATCATGTTTCAATTGTGTGAAGGCTTTTTCCTGTTCGACACACCAGGGACCAAAATAATCATCATTGTCACCTTTTAAAAGATCATACAAAGGTCTGGCTTTGTCAGCAAAATTCTCAATGAAATCCCTTGAGTAATTTACAAGTCCTAAAAAATGTCTTAGTGCCTTGTGTGATGTTGGAATTGGAAGAGATGCAATTGCCTCTATTCTGTCCTGTAGGGGTCGCCGTGTACCTGGACTTAGCAGAACTCCTAAAAACCTGACCTCAGTCTGCATCAGCTTGACCTTTTTGGTATTCAGTTTTAAACCTGCATCATGCAGCAGCTCAAACAATTCTGCCAGTAGAGAAATATGCAAAGATATCGTCCACATATTGCAATAAACATTCCGGACGAGAAAATTTCGACAAAACGTTCGCTAGCGCCTGATGAAAAATGCTTGGCGACATACTTGCCCCCTGAGGAAGCCTACAGCATACATATTGTTGACCCAGGTGGTTGAATGCAAATCTATATTGGCAACTTTGCTCAATCGGTATACTGAAAAAACCATTACTGATATCCAATACTGAGAAATACCTTGCCTTAGCATCCAATCTCGACATCATGTCGTGTGTATCAGCTACAATCGGTGCAACATTGGGATTAAACTTATTGAACATCCTCAAGTCCAATAACATCCGATAGCTACCATCGCTTTTCAGAACACACCACAATGGATTGTTACAGACAGAATTTGCTTTACGTATCACACCTTGAGCCAACAATTCCTGTATAATCTTAGTCATCGGAGCAACTGACTCCGGAGGCAACTTATACTGACGCTGTGGAGGCGGGTCTCGGCCTTCAATTTTGACAACAACATCCTTCATTGTTCCAACCTCATTCCTGTACTGAGCCCATAAAGAAGGAAACCGCTGTACTAACTCAGTCAATACTTCATCATCACCAGTTTCAGGCCACAAATGATCTGCTGACACTACATCGGTCAAACAAATGGTCCCGACATGACTATACTCATTTGGATCAATAACTACCGCCTTACAACCGTTAGAGTCTTTCCAAACTGTTTTGTTACCCAAATCAATAATCCAGCCATGCTTTTCCATAAAATCAGTGCCAATTATATTCTCAGTATCCTGACAACACCAAATATCCATTTTCGTTTTCAAAAAACCAGGTATTTCCAAAGAAACATCCTGCGCTAATGTCACCTTAGTTCCATTTTTACCACTGAAACCAACAATTGTACATACAGGGGAATCTGGCTTTAAATGTAAATCAACATTTGTGACACTCAATTGCGCACCTGTATCAAGGAGAAATGTTACTTCCTGACCTTCAAGATTTACCTTTAAAAATGGTCGACCACAGCTATCCATTGAAACTCGAGTGACAAATTCCAGTGGATGGAGCCTGGGGACCGGCTTCGCTAGTCAGGAGGATGGAGAGGGGAGAAGAGCAGCAGGTGTCTTGCCCCTTCCATCCAATCCCTGTATGGTCATTTCCCTTATCTGTCTGGTCAGAGGTGCATATGGTGATTGGTTATTTCTGTTGTCAGTATGAGTGGGCGTGTATGGCGATTGGTTATTTCTGTTGTCAGTATGAGTGGGTGCATATGAAGGTGGAGGTGCTGAAGATGGGGGAGGTGCACTGGATGTGTTTGGCATCAGTCCATTTTCCTTACCCAGCCTTTCCTCAGCTCCCGCCCTCAGGAATTTCTTGCATTCCCACTTCAGGTGTCCGGGTTGGCCGCAGAAAAAGCAGTAAATTGTGCTTTTTCTGTTACCCCCCCCCTGAATTCTTGTTTTTAGAATTCAACACCGGTCTTTTGTTGTTTTTGATCTGTTTTTCCTGGGATACTAATGTGTCAGTGTTCCCTTCTATCATGGCTATTTTTGATTTTACCTGATTTTGCTTCATTCGTCTACGTATTCTATCAATAAATGACGTGGCCTCTTGTAGATTTTCCATTCTAGAAGCTATTTCGAATGAAGCAGGGTCCAAATATCTAAACTTTTTAACAAAGGCCTTGATCATGGAAGGCGGTTCTTGATCAGATCCGATTTCCAGTACCATTCTGTAGGCCTGTTCGAATTTGACTAAGAAGACAAGTGGATCCTCCTGTATGTGTGTCTTAAGGTTTTCTAACAATTCGACTGTTGGGGTAGACTCTCCTGTGGTAAAGAGAATTAACTGTCTCAGCCTATCTTCCTTTGTATCATGGATCAGGTCATTGTGTTCGTCTGTCCTAGGTGTTGCTTGTAACCTTTTTGCCATGTGGGAGGGAAGCCATACCCTGAAAATCTTGTTTCTCTGTTCATTTGTTAGATTATATTTATCGGAATGTGACTCAAAAATGTCCGCATTATGGAAGGCGTCCATTTTATCATCATATTTGGGTATGTCTTTAATGATTTTCATTAATTGGTCATGGATTTTAATGTTAAGACGGGCGGCCTTATCATGTAACTTCTTTTTCCGAAGTTCCTCCTCATTCAGAGTCTCGTCCGCGGCTGTATTCAGCCCGTCCGGTACGTCTGAACCTGAACCTGATGCAGGTGACTGGGAAGCATCTGTCTTGTTCTGTCTCGTATTAACAGATACATATTTAATATCTTTCCGTAGTTTTGATATTAAATCTGCTCTTGTTTCCAACTGATCCTCCAGATGTTCGATATGTTCTGCTAATATCGAACAATTTGGACAATCTGTTGTCTCTGCATCTGTGACGTGTGTGTCTGTTGTATTGGGCGTGTCTGTTGTTATGGGTGTGTCAGTCACCATGCAGATAGTGTGTGCATATGGCTGTGCCCCACCCACCATGGAGTTGTAAGTGTATACCATACCCAATACATTCTGTATTTTTTTCTGTACCCGATTCACAGTAAAAAACTTCTTATCTAACTTAGCATTCTCAAGTTCACATTGCCGGTACAGATTTGACCATAACTGTGCGTCACTATGTGTATGGTCAAAAGAATACTCTACATGACAGTTACTAGAATAATCATGAATAAAATCCATTTCTCACCAATATGTGATGCTTGTCCTCGAATGGCTCCAACCGTCTATGGATGGATGGTCCTCGAATGGCTCCAACCGTCTTATGGATGGATGGTCCTGGAATGGCTTTGACACATACGACCTCCGTGCAGCTTTGTCACGTTAAACCTCTCTTAGGTTCTGATGTGGACACAGTGTATCGTCTTTGCCTGCAGCACTTGGACAGAAATTACTCACAGACCCACAGACCCCCCTTCTCGGACAAAGGGCAGGGAATGACGTGAGAAAAAAAAAAGAGTCCTAATCGCTGTGAATAGGCAACGTGAAAAAAAAAAAATCACCTCGCACAGAAAACAGCTGTGCCTCACAATCATTCAGGCTGATGCTCGCCAAATGTTAAATAACCGGATTAAGGCGACAACTGCAAAGCCAGTATATAATGATTGGAGCGAGAATTGGTGCAAAAACATATTATGGATTTATTCAGATAAGAGTTTGAAGTTACAGTCATTAGAGAAAAGTAACTGTCTTGGCTTGAGTTAATAGATGGATAGACAGATAAGTAGAGAGAAAAAAAAACAGTTCATTTGTCTTACATCGCTGTGGTGTGTGTAAGCCGTCTCTCTCTGGATGGTCTGGTCGGATTGGTGAGTCCGTCTTTCTCCTGTCACCTTCTGCCTCTCCCTCCTTCTTCTAACCCTTTGAAGTGTGGGCTGCTTTTATAATCCAAACCCCTCCTCCTTATTGTCCTTATCTCTTTACATGGTATTACAAGAAGTAACTATCCTTATTTTAGTTCAGCATTATGTCATATCACGTGGTTCGTTTTCCCCGCGAAATAAGTGTACTTGCGCAATAGAGACTTGTAACTAGACCTACTTCAACTTATATTTAACTCCTTTGAAGCTCGCTGAACTTTGACCTTAGTGTAACAGAAAGAAGTTTCTCATAGCTATTTCAGTTCTTAGCCCAAAATTCCAAACAGAATATAGCTCCTCGTTGACAACTTTGATGAACAATAGCAGATGACTTTGGTTCTACAATGTCAAAAACCTTGGTTAGCATTTTCCAACTCACAGGCATCCTTAAAGGCAATGGCGAAATATACATACATTATATGAATGCATGTAATCCAGTTTATGAATCAAATCTCCATAAACTCACTATTTTACAGTAACTGAAAATCTTGTATTATTGATAAATTCAGCAGATATAAAGAGGGATTTTTTTCAGAGGGCTTGTTTTTTTGTGGGACAAGTTGAGCTCTTGAAATACACCATCCATTTTATCATGTGATGTGCTTGAAAAAAATCCAATTGCAGAAATTTCAAGTATAGAAAAAAATTCAATAATTTGTAAAAATAAAATAAAATTTTGCTTGAATTGCAATTTTCTGAGACTTGTCATTTTTTTAAATTGTAGAGTGATGAACATACGCAGAGTGAAATAAGCATTAAACATGTCACCAATTTTCTACATAAATATAATTCTAACAGTGCTTTTGACATGAATTTCTCACCAGATGTCGATAACAACCCATCCAATCCACACAGGCAAAGAAATTAAACCAGAGATGACTATAAATTATAAAGAAAGAGAGGTGCAAAAAACATGGAAAGTGATAACATCTGCTGAATTCTATTAGTAATTAGAAAGCAACCTAGCCACTGAGTGAAAAATAATATCAGCTGGTTCAATTGATAGCCAATAAAAAGGTGTCTCCTTACCAAGGTGCCACACAAGAAACTTCTCATGATGGGGAAAACCAGTGAGCTGTGTCAAGAACTGCTGCTGCTCAGCTTACTTGTAACCTGAATACGCAAGTCATTCTCCTATTCTCTAGTCTTGAGTTTACTTCCATTTAATGTATGTGCAGCAATAGGATTACTCCGTCCTAGGTGTAATACTTTACATTTATCAACATTACATCTCATTTGCCAAGTGCTTGCCCATTCCGACATCTTATCCAATTTGTTTTGTGATATTGTACTATCAAGGTTAGGTTTTAATATGCTACAGAGTTTGGTGTACTCAGCAAAGACTGGCACTTTACTATCAATCCCATCCACAAGGTCATTAATAAAGAGATTAAAAAGAATTGGTCCTAGCACAGATCCCTGTGGCACCCCACTGCTGACTATAGCCCAATTAGAGAATGTACTATTTATGATTATTCTTTGTTTCCTATCTTTTAGCCAATTCCTTACCCATCTGCTTATAGTTTCCCCTAGTCCTTGCTTTTGGAGCTTCATTATAAGACTGTTATCTTGTAGAGTATCAAATGCCTTTGAAAAGTCAAAATACATGACATCAGCTGCATTACCAATATCCAGGTTTGCACTTACCTCCTCATAGAACTCCAACATGTTGGTTAGGCACAACTTATCTTTCATGAATCCATGCTGGTTATCAGTTATTATATTATTCTCTCTAATATATCGTTGCATGTCATCTCTTAAAATGCCCTCAAAAACCTAGCATACCACTGATGTCAGACTTACTGGATGGTAGTTGCCTGGATCCACCCTCTTACCTTTCTTAAATATCAGTACCAAATCAGCCATTCTCCAAACCTGAGGCACCAACCCTGTAACAAGAGAATCTAATAAGATAAGATACTTAGTCAATTACTTAGTTCAATTCCCTCAATATCCATGGATGAATACCATTTAGCCAGGGGATTTGTTAATGTTTAATTTACTTAGATGCAGGCATACTTCTTGTATTAAATTAGTTATATCCAGGGTGAATTTGTTTTGGCTTCTTGAGAGATTCCTGGAACAGTCAGTTCCTTGGTGAACACCGATGAAAAGTGCCTGGTTAATATCTCAGCCTTTTCTTTGCCCTCTATAATTATCCTGTTATAATCTTTTATGGTGATGATACCATCCTTTTTCCTTTTGGCGTTGATGTATTTATAAAAATTGTATGTGTTTATTTTAATGTCTTTGGCGAATTTTGTTTCAGTAGCTACTTTTGTTTGCATAATTTCTTTTTTTCATTTCCTATTGAGAATTTTAGACTTCTGAAATACTATTTCTGTATTCTCAGCCTTCAAAATTTTGAATGCCATTTGTTTTTGTTTTATTATACTTTGTATTGTCTAACTTATCCATAGTGGTTTATTTTTATTCCTGGACATTTTATTATGATTTATTAATGTGTAGTGGGCGCTGGCAAATATTGCAGATTAGCTTCTGTTTAAGAGAATTGGAGATTACACAGTTCTCAGCAGTATCTACTACACATTGACTGACATTGTATTGTTCCTCTCCATTCAGTAATTATATCGAGATGCCACTGGAGCTAAGAAACGCTAATTGGTTAGGGTGCCAGATGTCTGGCCACCACTGTTCTGATATTAGTGACCTATCCTAAGGAAAACTCATAAGACAATATGCAATAGGCTTCTGGTTGTGTCTGTAGGCTATCAGAATGTTTTTTCCTTCTATATCTGGGCTTGGAAATTCATTTTCCCCAGAGGCCACATGAGAGACACTGAACTTTTTTTTATCCGTGACTATTGCAATGTATCAGTTTAATACTGATGAAACTCGGATGGATCTCTGAAACGCAAAGTCTGTTTTCAGTGTGTCATTAATTTTGCATGGATCCCTTTAGACTTTTATGGCAGAGTCTGTTCCTCAAGAGAATAGTTCATGTTCCGTGTCTCAGAAACCAAAGACACCAATCCATTTTTAGAACTGATAATTTTGTGGATCAATTACATCCGATGAGTCAGTGTTCTGTCCAAGACTACATGGATGTGAACGTAGCCTAAAAGAGATTTGGAGCATTGTATCTGAATAAATACCTTAACCACAAAAAAGACATACAGTATTAAGAAGTTCATCAACATTGAATGTTGTGTTTATCTACCACAAGATGGTATTGAAGGGTGTCACTGAAAGAAAAGGAAAACCACCACCCAAGGTGAGATATGTGCCTCAGTATTGATAGCTGCACCCTGGAGTCAATACTCCAACAAAATTAGTGGTTAGTCACTAACACCTCTGTGGTCATAGACGTTGCAGGCATTTGTTTTTTCAATTATGCTAAAACAAGCAAGATCTGTTTGTACAAGTATAAGATATAGTTGATATTTGCCATTACTAAAGTAACTAATACTACATTTCTATAAACAAAGCATTGTAAAGGGTTTCGCCCAGCAGTATCAACTGACCACTAATGTTGCTTTGTTGACACTCTTTATTACTGAAATTGCACACCAAGAAGCAAAAGTAGAATTACGGAAATCGCAGGATGAATAGACATGTTAATGATATGCACATGATGAAAAAAATGGAAATACATATTTAAAATATTACAATTTATTCAGTATTGAGTACGCGCAATGGAGTTAATAATGGTTGTCTGAAGAATGTTCTGCCATGTTGAATACACTTGGGAACACAAATCATCAAGATCCACTGCTGGCCGCTCCCTTTATAATTTCCTACTAGAGATGAGCGAACCCAACGTTCGGTGTTTGGTTTTCAGGCCGTTGTAATACTTATATATGTTCTGAGGATTTCGATAGCGTAGGGCAATGACAATCAGAGACGAGTTCTTGGTACAAGATATTTTATAATATGTAACCACGGTAGATACACAACGGAAAACACAGCGGTACAAATACACAAAATACCTTCCCGAAACGGAGCGAAGGGAATTCCCGGGGCCACGCACCGGACTCCCCCAGGGAGACCACCAGAGCGAACCCCTATACAGGGACTGTCCGGCAATCACCCTGGAAGGCCTAAATGCGCAGCAGCCGGGACACAAGGGGCAAGCGGTAAAAGTCCAGGAGTGTCCGTACGGGATGATTGTCCAGAGTGGTTACGAACCAGAGAGAACCGGGCAGAGTGCTGACCGAAGATGGCAGAAGGAATCCGGGCACAGCTTTGAGAAACCGGGTAAGGTCCAGAGTCGGTCGGTAGTCTTTAGGAGGATCCAAAGGCAATCAGGATTAGCAGCAGCAAAGCAGGAGCACACAGCAAGCAGTATACTCAGGCACTGGACTAGGCTTAGAGGCGGCCTTTTAAGCAGCTGGACAGAAAGTAGGGCAACAGAACAGTAAACTCCATGTTAACCGAGGGCAAGCTCATTCAAAAGAGAACTGGAAAACCTGGAAACCTGACATTACTCCCCCCCCCCAGAGACGGCCTCAGGACGGATCAGGGCCTGGCTTGTCCGGGTACCGCCGATGAAACTGAGCAATCTTCCGGGGTGCCCGAATGTTACCCACCGGTTCCCAGGAATCGTCCTCGGGGGCGTACCCCTGCCAACGTACCAGATACTGAAGCCGACGACGATGGAGCCGGGAGTCAATAATGTCCTCAACCACGAACTGCTCCTCGCCGTCGACCATCACAGGCGGAGGAGGAGGCACAACACGACCATGAAACGTATTAGGGGAAACGGGTTTGAGGAGAGACACATGAAAGACCGGGTGTACCTTTAGATGGTGCGGTAACCGTAGCCGACAGGCCACAGGGCTCACGATCCCGGTGATCTTAAACGGACCGATGAATTTTTGTCCCAGCTTCTGCGAAGGAACACCCAATCTCAGGTTTTTGGTGGATAACCATACAGAGTCCCCTACCTTGTACATGGGTGCCGGTCTCCGGTGAGTGTCTGCCGACCTCTTGTAACGCTCCTGGGCCGTAGCCACAGTGTCCTTTAAAACCTCCAGATTTTGTCGTAGTTCCGTCAATCTGTCCTCCACCGCTGGCACCGAAACCGCAACCGGTGACCTAGGCAAAACAGTCGGATGGTAACCCAGGTTAGCGAAAAAGGGCGTTACCTTAGTGGAGCTGCTCTGAGTGTTGTTATATGAGAACTCCGCCAACGGAAGCATCTTCAACCAATCGTCTTGGAGATGGCTGACATAACATCGAAGGTATTGTTCCAGGGTTTGATTCGTCCGTTCGGTCTGCCCATTTGTCTGAGGATGGTATGCAGAAGACAAACAGACATCAATCTGGAGTGCCGTACAAAACCCCTTCCAGAATCTAGACGTGAACTGCACGCCCCGGTCAGAGATGATCTCGTCTGGTACCCCATGCAATCGGAATACGTTCTGGATAACCAAATCCACTGTCTCTGCGGCTGAGGGAAGACCGGTACACGGGATGAAGTGAGCAGCTTTAGTCAATCGATCCACCAGCACTAAAATGGTATTGTGCCCGCCTGAGACTGGCAACTCCACAATAAAATCCATGGAGATAGACCCCCAAGGGCGAGATGGCACGGGTAACGGTTGGAGGAGTCCCGTAGGAGCCACACGAGGGACCTTGCACCGGGCACAAACCACACATGAGTGGACATAGTCCTTCACATCCTTTAAACAGGTAGGCCACCAGAAAAAACGGCTCAGAAATTCCTGCGTCTTCAGTACCCCCCTATGACCAGCCAACACGGAGTCATGGACCAATTTGAGAACCCGAAGTCTTACGGCCTCCGGGACATAAATGCGTCGCTCTCTCAACCACACACCATTCCGAAGAACAAGCGTTACATCCTTCGGGGGGGCAGCAAGAAATACGTCACCATCATAGGCCAGCTTGATGTCCTTCCACAAGTCCTGGTCCTGGATTACTCCAACGAAATTGGCATCCGATAACACGGTCTGAGACGGGGTTCCAGGCACGGAGTCCACGGCGTGGATTCGGGACAAGGCATCGGCTTTCCCATTACGTGAACCTGGACGGTATGTAACGATAAAATTGAATTGGTTAAGAAATAGGCTCCAACGGGCTTGCCGTGGAGACAGGCACCTGGCAGACTTAAGAAATTCCAGATTACGATGATCTGTGAGTACTATCACTTGCTGCGCGGCTCCCTGTAAGTGGTGTCTCCATTCCTTGAAAGCGGAAATAATCGCCAATAATTCCTTGTCCGCAATGTCATAGTTCCTTTCTGCAGGGGACAACCGGCGGGAAAAGAAGGCACACGGATGCAAGAGACTCTTGTCCCCGGTCCTTTGAGAAAGAATGGCCCCTAATGCATAATCGGAAGCGTCGACCTCCACGATAAAGGGAAGTGCGGGATTCGGATGTACTAATATTGGCGCTGAGGTAAAACATACCTTGAGACGATGGAATGCTTCCTGGGCCTGGGCGGACCACACAAACTTCTGTCCTTTCTTGGTTAACAGAGTGATGGGACGAACAATCTCTGAAAAGTTACGGATAAAGCGTCGGTAAAAGTTGGCAAAACCGACAAAGCGTTGTACCTCTTTGATGTTTCCCGGTTCCGGCCAGTCTAGAATGGCTTGTATCTTGCTAGATTCCATGTTCAGTCCCTGAGGGAGATGACATAACCTAAGAATTGTATTTGTGAGCAGTGGAACTCGCATTTCTCCAGTTTAATGTACAGGTGGTTCTCCCTCAGACGGGTAAGTACGGTCTTAACGTGCTCCTGGTGTTCCTGTAGAGAATCAGAAAAGATTAGGATATCGTCCAGATAGATCACCATGAATTGGTCCATGATATCCCTAAAAATATCGTTAACCAGATGTTGAAATGCCGCGGGAGCGTTACAAAGTCCAAAAGGCATCACTAGGTACTCAAAATGTCCGTACCGACATCGGAACGCGGTCTTCCACTCGTCTCCGGGACGTATACGAAGCAGATTATATGCCCCACGGAGGTCTAATTTGGTGAATATGTTTGCCTGTTGGACCCTCTCCAATAGCTCAGGAATCAACGGTAATGGATACCGGTTCCGGATGGTTATCTTATTCAGTTCCCGGTAGTCAATACAGGGTCTCAGAGTCCCCTCCTTCTTTTTCACGAAAAAGATGGGTGCCCCTGCGGGTGAGGTAGACGGACGAATAAATCCCTTGGCTAGGCTTTCATCAATATACTCTTTTAGTGCTTCTAGCTCAGGTGCCGCCAACGGGTAGACATGACCAAACGGAATCTCCGCCCCTGGGAGTAAGTCTATGGGGCAATCATACGGTCTATGCGGGGGAAGCCGATCAGCTTTTCTTTTGTCGCATATATCAGCGAAGTCACGGTAAACCGGGGGTAAAACAGGTACCTGTACAGTGCCCTCCGCATTTGATGTTACTGGAACCGGAACAGTTGGACAAATGGTCGGACCACTCTGCGGTGGGAAGGATATTTCTTTAGTCTCCCAATCGATGACGGGATTTGTAGACCGTAGCCACGGAATACCTAGAATAATCGGAAAATGAGGAGAAGAAATTATCATGAAAACAAGGGTCTCCTGCTGACCTGGCTTCATCACGCATTCGAGCGGTACTGTTTCCCGATCCACTGGTCCAGAGATTAACGGGGATCCGTCTACCGTCTCCATGGTAACCGGTGAGGATCTTTGCTGAGTCCGGATACCGTGTTTCCTGGCAAAGGAAGAGTCCATGAAATTACCCCCTGCCCCAGAGTCTATCATTGCAGAGGTAGGAATTAGCTGTCCCTCCCAACGGATCTGAATGGGGAGTGAGCAATGGGTGTATTTCCCCTCTGAGTCCTTCGGTGAGGTGGACATTACCATCAAGGGAAATACCGCATCCAAGTGTCCACTTGCCTCAGAGATATCGGACTCTGCGTCCGTGTTGTCACACTCTGCCATGGCTGCCAATACCTTATTTGGGCGATTTGGACGTTTCGGGCAGTCGATCAAGAAATGGTCCGATTGACCGCAATAGAAGCACAAACGCTCACGGAGCCGGTGTTCACGACGTTCGTTGGTCTCTCGTTTTTGCAGAGAGTCCACTTGCATAGGTACGTCCTCGGCCTCCCGTGGCGTCCTGAGAGCGGGTTCTCTGGAAGGAAACGCAATATTGTTTACACGGTTTACAGCTGCCCATTTTTCCTGTCTACGTTCCGTCAAACGGGTATCAATGCGCACACAGTGCTGGAGAAACAGTTCAAAATCCCCTGGAGATTCGGAACGGGCTAACTCGTCCTTGATGGTACCGGACAAACCTTTTCTGAAAACAGACAATAAGGCATTGTTTCCCCAATCGGTGTCTACCACTAACCTCTTGAACTCAGTGGCGTATTCAACGACAGAACGCTTTCCCTGACGTAAGGAAAGGAGAGCCGCTTCAGCGGTAGCACGGCGATTCGGATCATCAAACATTTGCGCCATTGCGTTCAGAAAGTCATCCAGGTGATTCAAACGGATGTCCCGATTCTCTATCATGGGATTAGCCCAAGCCAGTGCTCGTGAGGTTAATAACATGATGATACATTATTATTATTATTATTATTTATTATTATAGCGCCATTTATTCCATGGCGCTTTACAAGTGAAAGAGGGTATACGTACAACAATCATTAACAGTACAAGACAGACTGGTATAGGAGGAGAGAGGACCCTGCCCGCGAGGGCTCACAGTCTACAGGGAATGGGTGATGGTACAATAGGTGAGGACAGAGCTGGTTGCGCAGTGGTCTACTGGGCTGAGGGCTATTGTAGGTTGTAGGCTTGTTGGAAGAGGTGGGTCTTGAGGTTCCTCTTGAAGCTTTCCACGGTAGGGGAGAGTCTGATGTGCTGAGGTAGAGCGTTCCAGAGTATGGGGGATGCACGGGAGAAATCTTGTACACGATTGTGGGAAGAGGAAATAAGAGAGGAGCAGAGAAGGAGATCTTGTGAGGATCTAAGGTTGCGTGCAGGTAGGTACTGGGAGACTAGGTCACAGATGTAGGGAGGAGACAGGTTGTGCATGGCTTTGTATGTCATGGTTAATGTTTTGAACTGGAGTCGTTGGGCGATGGGAAGCCAGTGAAGGGATTGGCAGAGTGGCGAGGCTGGGGAGTAGCGAGGGGAGAGGTGGATTAAGCGGGCTGCAGAGTTTAGGATAGATTGGAGGGGTGCAAGAGTGTTGGAAGGGAGGCCAGAGAGCAGGAGGTTGCAGTAGTCGAGGCGGGAGATGATGAGGGCATGCACTAATGTTTTTGAAGATTCTTGGTTAAGAAAAGCACGGATCCGGGAGATATTTTTGAGTTGTGATTGGCATGAGTTGAAGAGGGCTTGGATGTGTGGCTTGAAGGATAGAGCAGAGTCGAGGGTTACTCCAAGGCAACGAGCTTGTGAGACTGGGGTGAGTGAGCAACCATCAAGTTTGATGGAAAGGCTTGTTGGAGGAGGTGAGTGAGGAGGAGGAAAGACAATAAACTCTGTTTTGTCCATGTTAAGTTTTAGGAATCGTGCAGAGAAGAAGGATGAAATAGCAGACAAACATTGTGGTATTTTGGTTAGTAGAGAGGTAATGTCAGGTCCAGAGAGGTAGATCTGTGTGTCATCGGCATAGAGATGATACTGGAAGCCGTGGGACTCTATGAGCTGTCCCAAGCCGAAGGTATAGATGGAGAACAGCAGGGGTCCAAGAACTGAGCCTTGAGGGACACCGACAGATAGGGGGCGAGCTGAGGAAGTGGTGTGAGAATGGGAGACGCTGAAAGTTCATAACACCTAACCATAACACCTTTGACCGATCAGAACGGTAATAATCAGAATGTACATCGAAAAACAGTATACATTGGTTAACAAATCCACGGAACTGACTACGATCACCATTGAAACGGAATGGGGGTAACCTAGGCATACCGGCAGCTGATACGGACGTAGTGGGGACGGCTTCCTGAGCCTCCACTCTGACTTGCAAATCCTGTATAGCCGGCCCCAGTACCTGGTGATCATGGCCCAGCTGTGCCTCCACATCTCTAAGTTTATTCTGCACCGCCTCCATCTCCTGCTGCAGGGAGTTAATCATGGAGAAGAGCTGGTCTACTCGTGTCTCAGTCATTGCCCCAGCGAAATCCTCTTATGTCCTGAGTATAATGTAATACTTATATATGTTCTGAGGATTTCGATAGCGTAGGGCAATGACAATCAGAGACGAGTTCTTGGTACAAGATATTTTATAATATGTAACCACGGTAGATACACAACGGAAAACACAGCGGTACAAATACACAAAATACCTTCCCGAAACGGAGCGAAGGGAATTCCCGGGGCCACGCACCGGACTCCCCCAGGGAGACCACCAGAGCGAACCCCTATACAGGGACTGTCCGGCAATCACCCCGGAAGGCCTAAATGCGCAGCAGCCGGGACACAAGGGGCAAGCGGTAAAAGTCCAGGAGTGTCCGTACGGGATGATTGTCCAGAGTGGTTACGAACCAGAGAGAACCGGGCAGAGTGCTGACCGAAGATGGCAGAAGGAATCCGGGCACAGCTTTGAGAAACCGGGTAAGGTCCAGAGTCGGTCGGTCGGTAGTCTTTAGGAGGATCCAAAGGCAATCAGGATTAGCAGCAGCAAAGCAGGAGCACACAGCAAGCAGTATACTCAGGCACTGGACTAGGCTTAGAGGCGGCCTTTTAAGCAGCTGGACAGGAAGTAGGGCAACAGAACAGTAAACTCCATGTTAACCGAGGGCAAGCTCATTCAAAAGAGAACTGGAAAACCTGGAAACCTGACAGCCGTACACTGACTTTACAAAAAAAAAAAAAACAGAGTTCGGGTGCTATATGTATGCAAACTACTCACACGAGCATCGCTGTGCTTGGGTACACTCATTGTTCAGCCCAATGCGAGACGCTTGCAGTGTTGAATGGCTCACACTGGGGGTAACAACAGCATGATCGGATGTAGTGTGCACCAAACAATAAAAAAAAGAAGTTTGCCCACCCTCCCCCGAACATGCTCTGCTTATGGCTTGCTGTATGTGGGCGGAGACCCCAACTGCCAATCAGTGGCTTACATTGTTTTGGTCAAGTCAGAACCCGTGGAGGTGCGGTTCAGCTGCACCCACCGCGAACAGAATTTCCACAGGTTCGCTCTTCTCTACTGCTGACCAATATTCCCCAGATATGCTCGATTGGAGAAATGCTGCAGACAATGGTAACTTGTTGTGGCCATGCAGGCTGCTCATGGTGGCACTAGCAACATACAGCTGGTAGTTGTCATGTTGAAAGACCTGGGTCCATGTGATCTCCAGATAAAGACTGAAGGCTTGAATGTAGCACTACCGGTTGGAATGGAGGTCTATCTTTTTCTGCAATGAGTCTCACTTTTGTCTTGGATGCAATAACAGCCAACGAATAGTCTGGAGACCACATGGGCAACACCATGTAAAGGCCTTCATCGGGGAACAGCACACCGGTGATTGCAATTACAAAAGGAGCTACCAGCGGCAGTTTACCTGCACTCTACCAATGCTGCCAATCTACTTCTACTTGCAACATGGGAGGGTACACAGTTTGGACCTGCGGGTCTTCCATGCCGATGGCCAAACTGTCAATCTCCACAAGTGCACATTTTCCCAGGATTTAGGAAACCCAGGGACAGGAAGTGGTGCACCACTTTAGTTGCATTACTTATTTTATTATATTGCAATATTTCTATGCATAGCATTGGATTTTAGGTATTATATTACTATATAACTGGAATTTCTATGACTATTAAACAGTGCTGATTGTTAAGAAGAAAAAAAATCACAAATGTAGCGCCCCTGAGTACATCAGGGTGCTACAGGGAACTGCATCCTTACCCAGGGTGCAGGGCCTACACCCATGGTTCAAGGTGCCCAGGAAATCGGTGTTACTCCCATCTGCACCACAAATCCCAACCCACATCTCACATCATGACCTGTCAGACACACCAGTGGGTTGGTATAGCTGGAACAGGGCCGCCCACCTAGGGGTCAGGCAGACTGGTGGGAGGGACTATAACAGGGAGAGCTTCCAAAGTGAGAGGAGCTGGAGTGTTAGCTCCCAGGGAGCTAGTAAGGAGAAGTTGGGACGCAAGCAGTGATCCGGGACCAGAGGAGTCGATGTCAGGGTTCAGGGACTGACAGAACTGACCGGTACCGAGCATGACGGGGTACAAGACCCTAGGTCAGGAGCCAATTCAACGTCCTGGCAATTAACCTGCAGAGGAAGGGGGCCTTCATGGACCTTCCTAGGAGCTCAGAGATTGAGGGCCTCAGCACAACAAGGGGGACAGGGTTTTCCAGACAAAGCAACTCACTGAGGTCCCAAGTGCCAGCCCTTAAGGGCACGGCTACACAACACATAGTGAACAGGGCCCCCAACAGCTTCAAGCCATGGGGACCACCAACAGACAACAAATTGTGAATGGAGGAAGGCGCCGAATCACTAAGTGACACCAGTGGGACCGGGTACTTGGATGGGCTCCCGGCAGCGGCAGCTGTACACAGAGACTTGGTTAAGAACAGTGTGTGCCTCGGTTTATCTCCGCCATACAGTGCATCAACCACTACAGTGAGTACATCTACCTCTGCACCCTGCCTCCCATCTCCCCTCATCACTCGAGCACCAGGGCCTTCCCTACTTGCGGAGGCACCGTCACCTTGCTGCTTCACACCATCTGCCCTGCTCCTCCTTCCAGCAGCGGCGGTACTCCCATTACCGCAACCCGCAGGTGGCATCATGAACATTACTCCCTTGTAAATACCCCCTTCATTGAGTGGCCGCTAAGCCCTGGGTCCGGGGACCCTCGAGCCACAGCAATCCCGGATCCGAGCAGTTCGCCTGCTTAGGGGCTTCACACAAACAATCAGGTGTGTAAAAAAAGTTATGTTAGATTGTATGACAGTGCACTCCGTATATATACTACACTGTCGTAATTGTTCTATGCTGTAATGTCCTTAGGGACACAGTCAATTTTGATTTTTCCTCCCATGAGCCATAACTTTATTTATTTAATGGACATAGCCATACGAGGTCTTGTATTTTGATTGAACAAGCTGTAGTTCTGATACTTCTAATACTATTCACTTTACAAAATTATGTACTAAAAATTGGGATAACATTTTCAAGCAAACTGAAAGTGTGAAAAAAACAAAATGCAATTCTACCATTGTTTGGGTTTTGTTTTTACAGGGTTCATTCTGCGCTAATAATGACCTGAAAACATGGTCAGTTCAGTTACATATGACAATACTATAGTTACATAGTTATTTAGGTTGAAAAAAAGACCTAGGTCCATCTAGTTC
The DNA here is from genome assembly GCF_048569485.1 of Anomaloglossus baeobatrachus. Classification (NCBI taxonomy): domain Eukaryota; kingdom Metazoa; phylum Chordata; class Amphibia; order Anura; family Aromobatidae; genus Anomaloglossus; species Anomaloglossus baeobatrachus. The sequence continues at coordinate 99,465,402 of NC_134353.1, read as the reverse complement.
AACCTTCCTCCACCAGTTCTACATTTTGTCCCTAAGTCACTTATAACCAACAATGTTGTGTGCACTGAGGAAATCATCCAGCCCTTTTTTAAAAGCTGTTATAGTATCTGCCATTACAACCTCTTGTGGTCGGCATTCCACAGTCTGACTGCTCTAACTGTAAAGAACCCTTTCCTATTTAGCTGTCGGAATCACTTTTCTTCCACTCGCAGTGAGTGCCCCCTGGTCCTTAGTATTGTCTTTGGAAGAAATAAGTCATGTGCCAGTCCTTTATATTGACCACACATGTATTTATACATATAAATGAGATCTCCTCTGAGACGTCTTTTTTCTAAGCTAAACATATCTAACTTTTCCAACCTCTCATCATATGGGAGGCCTTCCATTCCTTGTAGTAGTCTAGTTGCCCGCCTTTGAACTGACACTAACTTCTGAATGTCCTTTGTAAAATGTGGAGCCCAAAACTGGATCCCATATTCCAGATGTGGCCTTACAGGTGATTTATAGAGGGATAACAAAACGTTGGGATCACGGGATCTAATCTCTCTTTTTATACACCCTAAAATCTTGTTTGCTTTAGCAGCTGCTGCTTGACATTGAGTGCTGCTGCTCAGCTTATTTGTAATGAGAATACCCAAGTCCTTCTCCTGTTCTGTAGTCCCGAGTTTACTTCCATTTAATGTATACGCAGCTATAGGATTATGTGGCGCCCTAGGACCTGGTCGCCACAACAGCATTGCCCTCCCAAAGGGTTAATGCTGAGCCTGGAGGTAATTGGGAGATCCATTGGCCAGCAGGTTTAACACCCAACACAGTTCTCCCTCCGGCCAGCAGGGGGAGCTCTGAACCTGGAATTCCAGGGAGCCTTCCTCTACCTGACCAGAGGGAGGAAGTGGAGTCAGTCTGAGGGGAGTAGTGGAAGTGAACAGACGCAGAGTGAGCTGTCCTGTGAATCTGGGGCCTAGAGCTGGAGCAGCTTGGCCCAGAGAAGCAGGAATAGCTGAGAGGCAGCAGAGAGACTCAGACATCGGAGTCTGTGGTTGCCAGGGTATAAAATCCGTCCCTGGTAGCCGAGTCCGAAGGGCAGGAGAGCTGCAAGCCCCTGGCCCAGAGACATCCAAGGTACAGCTGCAGCATCAGGGCCCGGTGTGGACTCCAGCGGAGAAGCACCAGAGAGAGGGTCTGCGCAGCCACCTACAGAAAGAAGGGACGTGCCATCGGTCCCAGCAGCAAAGAGGGCCATTGCTGGATTCAGAGAAGCAGGGTCCTATCATCACAAAGCAAAGTACAGGAGTAGGCCTCATACTCAGCTGGCCAGAAAGATCATCCCAAGTACTTCCAGGCCGACCGGATCCCCATCACCACCTGTAACGGTCTCCCAGGACTGGACTGTTCCCAGAGTAAAAGAGGAGAAGGTAAAGAGACTGTTGTTTGTGCCTGGTTCTTTCCTCGCCTGTCGGCCCTGCACCGTGTTAGCCACACAACACCATAGACTTTCACGGGCACCAACGGTATCCCGGGGCATCGCTCCACCTGTGGGGAGCAGTACCATCATAGCTGCCATAACATCACCCCGGAGTTCTCCCATAACAGCGGCGGCTTAATAGCCGCATACCACAGGTGGCGTCACGAACATTAACTTTAACTCATCAGCCACATATTCAACTGACACCCACCAGGGCCACGGAGCCGGGCCCAGCCACCACTGACTACCACCGGACTAGTCCGGCCCGGCACCGGGTGTCCCATAGCCCTGGGGTGGGCGAGTCAACTTTTGGCGTCACGAACAGGATTTCGTGCCCGGTCACACCGGGTACTGTGCGCCTGAAGAATTGCGCTTTAAAGACTGTATTACTGCGTGTTTCACTGTTTGAAAACTGCCGCCGCCATTAGCCTCACTGAGCGCAGGAAGAAGGGGGGCGTGCCTGACAAAGAGCGCGAAGGGAGCGCGCCATCAGAGCAGAGCGCTGTTAACCCCGCGCGACCCAGAAGGAAATTTGAAAAGTGAACGGAGCCTGGTAAGGTTCACTAAGGGGGAGGAAGATGTCCGACGCAGAGGGAGGGCAGGTGGCTGCCATAGCCCGAGACGCCGCAGCACCAGCCGAAGCGATCCCTGTCGCCGTCGCCCCATCCCCCGCTGTAGCGCCGGTAATGCCGATCACCATGCCGTACATACCGGGCGCAGAATGGCTGCCGCAGTACTCCGGGGAGTCCCATACCTTGAGCGACTTCAGAGAAAGCCTGCACAGCTTGTTCCGGGTGTATCCGCTGACTGAGAGCCAGAAGGTGGGCATATTAATGGGACAGCTAGCCGGCGCAGCCCAGCGTGAAGTGAAGTCCTGGCCTGATACAGATAAAGGGACAGTAACCCAGATACTGGCCAAGCTAAAGAGTACTTTTGACACCCGCACCGCAGCAGAGATAAAGATGAGATTCTTTGGGTGCAAGCAGCGGGCCACAGACAGCATAAGGGACTATGCCTTAAACCTGCAGGAGGCCCTGAAAGCGGTTAAACAAGTGGACCCAGAGAGTGTACGTGAGGAACACAAACTCCTAACTGAGCAGTTCATAGAGGGGCTCCTGTCAGATGCCCACAGGACCCAGCTGCGTATCCTGGTCCTGCAGAACCCTGCTCTGGACTTTACAAAGTTTAAGGACCAGGCCATCCGGGTACTGAGAGAATCTACACCGAATGACCCAGTACCCCTCCGGCCTCTTGCTATCACGTACCCCGGGGTGGTGCCTGCAACACGAGCCACTGCAGGGGCTGAGGCGCAGTCCCTGGATAAGGATCCCACTGCAGAGCTCAGACAGCAGGTCCAGGAGCTGACCAAGACTGTGGCTGCCCTTGCCAAGACCGTGCAGTCTCTACAAGTGACCCCATCGCCTGCAAGAATCGAGTTGGCCTCCAGCCCAGATGACGTCCCATGGATGCGACAGAGGAGGGTTCCGCCGACCCGAGGCAGAGACACAGACCGGTATGATTCAACGGGACAACCGATCTGCCGCCGCTGCAGCCAGGCGGGCCACATTGCACGATACTGTCCTTTAAATGGGCCGAGCCTGGGGCCAGGAGCCGACCCCCAGGTGTAAGGAAGCCCGGCTCAACACCCAGCCGCAGCAAGTATGTGGGAGGACGACCGGTCCTTCCTATTGTGCTGGATGGGATCCCTTTGAATGCCCTCCTGGATACGGGGTCCCAGGTAACAACCATCCCCTACAAACTGTACAAAAGATATTGGGCTGATTCAGACATTGACCATGGCCCAGATGATGATTTAACAATTGTGGCCAGTAATGGTCAGCCCTTACCTCAAATTGGGTACAAAGAAGTAACCATTAAAGTGGGGCGGGTAGAATTGCCGTGTCAGGGGATGATAATTGTAGATATTGATCGCAAAGAATCTGACCCATTGGTAACCATTGGTACAAATGTGATAGAAAATTGTGTTGCCGAAGTGATAATTTTGTTGCAACAGGCGTCTGAAACTGCCAGCTCCGGGCAGCAGCGTGCCCTACAGAGGGAGATCAGAGCCCTGATGAGGAGGCAGCAGGTAGAGCTGGCCGGAGGAGAAATTGGCAGTGTGAGGGTAAGTGACCCCCTCCCCATTGCAATACCCCCAAGGAGTGAAATGTTGATATGGTGTCGGGCAGCAATAGGCCTCAAGGGTCAGGATTACCATGCCTTGGTAGAACCGGTGTATTCAGACAGCAGGCCTGGAGTCCTGATAGCCAGAGGGGTAGCAGACGTCCGCAAGGGGAGAGTGCCCATCCGTGTCCTGAATTGTGGGGAGGAGGAAGCCAAATTGCCCCGGTACGCCACTGTAGCAAAACTGTACACTGTCAGCAACAACACCATCAAAGCAGTGGAACCCTTGATCCCGTCCGACCAGGCGGAAGACAATGGCTCCAAGGGGCAGCTGGAAGACTGGTGCCAAAACTTACATGTGGGCACCGACTCCACCCCCTCACACCAAAAGCATGGGGTTTACCGGGTGGTACAGGAGTACGAGCGGGTCTTCAGCAAACACCCCCTAGATTTTGGGCAGGTGAAAGGGGTTAAACATCAAATCCCCACGGGTGATCATCCTCCCGTTAAAGAGAGATACCGCCCTGTACCCCCCGCACAGTATCAGCGTGCCAAAGAAATGTTACGGGAAATGAAGGAGGCTGGGGTTATCAGAGATAGTTGTAGCCCCTGGGCAGCTCCACTAGTGCTCGTAAAGAAAAAAGATGGTACAATGAGAATGTGTGTAGATTACAGGCAAATTAACCGCATTACACATAAAGATGCTTATCCACTACCCAGAATAGAGGAGTCACTAACAGCCTTAAAGTCAGCTAACTATTTCTCCACCTTGGATCTCACCAGTGGGTATTGGCAGGTTCCCGTGGCAGAGGCGGACAAGGAGAAGACGGCATTCACGACGCCAATGGGCCTCTGCGAGTTCAACTGTATGCCATTCGGGCTCTGCAACGCCCCGGGGACATTCCAACGGTTGATGGAGTGCTGCTTGGGCCACCACAACTTCGAAACCGTGCTGTTGTACCTGGATGACGTCATAGTCTACTCCAAGACTTATGAAGACCACCTGAAGCACTTAGCAGAAGTGTTTGAGTCTTTGTCAAAATATGGCCTGAAGATCAAGCCGTCCAAATGTCACCTCTTGAAGCCAAAGGTACAGTACCTGGGTCATGTGGTCAGCGCAGAAGGTGTGGCACCTGATCCGGAGAAAGTCACCGTAATCAAGGACTGGCCAAGACCCACCACGGTAAAGGAGGTGCGGCAGTTCCTTGGGCTGGTGGGCTACTACCGAAGGTTCATTGATGGTTTCACCAAGATAGCAGCGCCCCTTCAAGATCTCCTGGTGGGCCAGCCAAAGCAGGCTAAGAAGCAGAGCCCTCCCTTTGAATGGAGCAGCCAACTGGAAACATCCTTTGTCCAGCTGAAAGGGGCTCTCACGGGAGAAGAAATTCTGGCCTACCCTGACTACAGCCAGCCGTTTGTACTGTATACAGACGCCAGCAACGTGGGCCTGGGAGCCGTGTTGTCCCAGGTGCAGGGAGGCAGAGAGAAGGTGATAGCGTACGCCAGTAGGAAGCTTCGGCCCACAGAAAGGAATCCAGAAAACTACAGTTCCTTCAAGCTGGAGTTCCTCGCTATTGTTTGGGCAGTGACTGAACGCTTCAAGCACTATCTGGCGTCGGCCAAGTTCACCATCTTCACGGACAACAATCCGTTGACACACCTGGCAACAGCCAAGTTAGGTGCGTTGGAACAGCGGTGGATGGCCCGGCTGTCTAACTTTGACTTTACCATCAAGTATCGGGCTGGCAAGAAGAATAACAATGCTGATGCGCTGTCCAGAATGCCTCACTTACCCGAATCTGGAGAAGACCTGGATGAACTCGAAGAGATAGAGTTACCGGCTTTCCATCATCAGGGTGTTTCCCAGTGTGAGCATGCTGTGGGAGTGAAGCGCTCGAGCCAACACGAGGTCTCGGTTAACCCATTACTCCACCATAATTGGGAAGAAACACAGAATGGTGACCCGGCCGTGCGATTGGTCAAAGAGAAGCTAGCGCAAGCTGAGACCCATCTTGGCCCAGACGCTCCAGAGGAAGCCCAGCAGCTGTGGAAGGAGAGGGGACGACTGTTCACCTACCAAGGCAAGCTCTGCAAGAGATATGTCAACTATCGAACAAATGAACTTGTCTGGCAGATAGTGGTTCCGCAGAGGGATGCTCCAATGGTCCTAGCAGCGTATCATGATAACGCAGGACACTTCGGGTGGAAGAAGTTGGAGGCCTTACTCCGTGATCGGTTCTACTGGGTGCACATGAGAAAGATGATCGAGAAATGGTGCCGAGACTGTGGCCCGTGTAACTTGAGGCGGAAGGATGATGCCAGCCAAAGGTCTCCCCTACAGCCAATTGTCACGAAGCAGCCCCTGGAGTTGGTGGCCCTGGACCACGTGAAGTTGACACCAAGTCGGTCAGGCTATGTGTACGCCCTCACCATTGTGGACCATTACTCTCGTTTCCTGGTAGTAGTGCCTGTGAAGGACCAGACAGCCAGGACGGCAGCTAGAGCGTTCCAGGCATCCTTTTGTCGACCGCACGGCTATCCGGAAAGGGTACTGACGGATCAGGGTCCTGCATTCGAGGCTGAAGTGTTCCAAGAGTTCTGTAACATGTACGGTTGTAAGAAAATTCGAACCACACCGTACCACCCCCAGACCAATGGACTGTGCGAGAAAATGAACCATGTGGTTATTGATATGCTGAAGACCCTACCGCTGGAAGAGAGGAACCAATGGCCAGAAAAGTTGCCAGATCTGGTAGACCTGTACAACCACATCCCAGTGACTTCGACCAACTGCAGCCCCGCTTACCTGATGCGAGCCAGACCAGGCAAGTTGCCTGTAGACTTTGAGATGGGGACTGTGTCGCCTGAGGCGGTTCAAGAAATAGAGGATTGGGATGCAGAACGGCAGCAGCGGTACCGTAAGGTCCAGGAGTGCGTGGAAAGGAGCCTGTCTCAAGCAAGAACGAGACAAGAACAGCATTACAATCAAACAGCCCCAGCAACTCCCTTAGCACCTGGAGAACAAGTCCTCAAGAAGAAGCGGAAGACGCATAAGTTGGATGATCAGTGGGAAAACGAGCCCTACACCATTATCCCCTCCAACTTTGATAATAGTAAGGTATGCCTCATAAGCAAAGATGAAGGCAAGACCTGCCAAGCAATTTCCCGAGACCGCCTGAAGACGTGCCCTGAGCGGTGCAAAGTTCAAAAGGAAGTGGAGGAAGTTCGAGAAGAGGGGGAAGAGATGATACAAACAATCCTCGGCAAATTCCCCAAGACTTGGACCCGCATAAATGGTGCCGTAGTGGTACCGGTCCTGACGTTCCCACAGTTGGTCGAGCCAGAAACAGAACAGGTTCCGGATCCACCCAAAGAACCGTCCGCCCCGACACGAGGTGACACGCCAGCAGTGGAACAGGAGGATCAACCCCCTGTCAGTGGTGAACCTGTCATACCCTTGGCGACTCTTAGACCACATGGGCGATCATCATGCATACCTATTGGGGTTAGGCCTACCGGTAGTGCTGAGATAGGAGACATACTAAGTAGTCAGGGACAAACACCAGAGCTACGCAGGTCCCAACGCAGCACTCGGGGACAACCCCCTCTAAGGTATAGGGAATCAAATGTATAAAGGAGAAAGAAAGAGTATTTATTGGAATGTAAATAGTTATGCGAAATGTCTGTAATGTTGTGTACAAAATGTTTTTCTTTTTCTTTGATTGTGAAAATGGACAATTGGGCCACTGGACTATGGGTGGCCAACACCTAAATTGTTCATAGTTAGCACCAGTGTGCTCGACACCCCTGAAGAAAAACCCGTCCGGCGTGCATAGAGTGGGGTCATCAATGCTCTGACGCACGCCCAGAGCCTACGTTGGGGGTTTTATCGCGGCGGGTCCCCCATGGAGCAGTGTAATGGACACCCGGCAGGGAGCCACACGGGACTCTTATAGTACTGTTTGAATTTGTAACGTTAAAGAGAATGTGCCTCCCATATTGGGATGAAATGTATGACATGTTATGTTTTGTTTCCACAGTCCGGGAGTACTGAATTTAACTAAGGGGGAGTGTGGCGCCCTAGGACCTGGTCGCCACAACAGCATTGCCCTCCCAAAGGGTTAATGCTGAGCCTGGAGGTAATTGGGAGATCCATTGGCCAGCAGGTTTAACACCCAACACAGTTCTCCCTCCGGCCAGCAGGGGGAGCTCTGAACCTGGAATTCCAGGGAGCCTTCCTCTACCTGACCAGAGGGAGGAAGTGGAGTCAGTCTGAGGGGAGTAGTGGAAGTGAACAGACGCAGAGTGAGCTGTCCTGTGAATCTGGGGCCTAGAGCTGGAGCAGCTTGGCCCAGAGAAGCAGGAATAGCTGAGAGGCAGCAGAGAGACTCAGACATCGGAGTCTGTGGTTGCCAGGGTATAAAATCCGTCCCTGGTAGCCGAGTCCGAAGGGCAGGAGAGCTGCAAGCCCCTGGCCCAGAGACATCCAAGGTACAGCTGCAGCATCAGGGCCCGGTGTGGACTCCAGCGGAGAAGCACCAGAGAGAGGGTCTGCGCAGCCACCTACAGAAAGAAGGGACGTGCCATCGGTCCCAGCAGCAAAGAGGGCCATTGCTGGATTCAGAGAAGCAGGGTCCTATCATCACAAAGCAAAGTACAGGAGTAGGCCTCATACTCAGCTGGCCAGAAAGATCATCCCAAGTACTTCCAGGCCGACCGGATCCCCATCACCACCTGTAACGGTCTCCCAGGACTGGACTGTTCCCAGAGTAAAAGAGGAGAAGGTAAAGAGACTGTTGTTTGTGCCTGGTTCTTTCCTCGCCTGTCGGCCCTGCACCGTGTTAGCCACACAACACCATAGACTTTCACGGGCACCAACGGTATCCCGGGGCATCGCTCCACCTGTGGGGAGCAGTACCATCATAGCTGCCATAACATCACCCCGGAGTTCTCCCATAACAGCGGCGGCTTAATAGCCGCATACCACAGGTGGCGTCACGAACATTAACTTTAACTCATCAGCCACATATTCAACTGACACCCACCAGGGCCACGGAGCCGGGCCCAGCCACCACTGACTACCACCGGACTAGTCCGGCCCGGCACCGGGTGTCCCATAGCCCTGGGGTGGGCGAGTCAATTACTCCGTCCTAGGTGCATTACTTTACATTTGCCAACATTAAATCTCATTTGCCAAGTATATTTGAAGAGTTTTAATATTTTAGTTGCTTAAAAATATTCTGAACTTTCTAAAAAACAAAATGTAGTTTGTGTCGCCATATTCCGAGAACCATACCTTATTTTATTTTTCAGGTGATTGGACTGTGTGAGGGTTTTACTTGCTGAGCTATAATTTTTAGTTACACGGGCAGCAAATTATTTTTTTAAGCTTTTTATTGCAATTTTTCTGAGCCATTGCAGTGATAAAAAAAACTCCCAGAAATGTTAGCTTCTGATTTTTTTTTGCTTTATAGAGTTTATTTTTTCTTTTTTACTTTACCCTGTTTTTTAATTCCCTATAAGGCCTGTTTCACACATCCGGCATTTCGACCAGATGCTAGATCCTGCACGCATGCAGTACAATACATTCATTTACAGTGGAACCGCGACACCATGCGATTTTGTGCTTCATGCACAACCGCATTTGTCCACATGTTGTCGCACGTCCACTGTAAATGAATGTACTGTACTGCATACGTGCCGGATCCGGGATTCGGCAACCGGCGAAATGCCAGATGTGTGAAACGGGCCTAAGGCACTTAGACCTGTGATCATATGATTGCTTTTATTATATATAGCAATACTTTACCAATTTAGTATAAAATGAAAATCGAGCACTCCTTCCGAGAAGTCCCAAGATGGTGGCAAAGGAGGCCTTCAGCAGCCAGCTCCTGGCTGCCAACGCAACACATAAGCACTTCGCAATCATTCTGCACAGTGAATGAAAAGAGGGATGGGCACCAGGAAAGACACACCACCAAGATCGCGAGATTTAAATGTTGCAGTTAGATATGAACAGCCACTGGCAGATGCAGACAGAAAAGGGCCCCTGTTCAAGAACAGCATATGGGTCCTTTTCAGTCGGAGGACTCACCAAAATTCACAATTGCAACTGTTTTGGAAGTACAAATGGGAACCTCAACTTCTTAGGCCCCTTTGCAGCTGCACAGGTTGCACCAATGATATGTCCGCCCCTGTGAACAGCGGTATTTAGTGGCTAAACAGCAATGAACAGAGCTAGCTCCAATCCCTACAGTTAGAGGCAGGTGTTTCCTTTTTAACAGCCGGTATCAGGGCTTAGTGATTCAAGCTCAGATCCAGCATCTTCTCCACATACCACTCTGTGATGTAATAGTACGTCTTGGAACAGTAAGGAGGTAACCGTACTGTATTGTTTATGCAAGAAGCTCCTTCACAGCGGAAAAGGATGGGAACTGTAGTACCACCTATTGAATATGGTAATCCTAAAAGTCAAAATGGACCCTTTAAAGGTTGCCACATACTTAGCATAAAAAGCCAAACCCGAAACTCTATTTGCAGATATGTGCTTTAGAGTGTTTAGTCCCTCATCATGAAAAGTAGGATGTCAGATTGTCTGATGGAAAGACCTCTGACAGCAGGGTGTAAAGGGTAAAATTTCTTCTTTTAAGAGAAAAAAGTTAGCATGGGGACACTTGTTGGCGATTATTGCCCTTCTGGGACTATAAATAAGCAAACTGACTCATCAGAGAAGAAGAGGTCAAAAATTCTGTTGCCACCTATTAGAGGTAATCTAGTAATCCTAAATGTTAATATCGACCCTTTAAAGCGCCTTGTCACATGACTTAGGATAAGAAGCCAAACTAGAAATTTCATCTGCAGAGACATGTTCCAAAGTATTTGCCTCTCATCAGTGCAAAGCAGAACTATCCTAAGTCATGTGGCAAGGTCCTTTAAAACACAACTCCAGCATTTTGATTTTCAGCACTGAGAGGTGCTTTAAATCTAAGTCCCCTGCCCCCTCTCATATACTCACCTTCCAGCATCTTTACCTTTTACTGACAACACTCTGGTCACGTGGCACCATCAGGTGCTCATAACTTCTGACTGGCCAGAAGTCAGAAGTTACATCACAAGTGCCCAGTGCATCTCTATGAGAGCCAAAGTGAGCATAGACTGAAGCTCTCATGGAGATGTATTGAGTTGTGACCTCCTGGGTGCTTCAGAAAACAATGAAGCTGCCAGCAGGTCACAAATCACCAGAGCCTGACCAGAGATAGAAGATGAAGCTGCCTGAAGTAGAGTATAAGACAGGGGTCAGAAGACTTAAGGCTGCTTTACATGCAGAGACATCACTAGCGATGTTGCTCATGAAAGCACCTGCCCCCGTCATTTGTGCGTCATGGGCAAATCACTGCCCGTGGCGTACAAAATGGCTAGTACCCATCACACATACTTACCTTCCTGGCGACGTCGCTGTGGGCGGAGAACAGCCTCTTTTCTAAGGGGGCGGTTTGTGCGGCGTCACAGTGACGTCACACGGCAGGAGTCCAATAGAAGCGGAGGTGCGGAGAGCAGCCGCATGAAAGTCACGCCCACCTCGTTGCCAGCAGGATGCAGGTACATTGCTGTTCATTGTTCCCGGGGTGTCACACGTAGCGATGTGTGCTGCCTCATGAACGACAAACAACCTGCGTCCTGAACCAGCAACGATTTTATGGAAATGAACGACGTGTCAACGATCAACAATAAGGTGAGTATTTTTGATCGTTAGCGATCGCTCGTACGTGTCACACGCAACGACGCCGCTAACGAGGCCGGATGTGCGTCACAAATTCCATGACCCCAACGACATCTTGTTAGCGATGTCGTTGCGTGTAAAGGAGGCTTTAGACTTAAAGCACCACGCCAGTAGTGCAATAAAATAAATCTCTCGAGTGGTGTTTTAAAGTCCTATCTGAAGAGGCTACTTGCATACTTAAATTCCCATCAGAGCATCGCATGGCTTATAAGGCTCCCCAGACCGACTTGGTGCTCTGCACAAGGAGAAACTTTATACCTTACACCCTTTGTATTGTTTATGATTCTGGCCACGCCATAAAGTTGAATTTAAAGAACTGAAAGGTGTGTTCCATTCCTTTGTTACTTGATGGCACCAGAAAAAGTTTTCCTGACTGTGATCCTGCAGGAGTAAGTGGAGCCAGAAGGAGGCTATTGCTGGTGTCCTCCATCTTCACTGTGGATGTTGCGATGTTTGAAATGTTACTCCACGTTGCCTGTAAATTCAAAGATAAAATGAGAACTGCTGTGAGACTGAGCAGATTTTTGGGCTCAGACAGCTCACTCAATACCATTTTTTTTATTTAAGCCTTCAAAAAAGCTATTAGGAGAAATAATGAAAAAAAAGAAAACAACACCAAAACCATACAATTCATTTATTCTTTTTTTGAGCTTTTTGTATTTCATTTTTACTTTAATTATGCAAGAAAAATGACCTGGCAACATGATTCTACTGGTCAGAACGATTAGCAAACATAGAGTTTATTTTTACAATTTTAGTAGCTTAAAAAAATTGTGAAGTTGGAAAAAAAATTGTGTCACCCTTTTTTATAATCTATATTTTTTTATTTATCCATCAATGGATAAGTGAGGGCTTGTTTTTTGAGTGGCAAGCTTGTGTTTTTATGGCACATACAATGTTTTGATTGCTTTTATTGCCTTTTGTTTGTGAGATGTGGCAACAGAAAACAGTAATTTTGCACTTCGGTTCTTTCTCTGTTTAACATCTAGTGTTAACAATTTTATACTTTGATCAGACTTTTATGGACTCAACAATTCCAAATAAGTATTTTCTTTATTTTTTACTCTTTTTTTATTTTTAACTGGGGAAAGGGAGTTTATTTGCATATATTTAAATGTTTTTTTCCTACCTTTTTTTAGGCCCCTTGGGGGATTTGAACATGGAAATATTTGGCAGCTTTTTCCGCTTTATATTGCAATACAGCAGCCTTAGGCTATGTGCCCACGCTGTGGAAAATGCGCGGATTTTGCCGCGGATTTCTCACGGAAAAGCCGCGGATTTTCCAGAAATCTGCAGCACAGCTACTCCTTAGCCATTTCTATGGTATTTGGGAAATGCTGTGCCCAAGCTGAGGATTTTTCCGCAGCGGAAATTATGCGGGTTTTCGTGCGTAAAAATCTGCAGCATGTCAATTATTGCTGCGGATTTTCGTGCGGATTTTGCCTATTCAATTGAATAAAAAAAAAAAATTGCAAAATCCGCAACAAAATCCGCGTCAAATCCGCACCTATGAAAAGGTGCGGATTCCGGGGGAAAGCTGCGGATTTTGATGCACAAAAATCCACATATACAGATCCAGAGTCCCGTGGGCACATAGCCTTAAGGCCCCGTTACATGCGTCGATTTATCAAAGTCGGTAACCCCCGTCACACGTACTTACCTCCCGAACGACCTCGCTATGGGCGGCGAACATCCTCTTCCTGAAGGGGGAGGGACGTTCGGCATCACAGCGACGTCACACAGCGGGCACCCAATAGAAACGGAGGGGCGTAGATGAGCGGGACGTAACATCCCGCCCACGTCCTTCCTTCCGCATTGCCGGCGGCCACAGGTAAGCTGCAATATCCTTCCCGGGCTGTCACACGGAGCGATGTGTGCTGCCTCGGGAACAATGAACAACCGGCGCACAGAAGGACGTTCGATTTTTTGAAAATGAGCGACGTGTCAACGAGCAACGATAAGGTGAGTATTTTTGCTCGTTCACAGTCGCTCGTAGCTGTCACACGCTACGATATGTCAAACGATGCCGGATGTGCGTCACTAACGACGTGACCCCAACGACATATCGTTAGATATATCGTAGCGTGTAACGGGCCCTTTAGGATGGATTTCACAAGAGTACCAACATGGCAGCGACAGGTGCATTTTGTGTTAATTGGCACCCAAAACACTCAGGCAAGATCGCAGTGCCTAAATGCTGCTGACCTAAAGAGGTTGAAGGGAGTCTCTTAGAACAAAATGACTGTTCACTATAAGCACAGGCGCTCGGTACACCCTTCTGGTATCTAAATAGTTTGGTGCACCTTCACACCTAACTGTTTTCCATCTTTCTCTGCCCTCCACTGGCTAGTGTAAAAACAGAGCTTTAAAACTATGAAGAGTGGGGTGGAGACAGATGGAAAATACATTTAGGTCCAGAAATATTTGGACAGTGATGCAAGTTTTGTCATATTAGCTGTTTGTCAAAACATATTCAAGATACAATTATACAGTATAATCAATATGGGTTTAAAAGTTTATACTTAACTTTAAATTTGAGCATTTTCACATCTTAATTGGAGTAAGGTTTTAGGAATTACAGCTGCCTATTTTTCACAAAACCAAAGGTAATTGGACAGATATCTCAAAAACTCAATAGGTACCTGGGCTCATTTACCCATCATTAATTTAGCAGGTGAAAGGTCTGGAGCTGATTTCAGGTGTTGCATTTGCATTTAGAAGCTTTTGCTGTGAACCCACAACATGCAGTCAAAGGAGCTCTCAATCAAGGAGAAACAGAATATCATCAGACTGGAAAAAAAAGAAAGAAATCCATCAGAGAGATAGCACAAATGTTAGAAGCAGTCAAATCAACAGCTTGGTACATTCTGCAAAAACAAAAACCTACTAGTGAGCTCCAGAACTGAAAAAGATGTCTACGGAAAACAACAGTGATGGATGATGGCAGTATCCTTTTCATGGTGAAGAAAAACCCTTTCACAATATCCACTCAAGTGAAGAACACTCCCGCAAATACAGACAGTTCACCACAAGGTGCGAACCATTAATCAGTCTTAAAAATAGAGAGGGCTAAAAAACATCTAAAGGAGTCAGTCCAGTTCTTGAAAAGCATTCTTGGAACAGAAGATACAAAGATCAACCTGTACCAGAATGATGGGAAGAAGAAATTATGGTTGAAGGCTTGGAATGACTCATGATCCAAAGCCCACCACATCCTCTGTAACACATGGTGGAGACAGTGACGGCCGGGCGTGCATGGCTTCAAATGGCATTGGGTCACTAGTGTTTATTAATGATGACTTAAGACAGAAGCAGGTGGATTAATTCTGAGACTCAGATTCAACCAAATGGAGAAACTTGGATTGTACAGGGCTTCCCAGTACACATGGACAATGACCCAAAATATACTGTAAAAACAATCCATGACTTTTTTAAGGCAAAGAAGTGGAATATTCTGCAATGGCCGAGTCATTCACCAGATCTCAACAGCCATTGAGCTGCATTTCACATGCTTAAGACAAAACTTAAGGTAGCAAGACCCACACGAACAAGCAACAACTGAAATCACTTGCCGTAAAGGCCGAGGTCGGCAAGACGTCAGAAAAGAGGAAACCCAGCGTTTAGTGACCTCCATGGCTTCCAGACTTCAGGCCATCATTGAGTGTAAATGATTCACTACGAAGAATTAAAAATGAATATTTTCTTTATGGTAAACTAAATTTGTCCAATGACTTCTGAGTCTCTGAAATGAGGAGACTTTGTATTAAAATGGTTGCAATTCCTAAATGTTTCACATGTTTTTGTTCAACCCCTTTAATTAAACCAGAAAGTCTCCATTTCAATTGCATCTCATTTGTTTCATTGAAAAATAGAAAATAGTGGCCTGCAGAGGCCAAATTACAAAGGTTTGGTCACGTTCTAAATATTTTTGGACCTAATTGAACTTGGATGGGAAGGTGCACTGAACTGTTTGGCCATACCATGGGTGCAATGAGTGCTTACGCTTGGTTTGAACAGTCATTTTCTACTAACAGACTCCCTTTAAAATTAACTATTGGATTCATGCACAATTGCCATTTAAGGTTGGTTGACTTTTTGTACCAAGTCACAATATGTGAAAAAAGGGACTGTGAAGAGTCAGACTGAGATTTCTCACTCAGCATCATCT
Organism: Anomaloglossus baeobatrachus; assembly: GCF_048569485.1. Classification (NCBI taxonomy): domain Eukaryota; kingdom Metazoa; phylum Chordata; class Amphibia; order Anura; family Aromobatidae; genus Anomaloglossus; species Anomaloglossus baeobatrachus. Next base: position 99,449,865 of record NC_134353.1, on the reverse strand, counting down.
TCAGTATTTCTGCACTGTATACAGGAAATGTTGAGTGAGGTGTTTTTTATAATTTCTAACCAAACCAATTGTGCAATATGGGTGCAGTAATAAAAAAAAATGAGCAGAGCGCTTCCTGTGCCGTGTCTTGATCGCTATAGTAGAGACTCATTAGTACTACTGTATGTTCTGACTGTGTGTAATAGAGGATCGACTACCGGCTGGATTGTGCAAGTCACAACATTTATACTAAATTGCTTTAATTGCTATAATTACTGTGCCACTTTAGATAATACATGCAAATCAGGGTATTCCTAGGCCCTCACAGCAGCAGCTGATTTTTTTTTCCATTTTGTCATCTTACAAAATTGTACTCTGGTGTTACCAGCATGTCACAATTTAGATCAACGGTCCAAGAGCAATACTGTGGGATTTGACTACTTAAAGGGAACCCATGAGGTCCTTCAAGCCTATCAAACCTCTCTAGGCAAGGACTGCCCACAGGGAAACAGGGGAATCTCCTGGTGGGCCGCTCAGCAGGAAAAAAAGTTATTTTAGTGTTTGAATGCAAAGAGGACCTGGTAAGTAGGAATATAACCTTAAATTGAAATGGGGGTCGTGTGGGAGGCTAGGGCTCCTGGCAATTCCTTTTATAATTGGCAAAATATGATAATCAAGTATTATACTTTATATGGCACACAAGAAACTTATTGATATGGTTTTTTTTTACATGAACTTTTTACTGGCATTCTTGGTATGAAGAGAGATAGTGTCACGCTAGGTATGGGTGTACCGCCCCGGTGTTGGTCGGGCTCCTCCGATCCGGGATCATGGCTCGAGGAAGACGTCCAGACCTGGCTTGGTGGACAATTTGATCCATAAAAGGGGGTATTTATAGGGGAGAAGTTTGTGACGCCACATGTGGGTTGCGGTAATGGGAGTACCGCCGCTGCTGTAAGGAGTACAGGGGAAGATGGAGTTAAGCAGCCTGATGTTAGTCCCCCCACAGATAGGGAAGGCCCCGGGGCTCAGGGGGGGATGTTTGGTGGTGGTTATTTGGTGAGGCAGGATGCAGGGATCAGGGTACTCACTGTGGTAGTTGTGATGTAGGATGAGGTTTATAAAGTAGACACACACACCGTAGGTAAACCAAAGTCTTGGTGTACCACTGCCACTGCGGGGAGCCCGTCCAGGTGTCCGCTCCCACGGGTGTCACTTGGTAATCCGGAGCCTGCCTCCGTGCACAATTTAGTTGTCTGTTGTGGCCCCTTGGCGTGAAGCTGTTAGAACCCCGCTCACTATGTGATGGCTGGCACTTGGGATTTCAGTGGGTTGCTTTATGTGGAAAACCCTATCCCCATGTTGTACTGATGCCTTCATTCTCTGAGCTCTTAGGGAAGTTCGTGAAGATACTCTCCCTCCCAGGTTAATTGTCAGGACGTTGAATCGGCTCCTGACCTAGGGTCCTGTACCCCATCGTGCTCGGTACCGGTCAATTCTTTTGGGCTTCCTGGTGCCGACAGTCCTCCAAGACTATGTCCGTCGCACCCTTTTCCAATGTCACTGCTACCGATCCACGACTCCTCTGGTCCCGGACCACCGTCTGCGACCCAACCTTGGTCTAGCTCCCCGGGAGCTACCACTCCAGCACCTCACTCTTTGAGGACTCTAACTCGACTGCTGTACTTCCCTCCCACCAGTCTGCCTAATCCCTAGGTGGGTGGTCCTATTCCAGCTCAACCAACCCACTGGTGTGTCTGACAGTCATGATGTGAGGTGTGGTTGGGATTTGTGATGCTGATGGTAGTGACACTGTTTGTTGGGAACCTGTAACCATGAGGGGTTGGCCCTGCACCCTAAGGAAAGGATGCAGTTCCCTGTAGTAGCCTGATATATTCAGGGGCGCTACATGGGGAAGTACCAAGCAAACCGCAAAAGAGAAGGAAAGGAAACCTAGTGTCTAGGGATGTGGAAAATGGTGACCCCTGACCAAAACTACCGTGGGTTCCTGGGGTCCCTCACAACCCTAGATAGGTTACCCACCTATGCGCCAAGCCAGATACCTGACCCTAGGTATCCCTAGTGCTGGGACCTAAATAGGGAATGATGAGCTCTTCATCAATCCTACTAAACACTAGACAAGACAGAAGGAGGACACACAGGGGGGAAATGCATGAACTACTTATCCACAGATGACTCAGGTAGAGGTTCAGCAAGATCTCAGCAATGATACCACAGATGAGTACAAGCCACCTGCTTGTAACCAGAGCTTGAATGAACTGAATAATATCACCAGCACCAGTCCAGGGAGGAAGGGATCATTTAAGCACATGGAGAATACTGATCAGCAGCTGGATGGAAGGAGAGCTCTGCGGGGTCCTAAAGGGGAAAAGATGAAAACCCAGCAGGAAAGCTACCTATACCAATGAATACTGACAGCTGGAACAATGGAAAGTCAGGGAGCATTTTGCACAGCCAAACACTGTGACCTTCTATTGCCAGAAACCACATGACTGTCTGTCACCTGTGACAATCCTGTGTCAGATAGTCCAGAATTTTTTCAGTGTACCTTACCCTGTTATGCAGAATTGTAAAGGTCCCAACTTAAAAGATGATCCCCCCCAAAAAAAATAACTTATCCCCTATACATTAGATTTTGAATAACTTGCTGGGAGTCCGACTGCTGGTGAGTCGCCCACCACAGTGCTGCAACGGTCGCCTCCGGGACACTGCGGGGACTTCTCTTTAGGGACCCCTCTGGCAACAGGTAGGTCAGGTTGTTTACTGCTGAGTCGTGACGCCACTCTCGGATTTGCGGTCAGGGTGATGGGTGACCGCCACTGCAGTTTAACGAGCATCTGGGGCTGATGGTGTTTGCAGTCTGGTGGTATGGCCTTCCGAGAGTGAGGCTGGCCCCAGGTGCTCGAGTGTATGTGTGTAGAACAACAGGTCACAGAAGAACTCAGTCTCAGTCCAAAGTGTCTTGCAACTGTTTTTTTTTACTCACTTTCAAGTGCTTCAAGTGGTACCCGGGCGATGCTGAGATAAACCAAATGAGAACCAGGTATCCTTCAGGCTGGTGTAGGGGTGACTGCTGGCTCGCCTTCCTAGCACTTTTTGTTTCGGACAACCATTGACTTAAAGTACCGTGGGATTCATCCAGAAAAGTCGCAGCTGCTTTTTCTCCCCTTTCTGGCCCGTTTGCTGGCAGTGTGGACCAAGGTGGATAGCTTCAGGCTCAATCCTCCTTATGGGCCCCCTCGTTGCTGCTGATGCTCTGACTCTGTGTTGGTTGGTGTGGGACTTGTTGTCCACCCCACCGGCAGGTTTAGCAGACCACTAAATGGATGTCTGGCTCTAGGGACCTGTTCCCCGTGCGTGCCTAGCCCTCCAGAAGTCTCCATACATGACCAGCTGACTGCTCTTCCTCAGTGTCTTTCTGTCCAACTTCTGGTGACCGTTCTCCCTCGCCAACAGCCACTACACTTGCAGTGTCTGACTAGTGTGTCCGCTCTGCTGCGTCTCCACTTCAGACTCGGCTTGCTCCTACTTCTTCTCTCACTGACTGCCACTGCAGAACTCTAGTTTCCAGCTTCTCTACCACACCACTAGCTGAGATGTGGAGGCCATGCCCCCTCCTGCGTCTGCCCAGGGGTCCCCTCCAAGGTGTGTGTGAGACCTGGTTCCTATGTTTCTGTGCGTACACAACCTAGCCTTTAGGATTACCTGTTTGCACTCACCCAGCATGGGTGCAGTACTCAGTGGTGCCTGACCAGGTCAGGGGCGCCACACTGGGAGTCCAAGTGATCAAGAGATCAGGACTCTGGAACCCCAAGAATAGGGTTGTGATGTGAATGGCTCACCTCAGCTCTCATTTTATGACACTGCAGAGTGCAGCGCTTAGCTATTTACATCACTCCTATAAGCAATGAACGGAGCAGAGGCTGTGCATGCGCATCTCCACTCCATTCAGGACAGGCTTCATTGCCCTGTTCTCGAGATTCCAAAGCCCCGTCCTCAGGATCGCTGAAGGCCCCTGTGGTCAGTCCCTCAGCAATCAGTTTCCCCTGAAATAAGGACCCCTCTTCTTTGTATGTAATTCTAGTCTTCTTAGTCAAGATGGTATGATCTTTATGAATACACCCAAAGAGAAAAGATGAGGATTATTCCCACTTGGCTAAGAATATTTATATACCGGTAAGAGGGGCCATATCTCAGGAATGGAGAGGATCAAAAACAAAAGAAACAGTTTTCTGTATATATGATCCACAATTACATATCCTAGTGTACAATATTCTGGCAAGGATTTGGAATTTTGAGGGTTTCCATGAAAAAACCCAAAACTCTGCAGATATTCATTGAAGCATCATCGAATTACGAAATATTTGCAGTTATGACATTTTTTAAAATTTTGCATTCATGCACGAGACCTTGGTAGGACTGATCAGTGTAATGTCTCAATAGGTTTTACCTTTCCATTAGTAAGTGGAGAATAATCTCTGATGATTAGGATTTCTTCCTTTGGCACAGCTACTCTTTTCACTACGTCTTGTTTCTGGCTCTACTCACATGTCTGCCCTCGGAAATATATTTTGACAAAGATCCTTTTATAGAAAAAGAAACATTCAGTGTGTAATAATACGTTTTCGCACATAAATTGAAGAATTCTTCTTAGGCCCCCTTCACACGCACGTGAAAAAAATGAACATTTTTTTCACGTACGTATTAAAGGGGTGGTTTGCTCCCCGTGTGCCGTGTTTGTGGCACATGCTTGTTCTCCGTGTGTTATACGTAATAAGGAGAACGGATAGTCCCGCCTTACCTGATTCATCCGGAGCTGTCTGTGGTGCTGAATGACAGTGTCCGGCATAGGTCACGCCCCGCTGACGCTGCTTCCGGCCCCCAGTGAAGAAGATGCGTTGTTCAAATTCACTGGGGGTTGAATGCAGGTGACAGCTGCAGCAGAGACTGCAGGGCTGGTGGAGGGGAGTATGTGCTTTTTTTATTTTTAAAATGACACGTGTGTTTCTCTGGCGCATGTCACGTGGGCCCGCATCCACACTACATCCGTGTGGTACATGTGCGGGCCGCGTGACACCCGTGCTGCCGGAGAAAAATGGACATGCCTCCGTATGGAGCACACGGGCTCACGTGTGCTCCACACGGAGGCACGGGCCAATGGCTGAACACGTGCGTGCACATAAACCCATTGATTTTAATGGGTTTACGTGTGCCTGTGTCTCCGGTAAATGCGGGAACGGACCTAGCACGTACCGAAGGGGGCCTTAAAGGGAACCAATCACCAGGATTTTCGTATATAAGCTAAAGTCAGTGCTATACTGGCACTATCAGGCTGATTCTATACATACCTTAGTGGTCGCTCGGATGTTTAGGTTTTGAAATCCAGGAAAGTTTATAAAATGAGCTGCTTGTTGAGTGACAGCAGCTGAGGATCAGATAATATATTCATAGTTATCCCCTCCTCCTGTTAGAATTAGCATAAGTATTATACAAACAATTCACTTTGTCTCTTGCAGGAACTGTGTGATGTCATACCCATGTGACCTGGTATCCAGCTTTGTTGGCTGAGTTCCCGCCCCTTCTAGTCACATGGGTATGACCTCACACAGGTCCTGCAACAGTCAAAGTGAATCATTTTTATAATATTTATGCTAATTCTAACAGGGGGTGGGGATAACTATGAATATATTATCTTTAGGTTATGTGAAAAAAAAGGTGAAACAGCACTCACCGATATTTGCTGTGAAACACTCTGGTGTTTATTTCAAATCAGAGGATACATGCTGCGGCGTTACAGGGAGGGAAGGAAAATGGTCAGCACACAAAGGCAACGGCCGTTTCGCCCCTAGGGGTGGGGCTTCAACGGGTCTTACAATTAGTGACCTCACTAGCAGGTTATAAAAAGGCAGCAAACTCCAATCATAGTGCAAGTGAGTAAAAACAATTAAAAACAACGCCCATAAGGACAAATATCACTAGAGGAAAGCAATGACAAGCACAAATATATCTTTTAAGGCTATTTTTCAACCTAGAAATACGATTAGAACCGCTTTTTTCAATTTTTTCCGTTTTTTTCAACCTAGAAATACAACTGGATCGTTTTTTTCATTAAAACCCATATATTTAATTATGTATTCAGCTTCTTTTTGCAATAGGAGTTTATGAATATCTCCCCCTGTGGGTAATGGTTCCACTAACTCTAATCCAGCAAATGTTAAAACGTTACAATTCTCCACAAAATTGCAAATATTGGCAGCGCAAAGATAAAGCGCTAATTACGATCAGTGGTGTTTTGTTTAAAGATGGAAAATCCGCTTGTTGGAGCAGTGCCTTGCTTTTTGCTTCTATGAATTGCTAATGAATATATTATCTGATCTTCAGCTGCTGTCACTCAACAAGCAGGTAATTTTATAAACTTTTCTTTCTTGGATTTTAAAACCTAAACATCCGATCTGACCACTACAGGTATGTATAGAATCAGCCTGATAGTGCCAGTATAGCACTGGCTTTAGCTTATATACGAAAATCCTGGTGCAGCATAGTAGTGGATACCACTGCTTTTACCACTACCCTGACAGTCTTAATAACAAGTTGTCTGATGAAGGCTACCTGGCCGAAACGTCACATGTTGCTTTAAGACTTATGGAATACATTTTTTGTTTGTATCACCATTTGAGAGTGCCTTGTTTCTAATTCTCTGGACATATGGTGTGGAAACCTACAAGTGCACCTCAACATCTCTTACACTGTGGCTGTGCCTTATCCTGCTATATGGTTCCCTTTAAAGACTCTGTAGATTAATAAGTTAGCACGCAGCCGGAAGCATACCACACATGCACAACCTTCAGACCGAGCAGCACATATATAGATGGGAGACAGGGGTAGTGGGGTTAAGTAGCAGAACACTTTCCTGGCACTAAGACACCCACTGGGCACTTGCAACCTAATCAACATTATGTTTTCAGCAATGGCACCACGTTCAGCAACAACAAAGTACATGTTTTTCTTCTACTTCCCAGTGCTGTTATTACATGGATTATTTCTCACTCCCAGCACATTTATGTATCAGGCTATGTGCGCACGTTGCGTTCTGCCCTGCAGAAATTTCTGCAGCGATTTGAACAGCACACGTGCGCTTCAAATCGCTGCAGAAAGAGTCCGTAATGAAAAAAAAAAAGCCGATTCCATGCGCTCTGAGTGCAGCTCCTCCCATAGACAGAGCAGGAGCTGCAGGCAGAGCCAGGAAAGAAGTGACATGTCACTTCTTAGAACGCGCCTCGGGCAGCAGCCGAATCGCTGCGCTCTAAGACGCCACGTGCGCACGTCTCCTGCATAATCTTCATAGATTATGCTGGGGATGCAGGACGCATGCAGTTATGCTGCGGTGCAGATCGCAGCGTAACTGCATGCAAATACGCAACGTGCGCACATAGCCTCACACTTACACACAGATCATTTTAATAGTTGGCAAAAAATAGGGAGTGCATTCGAAATAACTTTGGCTTCAACTCTGGTGGTCCAGCCAGTCTATGTGATCTGTCCAAAGACCTCAATGTTCCATCTCTGCGCACTTGCAGCCAACCATTCTAGCAGCCAGTCACCATAAGAAACCATTAATTGTCTGCAGTCATCAAGTTCTCTTGATCTAAAATCCATCACTTCCAGACAAATTGCACAGATCTACAAGAATGGCTCAGGATTAGTAGGTACAAGTTATTTTATTATTTTATTGCATATCCTTGACTAGTGCCCACTTTTATGAACACAGCAAATCTGTGTACAGAGACCCTTTGCACATTACTATAGATCCATAAGTAAATCATATGGTGCAATACTTCTAAAATAAATGCCTTCTTAATTCTCCACTCTCATGAGCGTTCATGTAAAATCTGTGGAGAATAGAAGTACAACATAGCGTTGTGTCAATGCACTTACACAGTTACATAGTTAATAGTGATGGGCGGACCCGGACTGTGTAAGTCCGGATCCACGCGGTTTCAAGTACCCTAGTGCTTTACCCGGAGTTCTCATTGAATTCTGGGTAGTGATCTGAATCTCGGATAATAAAAAATGAATAAAGGACAAATAAATAAAATAAGCATAAAGCAGGTGCGTTATACTAATCGAGTTTCCCACTCAGCTGTCACTGCTTCCGGGGTCGCTCATTATTACTCATCCATATGCATTGCTTTCCCCGCCCACTGGCAGTCCCCATGTCTATGATTGGTTGCTGTCAGACAGCACCCCACCCTGTATAACAGCATGTCTGACTGCAACCAATCACAGACCCTTTCTTTTCACTTACAGATTAGTAATGGGGGGTCATTTAGGCTGGAGGGGGCCAAATAAGTATGGGTCTCCCCAGCTTGAGAATACCAGCCCCCAGCTACCGGGCTTTATTATGGCTATTATTTCTTATGGTATCAAAATTGGGGGGGGACGTATGCCAGTTTTTAAATTATTTGTTTTTTTAAATCCCCATGTGGTACCTTTTATTTTGATACACAGCCACAATAAGAGCACAGCTGGGGGCTGCAGCCTTTAGCCATATGCTATATCTGTGCTGGGTATCATAATATGGAGGAACCCTACTCCATTTTTTAAAAAATGTATGCCTTTTTACACCATGATATTGACCTGCAAACAGGGTCTGTGATTGGTTGCAGTCAGACTCGCTGTTACAAAGGCTGGGGGCGCGTCTGACTGCAACCAATCACAGACACCGGGACTGCTGGTGGGCGGGGGAAGCAGTGCATATGGATGAGCGATAATGAATGGCCACGAAAGCAGTTACAGCCGCACCGGAGACTTGGTAAGTAATGAGCTAAGCTTCTTCCCTCCTGACATCAATTGCCAATCAAGTGGATCAAAATTCCTTACAAGAATTTTATGCATGCAAATAACTATAAATGTTATTTTCTACTAAAAAAACAAAAAACAAATCCCAAACCATCTAGTGTAAGTCTTACTTCCTGCTGTATATGTAGAAAACGTCTGGCTCTACTGCTATAGATTTAGGCGCTGTAGGGTAAATAAATGTAACAAATAGCAAAACCCAAGCACTCAAAAAACGACAGACTGTAAAAGTGTGAACCCTGGCATTTAGCAACAACCAACGTTTCGGTTATGACACCTTTATCAAGGTAGTTGCCCGCAAAGGTTAAAGACACATAGTGAGTATATACAAGTGAAAATAATTTTTATATATACACAAATATACAAATATTTACAAAATGAACACTTGACTACTTAATTTAGAGATGCTATGTCACACGGGTAGCCTCGGACATTTGTATATACTCACTATGTGGGTTTTGCTATTTGTTAAATTTATTTACCCTACAGTACCTAAATCTATAGCAGCAGAGCCAGCCAGACTTTTTCTACATATATAGTCTTTGTTTTGTTTGAGCTCCTTTTGTTTTGTCTGAGCTCCTGCTGTACCGTAGATCCCCCATGTCCTCGATGTCCTCGGTCCTCTCATTTAATGATGAACAGACTGCCTCTATCCTTGCCAGGGTAACCACTAGGACCCAGTTCCTTACTATTCCCTCGGATGAGATTCGTTCACAGGACTATCTGAGGGAGTTAAAAAGGAACGCGGCCCTGGAACTACATGCGTCAACGCTTGCTGAATACCATAGGGTTCAATGAATTCTGAGGGGTCTGAGGGTCTCCCTGAGGCCCACTCTGTTTTCGGATAACCCGGAGTATTGCAAGTCCTTTGAGGGTACCCTCAGTAAATGCTCACTAGATATCATTTTATTAACCATCGACTTTCTGCAAAAGGAACTAGACACCAAATGACATACGTCTTTCCCCTCTCGAAATTATCAACACACTGGAGACTACAGCACAGGCTCTGACAGCGACCCGAGCACTTCCGGTTGTTTTCCTTTTTATGTGCAAAAACGCTCCAAAAAAGGCAGACAACGAGGGGCAGACACCGGCACCGGACGACCCCACCAAGTGACGACACGGTGCCAGGTAGGGAGAACATCGTCTCCAACATTTCCAACTACACTCTCAGTCCATTAGAGACGCATGAATTACAAAAGAGACTTTCCTTTTGTCCCACCCCCTCTTTTAGTACTTTCCACCTTGAACAAGAATTGAGCCGTTTTTATAGAAATGTACGTCTTAAGGCACATTTTATAGCTAAAACATCTTCAACCTCTCCATCTACTTCTATTGACAATACACCTATCACCTGTTCTGAATTCACATTATCAGGACTTAGGGGTACTTTGCACGCTGCGACATCGCTAGCATCGGCTAGCGATGCCGAGCGCGATAGTACCCGCCCCCGTCGCAAATGCGATATGTTGTGATAGCTGCCGTAGCGAACACTATCACTACGGCAGCTTCACACGCACTTACCTGCTCTGCGACATTGCTCTGGCCGGCGACCCGCCTCCTTACTAAAAAGTACTACATAAAAGAAATACGCCAACAACTTAGTGATACCAACACATATAGCCCTCTATCTCAGGACCCTACACCCACTATCTTATCCGCAATACACAATAAAATTAAACTATACCAACAGAAATCCATTATTGACAATAAACTGGCAGACTTTCTCATCAATAATCATCCCATTACCCCGGTTTTCTATACCCTACCCAAAATACATAAGAATCTATCATTCCCTCCTGGCCGCTCTATCGTTGCATCAACCGATTCCATACTCTCACAACTATCCATCACCTTAGAAAATCCTCTGTCTTCACACATTCCCAAAATCCGCTCTCATCTTAAAGATACTGGTCATTTTTTGTCTATACTAGATTCCATCTCTATGGTTCCTGATAACTGCCTATTAGTCACTCTGGACGTTTCCAGCTTATACACGAGTATCAATGACATAGAAAGATTACAGGCAGTAGACAATTTCCTACAAACCCATACAGACTTCTCCACTTCCAAAAAGAATTTTGCCTTGACCTCCTAGAGGTGGTCCTGACAGAGATTTTTTTTCTCTTTGAGCATCAATTCTATCTACAGCGTAGGGGGACCGCAATGGGGTCTAACGCCCCCTACGCTAATATTTTCATGGATTTTTTCAAAAACAAATACGTCTATACCCATCCTCAGTTTGACCATTCGGTCAGGGTCTGGAAAAGGTTCATAGACGACATATTTTCATCTGGACTGGCAACATCTTATCCCTTGAGTCCTTTTTCTCCGACATCAACATGGCTACTGATAACATATCCTTCACTTTGCATCACAGCAACAGCTCCATCCATTTTCTCGATACTACAATCAGGATCAATACAGATAGTACCTTATCTACCGACCTCTACATCAAACCAACAGATAGAAACAGCCTCCTCCTATACACCAGCTGCCATCCAAGACATATCAAAAAATCTCTACCTCATTCCCAACACTGTCAGGTGAACAGGATAGTCTCCGATTCCACAGCCAGGGACCTGCGTCATAAAGAAATGGATCATAAATTCACAACTAGAGGCTATTCCCTCTCTCCCCTGATCAAGGCTGCCATACTTAAGCACTGGCCCCTCTTACACCAAGCTTACCTGTCCATCCCCGAATTTGAGGCTCAACCATGCTTTTGTTATAAACCACCCCCTAACCTTAGGGACACCTTGGTAAGGGCCAACATTGGTACTTCAAGACCACCGATCAGACAAAGCTATCTCTCCACTAATCGTAAAGAGACATTTCCTTGCATCCACTGTTTACAGTGTTTTCATGTGATGAAGGGTGATCATTTCACACACCCACGGACAGGCAAGAGATACCCTATCCCCGGATACTTCACATGTGATTCAAATTATATGTGAAACCACACAAAGGAATGATTTTTCCAAATTTTATTCATTAATTGTACACACAAGATAAAACAGGAGTGCACACACATACTCCTGGTTACTAGTAATCATCAGTAACGAGGACATTATAACCTCACCAACGTGGGGACCAAGACCAGACAAGAGGTGTATATACTATGCTTGGGGAAATATACGGCTAATTGCCAATCAAAATAACCCCTAGGTTATCCCCCAGTATAGTGAGTAAACTCCCTCCACCTAACTCCGATACCGGGTAATACAATACTTGACCGGCTCCCTTACTTACTTCGATCTCCGGTATGTACCCTTTAACACTAATTTAACTCGGTTCAGCCTTGAGCATCCCGGGTCAGTATTGTATTGATTGGCAATTAGCCGTATATTTCCCCAAGCATAGTATATACACCTCTTGTCTGGTCTTGGTCCCCACGTTGGTGAGGTTATAATGTCCTCGTTACTGATGATTACTAGTAACCAGGAGTATGTGTGTGCACTCCTGTTTTATCTTGTGTGTACAATTAATGAATAAAATTTGGAAAAATCATTCCTTTGTGTGGTTTCACATATTTTGAAGTTAGAATTGGAATGTTCCTTCTATTATCAAATCCTATCTATGGGGATTACTGTAGTCAGATGATTTGTGCCTGACATGTATCATTACAGCATGTTATACCCCTTTTTCTCTATGAAAATTTGTTCAAATGTGATTCAAATTATGTTGTTTATTAAATAAAATGCCCGTGCGGTCTTGGATATGTTGGGGAGACTACCCAACATATCCGAGATCGTATCAGTAAGCACAAGTCAACAATCCGGTGCAAGCAGACAGCCCTACCAATTCCAGCACACTTTGCATCCGCGGGTCATTCTATATCACAGCTAAGATTCCAGGTCTTGGAATATGTTGGTCTTCCCAGACGTGGAGGTAATCGAATTAAAATGCTACGTGAAAGAGAATTCTTTTGGATCCACACCTTGCAAACCCTGGAACCCCTCGGCCTTAATTGAGAGTACGAGGTCCATATTTGACATCTTTAGTGTCTATATATTACAATCTTAATCTGTCTTTTTTTGTTACTAGCAAACCTGTTCTTTTTGTATCTGTTCCATGACCTCATACATACTATGACCTATTGTCTGTTATTTTCCGTTATTTCCTGTTATTGAACTCAGTCAAATATTATAACTTATATGGATGCCTGTATCTTATATTGACTCTGATTCTCCCCCTTTTTCCTTTTTAGATAGCTTAAAACCCCTTCTACATAGTTCACCATCTACAGCACTCTCACCGTGCACTATTATGTCCTTTGACAGGTAACTATCATACCACTGCACGTTATCAGCACGTTCATGCAAAGACATTTCCGCCCTTGGCTTAGTGTGCGCTTTGTAAGTGACAGTTGTACACATACAGTATACCTTTAAGACGCCTGCTGCGTTCTAGTGCTTTCACCTCCCGTGCCGCCCAGCACTGTCAGCGTACCCCATACGTCACGCGCATGCGCTCTCACATGCGCTCCAACTGTGCGTTCCACCCGGCTGCACCGGAAGTGACGTTCTCCACCTCACTTCCTATATAATGGCGCTCCCGAGCACAGTGCGGTCACTCCGTCGCTGCCACTGCCACCGCTGTTACAGCTCATCTTGGACATTACAAGCAGGTATTTTCACCATAATCTCCTGCAGGAGACTTGCTCACTCTCTGCATACAGCCTTCTAACCATGAATCTTTATTTTCAGGAGTCCTTTTCTCGACACCACTGCCCTTTTTCAGCCAACCACCATCACTTTGGTATGTAGTTTCATTTTTCCCTGTGCTATATTATTTATCTCAGGTTTCATTATATACAGTGCCTACAAGTAGTATTCAACCCCCTGCAGATTTAGCAGGTTTACACATTCGGAACTAACTTGGCATTGTGACATTTGGACTGTAGATCAGCCTGGAAGTGTGAAATGCACTGCAGCAAAAAAGAATGTTATTTCTTTTTTTTTTTTTTTTTTTAAATTGTGAAAAGTTTATTCAGAGGGTCATTTATTATTCAACCCCTCAAACCACCAGAATTCTGTTTGGTTCCCCTAAAGTATTAAGAAGTATTTCAGGCACAAAGAACAATGAGCTTCACATGTTTGGATTAATTATCTCTTTTTCCAGCCTTTTCTGACTAATTAAGACCCTCCACAAACTTGTGAACAGCACTCATACTTGGTCAACATGGGAAAGACAAAGGAGCATTCCAAGGCCATCAGAGACAAGATCGTAGAGGGTCACAAGGCTGGCAAGGGGTACAAAACCCTTTCCAAGGAGTTGGGCCTACCTGTCTCCTCTGTTGGGAGCATCATCCGGATGTGGAAGGCTTATGGAACTACTGTTAGCCTTCCACGGCCTGGACAGCCTTTGAAAGTTTCCACCCGTGCCGAGGCCAGGCTTGTCCAAAGAGTCAAGGCTAACCCAAGGACAACAAGGAAGGAGCTCCGGGAAGATCTCATGGCAGTGGGGACATTGGTTTCAGTCAATACCATAAGTAACGTACTCCACCGCAATGGTCTCCGTTCCAGACGAGCCCGTAAGGTACCTTTACTTTCAAAGCGTCAAGGCTCGTCTACAGTTTGCTCATGATCACTTGGAGGACTCTGAGACAGACTGGTTCAAGGTTCTCTGGTCTGATGAGACCAAGATCGAGATCTTTGGTGCGAACCACACACGTGACGTTTGGAGACTGGATGGCACTGCATACGACCCCAAGAATACCATCCCTACAGTCAAGCATGGTGGTGGCAGCATCATGCTGTGGGGCTGTTTCTCAGCCAAGGGGCCTGGCCATCTGGTCCGCATCCATGGGAAGATGGATAGGACGGCCTACCTGGAGATTTTGGCCAAGAACCTCCGCTCCTCCATCAAGGATCTTAAGATGGGTCGTGATTTCATCTTCCAACAAGACAACGACCCAAAGCACACAGCCAAGAAAACCAAGGCCTGGTTCAAGAGGGAAAAAATCAAGGTGTTGCAGTGGCCTAGTCAGTCTCCTGACCTTAACCCAATTGAAAACTTGTGGAAGGAGCTCAAGATTAAAGTCCACAAGAGACACCCAAAGAACCTAGATAACTTGGAGAAGATCTGCATGGAGGAGTGGGCCAAAATAACTCCAGAGACCTGTGCCGGCCTGATCAGGTCTAAGGCTATGTGTCCACGTTGCTTTTTACCTGCTTTTTTGCTGCTTTTTCAACTGCAGCGTTTAATGGCAAAATAGATGTGTTCTGCTTTTCAAGCAAAGTCTATGGGAATTTGGGTTTCTTGTGCCCACTATGCAGTTCAAACTGCAGCCTTTTTCTGGCAGAAATTTGGACAAAAACTCAGCTTTGCAGTGCAAAACCCAAATGGCAAAAACAATTGACATGCAATTGTTTTTGCCATTTGCGTTTTGAACTGCAAAGCAGAGTTTTTGACCAAATTTCTGCCAGAAAAAGGCTGCAGTTTGAACTGCATAGTGGGCACAAGAAACCCAAATTCCCATAGACTTTGCTTGAAAAGCAGAACACATCTATTTTGCCATTAAATGCTGCAGTTGAAAAAGCAGCAAAAAAGCAGGTAAAAAGCAGGTAAAAAGCAACGTGGACACATAGCCTTATAAAAGACGATTATTAGCTGTAATTGCAAACAAGGGTTATTCCACAAAATATTAAACCTAGGGGTTGAATAATAATTGACCCACACTTTTATGTTGAAAATTTATTAAAATTTAACTGAGCAACATAACTTGTTGGTTTGTAAGATTTATGCATCTGTTAATAAATCCTGCTCTTGTTTGAAGTTTGCAGGCTCTAACTTATTTGCATCTTACCAAACCTGCTAAATCTGCAGGGGAAAAAAAACACAAAACAACTGAGCTGTAACAAATGTTCAATAAACATGCAACATTACAAGCATGTGAATTGCAGCCTCAAGACTAGAAAAAAACCAAGGAGAAAAATTGTAGGAAAAATACCCTGACTATAAATAAATAAATTGCAAGTGCTTAATAACAGGGTACTTAGTATATACATTTTTGCAAAAAGGTAAGAAGCTGTCTCACCTCGTCACGGTGTACCCATCTGAGACAGTCCCTAACCTACTAAAGTTAAAAACATATTCTGTACCTGTATTTATAGTCAGGGTATTTTTCCTACAATTTTTCTCCTTGGTTTTTTTCTAGTCTTGAGGCTGCAATTCACATGCTTGTAATGTTGCATGTTTATTGAACATTTGTCACAGCTCAGTTGTTTTGTGTTTTTTGTCTGTTATCTTGCGTTAATGCAAGTTGGGGGTGCAGCCCTCCTGATACTGAGGCTGAACAATTACCTGCGTCTCACTTTTTGCTGTGTATTTAATCTGGGACCCAGCTGACCACTTTACCATTCATATTGAAGTTTTGGACATGACACAAGTCAGGTACAGAATATGTTTTTAACTTTAGTAGGTTAGGGACTGTCTCAGATGGGTACACCGTGACGAGGTGAGACAGCTTCTTACCTTTTTGCAAAAATGTATATACTAAGTACCCTGTTATTAAGCACTTGCAATTTATTTATTTATAGTCAGGGTATTTTTCCTACAATTTTTCTCCTTGTTTTTTTTCTAGTCTTGAGGCTGCAATTCACATGCTTGTAATGTTGCATGTTTATTGAAATTGTCTCTCCAGTAAAGGAGACAAACTCTAGCACAGCGCCACCTATTGGAAGTAGCGATCCTAAAAGTCACAAGTGGATTTTCGACAATCCTTTGCAATATGACTCAGGATATATAAGCCAGATCAGAATCCCAATTTGCAGACACGGTGTTTCGGGGTGCTTGCCCCTCGTCAGTGCAAAGTATGGGGGTGTCTGATCTGGCTCATGAGAAAGCTATGTGGGGACCACGGGGGAACACTATTCTCCTTAAGGAGACTTTGCAAGCCAGTCTGGCTGCCAGGTAAGGGGACTTATAGCTGCAATGCCCCTAAAATTCCACGGGGGAACACTATTCTCCTTAAGGAGACTTTGCAAGCCAGTCTGGCTGCCAGGTAAGGGGACTTATAGCTGCAATGCCCCTCTGGGAAATGTTCAAATTGTCTCTCCAGTAAAGGAGACAAACTCTAGCACAGCGCCACCTATTGGAAGTAGCGATCCTAAAAGTCACAAGTGGATTTTCGACAATCCTTTGCAATATGACTCAGGATATATAAGCCAGATCAGAATCCCAATTTGCAGACACGGTGTTTCGGGGTGCTTGCCCCTCGTCAGTGCAAAGTATGGGGGTGTCTGATCTGGCTCATGAGAAAGCTATGTGGGGACCACGGGGGAACACTATTCTCCTTAAGGAGACTTTGCAAGCCAGTCTGGCTGCCAGGTAAGGGGACTTATAGCTGCAATGCCCCTAAAATTCCACGGGGGAACACTATTCTCCTTAAGGAGACTTTGCAAGCCAGTCTGGCTGCCAGGTAAGGGGACTTATAGCTGCAATGCCCCTCTGGGAAATGTTCAAATTGTCTCTCCAGTAAAGGAGACAAACTCTAGCACAGCGCCACCTATTGGAAGTAGCGATCCTAAAAGTCACAAGTGGATTTTTGACAATCCTTTGCAATATGACTCAGGATATATAAGCCAGATCAGAATCCCAATTTGCAGACACGGTGTTTCGGGGTGCTTGCCCCTCGTCAGTGCAAAGTATGGGGGTGTCTGATCTGGCTCATGAGAAAGCTATGTGGGGACCACGGGGGAACACTATTCTCCTTAAGGAGACTTTGCAAGCCAGTCTGGCTGCCAGGTAAGGGGACTTATAGCTGCAATGCCCCTAAAATTCCACGGGGGAACACTATTCTCCTTAAGGAGACTTTGCAAGCCAGTCTGGCTGCCAGGTAAGGGGACTTATAGCTGCAATGCCCCTCTGGGAAATGTTCAAATTGTCTCTCCAGTAAAGGAGACAAACTCTAGCACAGCGCCACCTATTGGAAGTAGCGATCCTAAAAGTCACAAGTGGATTTTCGACAATCCTTTGCAATATGACTCAGGATATATAAGCCAGATCAGAATCCCAATTTGCAGACACGGTGTTTCGGGGTGCTTGCCCCTCGTCAGTGCAAAGTATGGGGGTGTCTGATCTGGCTCATGAGAAAGCTATGTGGGGACCACGGGGGAACACTATTCTCCTTAAGGAGACTTTGCAAGCCAGTCTGGCTGCCAGGTAAGGGGACTTATAGCTGCAATGCCCCTAAAATTCCACGGGGGAACACTATTCTCCTTAAGGAGACTTTGCAAGCCAGTCTGGCTGCCAGGTAAGGGGACTTATAGCTGCAATGCCCCTCTGGGAAATGTTCAAATTGTCTCTCCAGTAAAGGAGACAAACTCTAGCACAGCGCCACCTATTGGAAGTAGCGATCCTAAAAGTCACAAGTGGATTTTTGACAATCCTTTGCAATATGACTCAGGATATATAAGCCAGATCAGAATCCCAATTTGCAGACACGGTGTTTCGGGGTGCTTGCCCCTCGTCAGTGCAAAGTATGGGGGTGTCTGATCTGGCTCATGAGAAAGCTATGTGGGGACCACGGGGGAACACTATTCTCCTTAAGGAGACTTTGCAAGCCAGTCTGGCTGCCAGGTAAGGGGACTTATAGCTGCAATGCCCCTAAAATTCCACGGGGGAACACTATTCTCCTTAAGGAGACTTTGCAAGCCAGTCTGGCTGCCAGGTAAGGGGACTTATAGCTGCAATGCCCCTCTGGGAAATGTTCAAATTGTCTCTCCAGTAAAGGAGACAAACTCTAGCACAGCGCCACCTATTGGAAGTAGCGATCCTAAAAGTCACAAGTGGATTTTCGACAATCCTTTGCAATATGACTCAGGATATATAAGCCAGATCAGAATCCCAATTTGCAGACACGGTGTTTCGGGGTGCTTGCCCCTCGTCAGTGCAAAGTATGGGGGTGTCTGATCTGGCTCATGAGAAAGCTATGTGGGGACCACGGGGGAACACTATTCTCCTTAAGGAGACTTTGCAAGCCAGTCTGGCTGCCAGGTAAGGGGACTTATAGCTGCAATGCCCCTAAAATTCCACGGGGGAACACTATTCTCCTTAAGGAGACTTTGCAAGCCAGTCTGGCTGCCAGGTAAGGGGACTTATAGCTGCAATGCCCCTCTGGGAAATGTTCAAATTGTCTCTCCAGTAAAGGAGACAAACTCTAGCACAGCGCCACCTATTGGAAGTAGCGATCCTAAAAGTCACAAGTGGATTTTCGACAATCCTTTGCAATATGACTCAGGATATATAAGCCAGATCAGAATCCCAATTTGCAGACACGGTGTTTCGGGGTGCTTGCCCCTCGTCAGTGCAAAGTATGGGGGTGTCTGATCTGGCTCATGAGAAAGCTATGTGGGGACCACGGGGGAACACTATTCTCCTTAAGGAGACTTTGCAAGCCAGTCTGGCTGCCAGGTAAGGGGACTTATAGCTGCAATGCCCCTAAAATTCCACGGGGGAACACTATTCTCCTTAAGGAGACTTTGCAAGCCAGTCTGGCTGCCAGGTAAGGGGACTTATAGCTGCAATGCCCCTCTGGGAAATGTTCAAATTGTCTCTCCAGTAAAGGAGACAAACTCTAGCACAGCGCCACCTATTGGAAGTAGCGATCCTAAAAGTCACAAGTGGATTTTCGACAATCCTTTGCAATATGACTCAGGATATATAAGCCAGATCAGAATCCCAATTTGCAGACACGGTGTTTCGGGGTGCTTGCCCCTCGTCAGTGCAAAGTATGGGGGTGTCTGATCTGGCTCATGAGAAAGCTATGTGGGGACCACGGGGGAACACTATTCTCCTTAAGGAGACTTTGCAAGCCAGTCTGGCTGCCAGGTAAGGGGACTTATAGCTGCAATGCCCCTAAAATTCCACGGGGGAACACTATTCTCCTTAAGGAGACTTTGCAAGCCAGTCTGGCTGCCAGGTAAGGGGACTTATAGCTGCAATGCCCCTCTGGGAAATGTTCAAATTGTCTCTCCAGTAAAGGAGACAAACTCTAGCACAGCGCCACCTATTGGAAGTAGCGATCCTAAAAGTCACAAGTGGATTTTCGACAATCCTTTGCAATATGACTCAGGATATATAAGCCAGATCAGAATCCCAATTTGCAGACACGGTGTTTCGGGGTGCTTGCCCCTCGTCAGTGCAAAGTATGGGGGTGTCTGATCTGGCTCATGAGAAAGCTATGTGGGGACCACGGGGGAACACTATTCTCCTTAAGGAGACTTTGCAAGCCAGTCTGGCTGCCAGGTAAGGGGACTTATAGCTGCAATGCCCCTAAAATTCCACGGGGGAACACTATTCTCCTTAAGGAGACTTTGCAAGCCAGTCTGGCTGCCAGGTAAGGGGACTTATAGCTGCAATGCCCCTCTGGGAAATGTTCAAATTGTCTCTCCAGTAAAGGAGACAAACTCTAGCACAGCGCCACCTATTGGAAGTAGCGATCCTAAAAGTCACAAGTGGATTTTCGACAATCCTTTGCAATATGACTCAGGATATATAAGCCAGATCAGAATCCCAATTTGCAGACACGGTGTTTCGGGGTGCTTGCCCCTCGTCAGTGCAAAGTATGGGGGTGTCTGATCTGGCTCATGAGAAAGCTATGTGGGGACCACGGGGGAACACTATTCTCCTTAAGGAGACTTTGCAAGCCAGTCTGGCTGCCAGGTAAGGGGACTTATAGCTGCAATGCCCCTAAAATTCCACGGGGGAACACTATTCTCCTTAAGGAGACTTTGCAAGCCAGTCTGGCTGCCAGGTAAGGGGACTTATAGCTGCAATGCCCCTCTGGGAAATGTTCAAATTGTCTCTCCAGTAAAGGAGACAAACTCTAGCACAGCGCCACCTATTGGAAGTAGCGATCCTAAAAGTCACAAGTGGATTTTCGACAATCCTTTGCAATATGACTCAGGATATATAAGCCAGATCAGAATCCCAATTTGCAGACACGGTGTTTCGGGGTGCTTGCCCCTCGTCAGTGCAAAGTATGGGGGTGTCTGATCTGGCTCATGAGAAAGCTATGTGGGGACCACGGGGGAACACTATTCTCCTTAAGGAGACTTTGCAAGCCAGTCTGGCTGCCAGGTAAGGGGACTTATAGCTGCAATGCCCCTAAAATTCCACGGGGGAACACTATTCTCCTTAAGGAGACTTTGCAAGCCAGTCTGGCTGCCAGGTAAGGGGACTTATAGCTGCAATGCCCCTCTGGGAAATGTTCAAATTGTCTCTCCAGTAAAGGAGACAAACTCTAGCACAGCGCCACCTATTGGAAGTAGCGATCCTAAAAGTCACAAGTGGATTTTCGACAATCCTTTGCAATATGACTCAGGATATATAAGCCAGATCAGAATCCCAATTTGCAGACACGGTGTTTCGGGGTGCTTGCCCCTCGTCAGTGCAAAGTATGGGGGTGTCTGATCTGGCTCATGAGAAAGCTATGTGGGGACCACGGGGGAACACTATTCTCCTTAAGGAGACTTTGCAAGCCAGTCTGGCTGCCAGGTAAGGGGACTTATAGCTGCAATGCCCCTAAAATTCCACGGGGGAACACTATTCTCCTTAAGGAGACTTTGCAAGCCAGTCTGGCTGCCAGGTAAGGGGACTTATAGCTGCAATGCCCCTCTGGGAAATGTTCAAATTGTCTCTCCAGTAAAGGAGACAAACTCTAGCACAGCGCCACCTATTGGAAGTAGCGATCCTAAAAGTCACAAGTGGATTTTCGACAATCCTTTGCAATATGACTCAGGATATATAAGCCAGATCAGAATCCCAATTTGCAGACACGGTGTTTCGGGGTGCTTGCCCCTCGTCAGTGCAAAGTATGGGGGTGTCTGATCTGGCTCATGAGAAAGCTATGTGGGGACCACGGGGGAACACTATTCTCCTTAAGGAGACTTTGCAAGCCAGTCTGGCTGCCAGGTAAGGGGACTTATAGCTGCAATGCCCCTAAAATTCCACGGGGGAACACTATTCTCCTTAAGGAGACTTTGCAAGCCAGTCTGGCTGCCAGGTAAGGGGACTTATAGCTGCAATGCCCCTCTGGGAAATGTTCAAATTGTCTCTCCAGTAAAGGAGACAAACTCTAGCACAGCGCCACCTATTGGAAGTAGCGATCCTAAAAGTCACAAGTGGATTTTCGACAATCCTTTGCAATATGACTCAGGATATATAAGCCAGATCAGAATCCCAATTTGCAGACACGGTGTTTCGGGGTGCTTGCCCCTCGTCAGTGCAAAGTATGGGGGTGTCTGATCTGGCTCATGAGAAAGCTATGTGGGGACCACGGGGGAACACTATTCTCCTTAAGGAGACTTTGCAAGCCAGTCTGGCTGCCAGGTAAGGGGACTTATAGCTGCAATGCCCCTAAAATTCCACGGGGGAACACTATTCTCCTTAAGGAGACTTTGCAAGCCAGTCTGGCTGCCAGGTAAGGGGACTTATAGCTGCAATGCCCCTCTGGGAAATGTTCAAATTGTCTCTCCAGTAAAGGAGACAAACTCTAGCACAGCGCCACCTATTGGAAGTAGCGATCCTAAAAGTCACAAGTGGATTTTCGACAATCCTTTGCAATATGACTCAGGATATATAAGCCAGATCAGAATCCCAATTTGCAGACACGGTGTTTCGGGGTGCTTGCCCCTCGTCAGTGCAAAGTATGGGGGTGTCTGATCTGGCTCATGAGAAAGCTATGTGGGGACCACGGGGGAACACTATTCTCCTTAAGGAGACTTTGCAAGCCAGTCTGGCTGCCAGGTAAGGGGACTTATAGCTGCAATGCCCCTAAAATTCCACGGGGGAACACTATTCTCCTTAAGGAGACTTTGCAAGCCAGTCTGGCTGCCAGGTAAGGGGACTTATAGCTGCAATGCCCCTCTGGGAAATGTTCAAATTGTCTCTCCAGTAAAGGAGACAAACTCTAGCACAGCGCCACCTATTGGAAGTAGCGATCCTAAAAGTCACAAGTGGATTTTCGACAATCCTTTGCAATATGACTCAGGATATATAAGCCAGATCAGAATCCCAATTTGCAGACACGGTGTTTCGGGGTGCTTGCCCCTCGTCAGTGCAAAGTATGGGGGTGTCTGATCTGGCTCATGAGAAAGCTATGTGGGGACCACGGGGGAACACTATTCTCCTTAAGGAGACTTTGCAAGCCAGTCTGGCTGCCAGGTAAGGGGACTTATAGCTGCAATGCCCCTAAAATTCCACGGGGGAACACTATTCTCCTTAAGGAGACTTTGCAAGCCAGTCTGGCTGCCAGGTAAGGGGACTTATAGCTGCAATGCCCCTCTGGGAAATGTTCAAATTGTCTCTCCAGTAAAGGAGACAAACTCTAGCACAGCGCCACCTATTGGAAGTAGCGATCCTAAAAGTCACAAGTGGATTTTCGACAATCCTTTGCAATATGACTCAGGATATATAAGCCAGATCAGAATCCCAATTTGCAGACACGGTGTTTCGGGGTGCTTGCCCCTCGTCAGTGCAAAGTATGGGGGTGTCTGATCTGGCTCATGAGAAAGCTATGTGGGGACCACGGGGGAACACTATTCTCCTTAAGGAGACTTTGCAAGCCAGTCTGGCTGCCAGGTAAGGGGACTTATAGCTGCAATGCCCCTAAAATTCCACGGGGGAACACTATTCTCCTTAAGGAGACTTTGCAAGCCAGTCTGGCTGCCAGGTAAGGGGACTTATAGCTGCAATGCCCCTCTGGGAAATGTTCAAATTGTCTCTCCAGTAAAGGAGACAAACTCTAGCACAGCGCCACCTATTGGAAGTAGCGATCCTAAAAGTCACAAGTGGATTTTCGACAATCCTTTGCAATATGACTCAGGATATATAAGCCAGATCAGAATCCCAATTTGCAGACACGGTGTTTCGGGGTGCTTGCCCCTCGTCAGTGCAAAGTATGGGGGTGTCTGATCTGGCTCATGAGAAAGCTATGTGGGGACCACGGGGGAACACTATTCTCCTTAAGGAGACTTTGCAAGCCAGTCTGGCTGCCAGGTAAGGGGACTTATAGCTGCAATGCCCCTAAAATTCCACGGGGGAACACTATTCTCCTTAAGGAGACTTTGCAAGCCAGTCTGGCTGCCAGGTAAGGGGACTTATAGCTGCAATGCCCCTCTGGGAAATGTTCAAATTGTCTCTCCAGTAAAGGAGACAAACTCTAGCACAGCGCCACCTATTGGAAGTAGCGATCCTAAAAGTCACAAGTGGATTTTCGACAATCCTTTGCAATATGACTCAGGATATATAAGCCAGATCAGAATCCCAATTTGCAGACACGGTGTTTCGGGGTGCTTGCCCCTCGTCAGTGCAAAGTATGGGGGTGTCTGATCTGGCTCATGAGAAAGCTATGTGGGGACCACGGGGGAACACTATTCTCCTTAAGGAGACTTTGCAAGCCAGTCTGGCTGCCAGGTAAGGGGACTTATAGCTGCAATGCCCCTAAAATTCCACGGGGGAACACTATTCTCCTTAAGGAGACTTTGCAAGCCAGTCTGGCTGCCAGGTAAGGGGACTTATAGCTGCAATGCCCCTCTGGGAAATGTTCAAATTGTCTCTCCAGTAAAGGAGACAAACTCTAGCACAGCGCCACCTATTGGAAGTAGCGATCCTAAAAGTCACAAGTGGATTTTCGACAATCCTTTGCAATATGACTCAGGATATATAAGCCAGATCAGAATCCCAATTTGCAGACACGGTGTTTCGGGGTGCTTGCCCCTCGTCAGTGCAAAGTATGGGGGTGTCTGATCTGGCTCATGAGAAAGCTATGTGGGGACCACGGGGGAACACTATTCTCCTTAAGGAGACTTTGCAAGCCAGTCTGGCTGCCAGGTAAGGGGACTTATAGCTGCAATGCCCCTAAAATTCCACGGGGGAACACTATTCTCCTTAAGGAGACTTTGCAAGCCAGTCTGGCTGCCAGGTAAGGGGACTTATAGCTGCAATGCCCCTCTGGGAAATGTTCAAATTGTCTCTCCAGTAAAGGAGACAAACTCTAGCACAGCGCCACCTATTGGAAGTAGCGATCCTAAAAGTCACAAGTGGATTTTCGACAATCCTTTGCAATATGACTCAGGATATATAAGCCAGATCAGAATCCCAATTTGCAGACACGGTGTTTCGGGGTGCTTGCCCCTCGTCAGTGCAAAGTATGGGGGTGTCTGATCTGGCTCATGAGAAAGCTATGTGGGGACCACGGGGGAACACTATTCTCCTTAAGGAGACTTTGCAAGCCAGTCTGGCTGCCAGGTAAGGGGACTTATAGCTGCAATGCCCCTAAAATTCCACGGGGGAACACTATTCTCCTTAAGGAGACTTTGCAAGCCAGTCTGGCTGCCAGGTAAGGGGACTTATAGCTGCAATGCCCCTCTGGGAAATGTTCAAATTGTCTCTCCAGTAAAGGAGACAAACTCTAGCACAGCGCCACCTATTGGAAGTAGCGATCCTAAAAGTCACAAGTGGATTTTCGACAATCCTTTGCAATATGACTCAGGATATATAAGCCAGATCAGAATCCCAATTTGCAGACACGGTGTTTCGGGGTGCTTGCCCCTCGTCAGTGCAAAGTATGGGGGTGTCTGATCTGGCTCATGAGAAAGCTATGTGGGGACCACGGGGGAACACTATTCTCCTTAAGGAGACTTTGCAAGCCAGTCTGGCTGCCAGGTAAGGGGACTTATAGCTGCAATGCCCCTAAAATTCCACGGGGGAACACTATTCTCCTTAAGGAGACTTTGCAAGCCAGTCTGGCTGCCAGGTAAGGGGACTTATAGCTGCAATGCCCCTCTGGGAAATGTTCAAATTGTCTCTCCAGTAAAGGAGACAAACTCTAGCACAGCGCCACCTATTGGAAGTAGCGATCCTAAAAGTCACAAGTGGATTTTCGACAATCCTTTGCAATATGACTCAGGATATATAAGCCAGATCAGAATCCCAATTTGCAGACACGGTGTTTCGGGGTGCTTGCCCCTCGTCAGTGCAAAGTATGGGGGTGTCTGATCTGGCTCATGAGAAAGCTATGTGGGGACCACGGGGGAACACTATTCTCCTTAAGGAGACTTTGCAAGCCAGTCTGGCTGCCAGGTAAGGGGACTTATAGCTGCAATGCCCCTAAAATTCCACGGGGGAACACTATTCTCCTTAAGGAGACTTTGCAAGCCAGTCTGGCTGCCAGGTAAGGGGACTTATAGCTGCAATGCCCCTCTGGGAAATGTTCAAATTGTCTCTCCAGTAAAGGAGACAAACTCTAGCACAGCGCCACCTATTGGAAGTAGCGATCCTAAAAGTCACAAGTGGATTTTCGACAATCCTTTGCAATATGACTCAGGATATATAAGCCAGATCAGAATCCCAATTTGCAGACACGGTGTTTCGGGGTGCTTGCCCCTCGTCAGTGCAAAGTATGGGGGTGTCTGATCTGGCTCATGAGAAAGCTATGTGGGGACCACGGGGGAACACTATTCTCCTTAAGGAGACTTTGCAAGCCAGTCTGGCTGCCAGGTAAGGGGACTTATAGCTGCAATGCCCCTAAAATTCCACGGGGGAACACTATTCTCCTTAAGGAGACTTTGCAAGCCAGTCTGGCTGCCAGGTAAGGGGACTTATAGCTGCAATGCCCCTCTGGGAAATGTTCAAATTGTCTCTCCAGTAAAGGAGACAAACTCTAGCACAGCGCCACCTATTGGAAGTAGCGATCCTAAAAGTCACAAGTGGATTTTCGACAATCCTTTGCAATATGACTCAGGATATATAAGCCAGATCAGAATCCCAATTTGCAGACACGGTGTTTCGGGGTGCTTGCCCCTCGTCAGTGCAAAGTATGGGGGTGTCTGATCTGGCTCATGAGAAAGCTATGTGGGGACCACGGGGGAACACTATTCTCCTTAAGGAGACTTTGCAAGCCAGTCTGGCTGCCAGGTAAGGGGACTTATAGCTGCAATGCCCCTAAAATTCCACGGGGGAACACTATTCTCCTTAAGGAGACTTTGCAAGCCAGTCTGGCTGCCAGGTAAGGGGACTTATAGCTGCAATGCCCCTCTGGGAAATGTTCAAATTGTCTCTCCAGTAAAGGAGACAAACTCTAGCACAGCGCCACCTATTGGAAGTAGCGATCCTAAAAGTCACAAGTGGATTTTCGACAATCCTTTGCAATATGACTCAGGATATATAAGCCAGATCAGAATCCCAATTTGCAGACACGGTGTTTCGGGGTGCTTGCCCCTCGTCAGTGCAAAGTATGGGGGTGTCTGATCTGGCTCATGAGAAAGCTATGTGGGGACCACGGGGGAACACTATTCTCCTTAAGGAGACTTTGCAAGCCAGTCTGGCTGCCAGGTAAGGGGACTTATAGCTGCAATGCCCCTAAAATTCCACGGGGGAACACTATTCTCCTTAAGGAGACTTTGCAAGCCAGTCTGGCTGCCAGGTAAGGGGACTTATAGCTGCAATGCCCCTCTGGGAAATGTTCAAATTGTCTCTCCAGTAAAGGAGACAAACTCTAGCACAGCGCCACCTATTGGAAGTAGCGATCCTAAAAGTCACAAGTGGATTTTCGACAATCCTTTGCAATATGACTCAGGATATATAAGCCAGATCAGAATCCCAATTTGCAGACACGGTGTTTCGGGGTGCTTGCCCCTCGTCAGTGCAAAGTATGGGGGTGTCTGATCTGGCTCATGAGAAAGCTATGTGGGGACCACGGGGGAACACTATTCTCCTTAAGGAGACTTTGCAAGCCAGTCTGGCTGCCAGGTAAGGGGACTTATAGCTGCAATGCCCCTAAAATTCCACGGGGGAACACTATTCTCCTTAAGGAGACTTTGCAAGCCAGTCTGGCTGCCAGGTAAGGGGACTTATAGCTGCAATGCCCCTCTGGGAAATGTTCAAATTGTCTCTCCAGTAAAGGAGACAAACTCTAGCACAGCGCCACCTATTGGAAGTAGCGATCCTAAAAGTCACAAGTGGATTTTCGACAATCCTTTGCAATATGACTCAGGATATATAAGCCAGATCAGAATCCCAATTTGCAGACACGGTGTTTCGGGGTGCTTGCCCCTCGTCAGTGCAAAGTATGGGGGTGTCTGATCTGGCTCATGAGAAAGCTATGTGGGGACCACGGGGGAACACTATTCTCCTTAAGGAGACTTTGCAAGCCAGTCTGGCTGCCAGGTAAGGGGACTTATAGCTGCAATGCCCCTAAAATTCCACGGGGGAACACTATTCTCCTTAAGGAGACTTTGCAAGCCAGTCTGGCTGCCAGGTAAGGGGACTTATAGCTGCAATGCCCCTCTGGGAAATGTTCAAATTGTCTCTCCAGTAAAGGAGACAAACTCTAGCACAGCGCCACCTATTGGAAGTAGCGATCCTAAAAGTCACAAGTGGATTTTCGACAATCCTTTGCAATATGACTCAGGATATATAAGCCAGATCAGAATCCCAATTTGCAGACACGGTGTTTCGGGGTGCTTGCCCCTCGTCAGTGCAAAGTATGGGGGTGTCTGATCTGGCTCATGAGAAAGCTATGTGGGGACCACGGGGGAACACTATTCTCCTTAAGGAGACTTTGCAAGCCAGTCTGGCTGCCAGGTAAGGGGACTTATAGCTGCAATGCCCCTAAAATTCCACGGGGGAACACTATTCTCCTTAAGGAGACTTTGCAAGCCAGTCTGGCTGCCAGGTAAGGGGACTTATAGCTGCAATGCCCCTCTGGGAAATGTTCAAATTGTCTCTCCAGTAAAGGAGACAAACTCTAGCACAGCGCCACCTATTGGAAGTAGCGATCCTAAAAGTCACAAGTGGATTTTCGACAATCCTTTGCAATATGACTCAGGATATATAAGCCAGATCAGAATCCCAATTTGCAGACACGGTGTTTCGGGGTGCTTGCCCCTCGTCAGTGCAAAGTATGGGGGTGTCTGATCTGGCTCATGAGAAAGCTATGTGGGGACCACGGGGGAACACTATTCTCCTTAAGGAGACTTTGCAAGCCAGTCTGGCTGCCAGGTAAGGGGACTTATAGCTGCAATGCCCCTAAAATTCCACGGGGGAACACTATTCTCCTTAAGGAGACTTTGCAAGCCAGTCTGGCTGCCAGGTAAGGGGACTTATAGCTGCAATGCCCCTCTGGGAAATGTTCAAATTGTCTCTCCAGTAAAGGAGACAAACTCTAGCACAGCGCCACCTATTGGAAGTAGCGATCCTAAAAGTCACAAGTGGATTTTCGACAATCCTTTGCAATATGACTCAGGATATATAAGCCAGATCAGAATCCCAATTTGCAGACACGGTGTTTCGGGGTGCTTGCCCCTCGTCAGTGCAAAGTATGGGGGTGTCTGATCTGGCTCATGAGAAAGCTATGTGGGGACCACGGGGGAACACTATTCTCCTTAAGGAGACTTTGCAAGCCAGTCTGGCTGCCAGGTAAGGGGACTTATAGCTGCAATGCCCCTAAAATTCCACGGGGGAACACTATTCTCCTTAAGGAGACTTTGCAAGCCAGTCTGGCTGCCAGGTAAGGGGACTTATAGCTGCAATGCCCCTCTGGGAAATGTTCAAATTGTCTCTCCAGTAAAGGAGACAAACTCTAGCACAGCGCCACCTATTGGAAGTAGCGATCCTAAAAGTCACAAGTGGATTTTCGACAATCCTTTGCAATATGACTCAGGATATATAAGCCAGATCAGAATCCCAATTTGCAGACACGGTGTTTCGGGGTGCTTGCCCCTCGTCAGTGCAAAGTATGGGGGTGTCTGATCTGGCTCATGAGAAAGCTATGTGGGGACCACGGGGGAACACTATTCTCCTTAAGGAGACTTTGCAAGCCAGTCTGGCTGCCAGGTAAGGGGACTTATAGCTGCAATGCCCCTAAAATTCCACGGGGGAACACTATTCTCCTTAAGGAGACTTTGCAAGCCAGTCTGGCTGCCAGGTAAGGGGACTTATAGCTGCAATGCCCCTCTGGGAAATGTTCAAATTGTCTCTCCAGTAAAGGAGACAAACTCTAGCACAGCGCCACCTATTGGAAGTAGCGATCCTAAAAGTCACAAGTGGATTTTCGACAATCCTTTGCAATATGACTCAGGATATATAAGCCAGATCAGAATCCCAATTTGCAGACACGGTGTTTCGGGGTGCTTGCCCCTCGTCAGTGCAAAGTATGGGGGTGTCTGATCTGGCTCATGAGAAAGCTATGTGGGGACCACGGGGGAACACTATTCTCCTTAAGGAGACTTTGCAAGCCAGTCTGGCTGCCAGGTAAGGGGACTTATAGCTGCAATGCCCCTAAAATTCCACGGGGGAACACTATTCTCCTTAAGGAGACTTTGCAAGCCAGTCTGGCTGCCAGGTAAGGGGACTTATAGCTGCAATGCCCCTCTGGGAAATGTTCAAATTGTCTCTCCAGTAAAGGAGACAAACTCTAGCACAGCGCCACCTATTGGAAGTAGCGATCCTAAAAGTCACAAGTGGATTTTCGACAATCCTTTGCAATATGACTCAGGATATATAAGCCAGATCAGAATCCCAATTTGCAGACACGGTGTTTCGGGGTGCTTGCCCCTCGTCAGTGCAAAGTATGGGGGTGTCTGATCTGGCTCATGAGAAAGCTATGTGGGGACCACGGGGGAACACTATTCTCCTTAAGGAGACTTTGCAAGCCAGTCTGGCTGCCAGGTAAGGGGACTTATAGCTGCAATGCCCCTAAAATTCCACGGGGGAACACTATTCTCCTTAAGGAGACTTTGCAAGCCAGTCTGGCTGCCAGGTAAGGGGACTTATAGCTGCAATGCCCCTCTGGGAAATGTTCAAATTGTCTCTCCAGTAAAGGAGACAAACTCTAGCACAGCGCCACCTATTGGAAGTAGCGATCCTAAAAGTCACAAGTGGATTTTCGACAATCCTTTGCAATATGACTCAGGATATATAAGCCAGATCAGAATCCCAATTTGCAGACACGGTGTTTCGGGGTGCTTGCCCCTCGTCAGTGCAAAGTATGGGGGTGTCTGATCTGGCTCATGAGAAAGCTATGTGGGGACCACGGGGGAACACTATTCTCCTTAAGGAGACTTTGCAAGCCAGTCTGGCTGCCAGGTAAGGGGACTTATAGCTGCAATGCCCCTAAAATTCCACGGGGGAACATTATTCTCCTTAAGGAGACTTTGCAAGCCAGTCTGGCTGCCAGGTAAGGGGACTTATAGCTGCAATGCCCCTCTGGGAAATGTTCAAATTGTCTCTCCAGTAAAGGAGACAAACTCTAGCACAGCGCCACCTATTGGAAGTAGCGATCCTAAAAGTCACAAGTGGATTTTCGACAATCCTTTGCAATATGACTCAGGATATATAAGCCAGATCAGAATCCCAATTTGCAGACACGGTGTTTCGGGGTGCTTGCCCCTCGTCAGTGCAAAGTATGTTTATTGAACATTTGTTACAGCTCAGTTGTTTTGTGTTTTTTGTCTGTTATCTTGCGTTAATGCAAGTTGGGGGTGCAGCCCTCCTGATACTGAGGCTGAACAATTACCTGCGTCTCACTTTTTGCTGTGTATTTAATCTGGGACCCAGCTGACCACTTTACCATTCATATTGAAGTTTTGGACATGACACAATGTCAGGTACAGAATATGTTTTTAACTTTAGTAGGTTAGGGACTGTCTCAGATGGGTACACCGTGACGAGGTGAGACAGCTTCTTACCTTTTTGCAAAAATGTATATACTAAGTACCCTGTTATTAAGCACTTGCAATTTATTTATTTATAGTCAGGGTATTTTTCCTACAATTTTTCTCCTTGGTTTTTTTCTAGTCTTGAGGCTGCAATTCACATGCTTGTAATGTTGCATGTTTATTGAACATTTGTTACAGCTCAGTTGTTTTGTGTTTTTTGTCTGTTATCTTGCGTTAATGCAAGTTGGGGGTGCAGCCCTCCTGATACTGAGGCTGAACAATTACCTGCGTCTCACTTTTTGCTGTGTATTTAATCTGGGACCCAGCTGACCACTTTACCATTCATATTGAAGTTTTGGACATGACACAAGTCAGGTACAGAATATGTTTTTAACTTTAGTAGGTTAGGGACTGTCTCAGATGGGTACACCGTGACGAGGTGAGACAGCTTCTTACCTTTTTGCAAAAATGTATATACTAAGTACCCTGTTATTAAGCACTTGCAATTTATTTATTTATAGTCAGGGTATTTTTCCTACAATTTTTCTCCTTGGTTTTTTTCTAAATCTGCAGGGGGTTGAATACTACTTGTAGGCACTGTATACCTTGTTCTATATTGACTATGAGGCTCTGCTATACTTAGCATTTTCTGTAAACCTGAGTACCTTGTACCTTTCATGCATATTCTATTATCATTTCTGTTATTGTCATTATTGTGGACATCTTTCCATTTTGTTGGTATTTTGCATTATTGGTACATGCTCATTTAACGTATGTATTGCTCATATACTAGACACTGCATATTGCAAAATGTGATGCCCTCCATCTAATCTTCATAGACGGATGTCCGAGGTGACCCGTGTGACATAGCATCTCTATATTAAGTTTGTGTTCATTTTGTAAATATTTGTGTATATATAAAAATTCTTTTCACTTGTATATACTCACTATGTGTCTTTAATCTTTGCAGGCAACTACCTTGATAAAGGTGTCATAACCGAAACGTTGGTTGTTGCTAAATGCCAGGGTTCACACTTTTGCAGTCTGTTGTTTGTTAATAAAACACTTGCATCAAAATTATTCCTCTTTTCTTTTTTGAGTGCTTGGGTTTTGCTATTTGTTACTTCCTGCTGTGACCAGCTATCATGAGAAAGAAAAATATTTCTCATGATAAAGGGACTTGTCTCACCTGGAGATTGAGTATTTTTTACTTCACTTGAAGGGAATGCCTTCTTGTTTTTTGACCAGTTTACATGTAAAAGCCTTTGAACGCACTTTTTGTATGGGCCAGATATCTACTTGTACAAGTTAATAATGTCCCTTTTTAGATATCTGTTTGCAAGATTAAACAATCTCTCGCATGGCTTTGTCAGCAGTAAAATAAAAAGTTTCGGCTCTTGGAAAAAGTTAAAAATGAAAGCAAAAAACTAAAATTGCTTGTTAGAGATAAGTAATTTCATTTCTTTTTATTTCTTTTTTACTTTTTTACTTCATTTATTTAGAAATTCTTTTACTTTGTTTTTCTTTTTCAGACATTGTTTTACTGCATGGCAAAAGAAAACAGAATAATACCACACTCTACCTTCTCTAAGACATCATATGAAAGGACACCCAACAGTGCCAAAAATCAATAGTAACAAACCGGTGAAAATTAACTTACTTTATTTTATTCTGCTTTTCCTTAAAAAACATCTGAGGTTTTCTGAGGTTGCATGAACCATAAATTCCTTGGATTCTATTTGGGGTACTCGATTCCAGGCAGTGTCTATACGGGGAATGTCACGATGGTGGCCGTTACCCGGTTCCGTGCCCTGGGCCCTTTTTATAATGGGGGATATTTACAGGGGATTTGTGAATAAAGTTATTCGTGACACCACTTGCAGTGTTACGGCTAAGTGTAGGGAGCCGCCGCTGCAGGTTTTGCTGGGGCTGATGGAATGTGCAGCTCTGATGACTTGGGCCCTCCGCAAGTAGGGTATTACCCCAGCAGGTGTATGGTGCATAGAGCGTTGGAAGAAGGAGTCCAGACAGGTATTCAGTAAAACTGGTTTTACTCACTTTTCTCAAGATGTTAACTGGTTGCTCGAGGCCGGCTGATTTCGCCTCCAGGTCCCCTTCGTCCCAGTGCCAGTCTAGTTCTCTGGTACCTTCTTCCCCTGCACCTGTCTCTGGTAAGTGGGTCCCCGTGGTATGGAACACTGGGGGTCCCCGGTTTGTGGTTTGTCCACTTCTGTCCGCCTGACGGTAGTGTGAACCCTGTGGGGATCGAGTCTCTGGTCCTGTCCCCGACTCTCTCTTTGCTACTGAGTTTTTGGATTCTTTAGGGTCAGCAAGGACCTTGATGGTCCCCTTTGCTGTGCAGGTGTTAACAGGTCGGCTTGAAGCTCTTTCCTGTCCTAGGGTCCTGTACCCCATCGGTGCGTAGTTCCGGGAGTACTCCATTGTACTCCACCGGCAACCAACTTCCCTGGGTGCCAGGTCACCGTCAACAAGAGTCAGGACGTTGCTCAGTCACCTCCTTCATCTTCACTGTCTCACACTTTCACTGACAATGTCTGCTCCCTTTCACTGCAGACTTCCTTCTGTCTACTGTCTTCCTGTGTCCCGACTACTCTCCACAGTTTGCCCCTCCCACCTCGTCAACTAGTGGACTGGAGTGGCTCCACCTCTAGGCGGCCATCCATGGTCCCACCCTAGCTAGGTACCATTGTATGGGGGATTGTTGGGGAAACTGGGATTACCTGGGTTCTTGGTGTTACAGGCACTGGGGTTCTGGGTACCTGAGGGGGTAGGCTCTGCATCCTGGTGGGAATGCAGATGTGACACCCTGGCCTATCAGGTCATCACAAAGGTGCTTTGTAGTCTGCCCTTATGCATGGTACCTGCTCCTCCTTGGTTACGGGTCCAGTCCCTTTTTTATTGTTGCTAAGGACAGGTATACACAAATCCTGAGGAACACTCTGCACCACTCCCACCAGACACCCATTGGGCAGCCTGAGGGGAATAGGGCTGCTCAGATGGAGGGATGGTAGAAGGAGGGCCAGAAGTGTCAGTCAGTGAGAGAGTTTCGAGTGCAGCAGTGACAGTGAAAGGTCACATTGCGGAGCTGGGCCCCTGTACCCGTCCCAGGTGCCAGACGTTGGCCTGGCCTGGAAAGAGCTGGAACCCCGGTCGCAGGGGGTAGTGGCAAGGGGCACAGTACTGCCATAGAGGGCAGTTCGGCGGCCTTGTGCTACAACCAGGCAGGGGCCAGGGCATGACGGGGTACGCGAACCCTAGACTGGGAAGTAGCTTCACACAGCCCAGTAATTTACCCAACGAGGACGGAGTCTTCACGAGCCGTTCTCCACCCGCTCCAAAATCGGGGTACTAGCGCAACCAGAGGGATAGGACTTCCCAAAATTGTCCAGAAAATACCAAGCGTGAACCCTGAGGGCAAGCTCACTTCGTTAGCCACACGGGTGAGCAGGACCTGAGTAGTTTCAGGCAAAAGGGATCCACAAAGAGTAAACACAGTGCCAAGGGACAAGGCTTCAGACCAACCAGCAACGCCAAAAGGGCACGGACCCAGCATGCTCCAACAACAGCAACAGAGCATTCAGGACTTTGGTTTACCCATTGTCAGTGTCAGAATTCTTGGATTGTGTGAGTACGTTGTGCCCCTTTCCTCCCGACGGGTCCCCATCCTTCCACCACCGAGCCCCAGGACACCTTCTCCCTGCCCACGGAGGGGTTAACATCACAAGCTGCCATCCCATCGCTCCTGGGCGCTCCCCCAAACGCAGCAGTGATGGTATCCAACATTACCACGACCCGTGGGTGGCGTCACGAACATTATTTATTTTCCAACCCTTTGTAAATATTTCCCCCCTTTTTCATTTCGAGTAGCCGCGCGACCCCGCCTCGGGTCCGGAGACCCCTCGAGCCACTACAGATCCGGATCCAAACAGCCCGTCGGCTGTTGTGGGGGCGACACAGAGAACCTTCTGGCACCCTAAGGGTCTCAGTGGCGCTACAGATGCTCTTATGATCACAAGTCACCCCAGTCTTTGAAAGACACAATAAGGAGGTTCAACCATAAAAAAAATAAAATAAAATATTACCTTACCAATATAAGAAAGACTTTCCATTGGGGTTTTCTAACTTACTTAAAAAGATACCCACAGTCTCTAATACAGCTAAAGTGAGCCACCCATTTAATCCGTCCCCTATCCTTCCTGCTGGTCTTCTGTCTACTTTGGCTGCCAGCGATACTAAGCCACATGCCCCACTAGACTCCTGCAGCCAATCACCAGCCTCAGCAGTTTTCATATTTTAGCGTTCACAAACTGACGTGTTAAGGGTTAATGGCACAGCGCTACAGGTTATACAGCAGCGCTCACAAACTAATGTGTTTTAGGTTAATTGCAAGTGCAAAGCAAATGGGGAGCAACTTACTCCCCATTTGCTTTGCACTTGCCATTAACTCTTAACACATCAGTTTGTGAGCGCCGTAGTTTTTGACACTATCCATACCCTTGCATTCCTGTGTTGGTTATAGTTTTGCTCTGCAGCCTGTGACTGGCTCTGGTGACATTTCCTGTTTGATCTGACTCCTTGTTACCGTGTCCCTGATCTGTACCCTCGCCCATTTGGCTATCTGTCCCAGTCCCTGACTTCCCACTCCTGTCAGTTGTTTACCCATCCTGGTTCATCCTCCTTCCCGTGTGTGTGTCTCCTCACCCTCCGGTCTTGTCTTCTATTTCCTGTGCCCTTTGTGTTTCTCTCTGCATACCTGAT
The DNA here is from genome assembly GCF_048569485.1 of Anomaloglossus baeobatrachus. Taxonomy (NCBI): domain Eukaryota; kingdom Metazoa; phylum Chordata; class Amphibia; order Anura; family Aromobatidae; genus Anomaloglossus; species Anomaloglossus baeobatrachus. The sequence continues at coordinate 99,413,563 of NC_134353.1, read as the reverse complement.
CTCCCGGCATCCAACTTCGGTTCTGTTTTCTCACCTGGTTTTGATCTTCCCTTTGCAGTGACTTGACTTTCCTGGCTAGACCCTGACTGCTTGACAACTCAATTGCCCCCTGGTGGTTCACCTGTGAACTGCCTGCTGAAGTTACTCTGCTGTACTTCAGCTGCCTTTCTGTTATAGTGTTACTTTGACTCTCCTTCACTACTCTGCTGCCACCTAGTGGGGAATACACTGTACTACATCTTACCAGCCCTTTTGTACAGCATGACAATTATATTTTTCAATATTTTTAACTTCCATATGTGGCCTTTAATGCTGCTGGTAATCTGTGCTGTTTAGGTCAGGCTGTGGGACAGAATCAGTCTTCTTCCCCCTCTGGCATTATATTCCCTTCTTTCTTCTCCTACTTTCTCAGCTATACACTGCCATGTTACTGCAGAGTCCTGCTTCTTCCATGACAAGTGGATCATGAAGCTTTTTGTTGGTTGCCCTGCAGACCCCTCCAATGCCTGGAACTGGTTGTTACATTTCAATTTGCCATATTGTTTGAAGGGACCCGGCAATGTTGCCATAGGGGGTTAACCTCTTCTTTTAATATAAAATATTCAGACATATTTGTCTTTACAACGCAAGTGAGGTGTTGCGAGGGAGCCGAAAATAAGTGGGAGCGAACGGATGAAAGTGTGAAACGCTATTGTGTAGGAGGGCAATTGTCTAGACAAAATACTTATCCTGTTCCTTTCCTTGTGCCAAAAAGCATTAGAGTTGACTTACAATTGTTATAATGTATCACAAGCACCTTGCATTGACCTGTTTAATAGTATCATAAAATGACTTCTATAAACCATAAGAAATTTGAGGATACATATAAAGGAGCATAAAAGCTCTGAGTCACTGCGGAGCAACAACCACAGGTGAAGACCCAAATGTGTAATACAGTTCTCGAGGTGTAATTGTTATCGAAGCAGTAATCAAAACCACATGGCATTCTTCTAGCTACATCTAACTTTGCAAACTTTAGCTGATGAAAGCAGTGAAAGATTACCCTAAATATAATGCTTGCTGATAGTGATCATTTCCTGACAAAGATTGTACCAACTAATTAAGCACAAACCTGATCCCTAGATTATTGTTTGTTGCTGCAAATTTAGTGCACCAGTGGTTACAACTCGGTTACATTTGTTTTTTTATGTGGTCTGTGACTTGTGAAAAAACATTACACCTCTGTGATGAGTGACCTGTAACTTTTTTAGAGTAAAACTTAGAACTCATTTTGAGGATTGTAACCAACTGCAGATTTTCAACACAACCAGATACTTCCATGCTCGATAAATGGGCAGTGGCAACCGGAGCTTCTTATAGGCAAAGCCCTGCATGTGCCAACTTAGAGCATGTGCAAAAAATTAAAGGGAACCTGTGAAACGATCCATCCTTTAGGCTGGATTTACATCATGGTATGACATCCAATGTGAGTGCATCAGATGCGATATGGTAATAACTCTCAGCTCCCGCTGTGCTGCCAGCATGAGTCAAGTGTCATGCAACTGTGATCCGATCCTGTGATCGGATCACAGCTGTGGAGGAGAGGGAGAGATTAATCTCTCCATCTCCTCCATTGTCAGCTGATGCAATTATCGCACTGCACACAGATATCATCTGAGTGCAGGCCGATGTTTCACTCGCACCTATAGACTTGTATGGATGCGAGTGACATGTCTCTCTCTTACAATTGCAGCATGGGGGAGATGGTGACCACTGACCAAACCAACTGCTGATCCCTGAGGTCCCTCACCACCCTAGATAGGTTCCGCACCTATGCACCCAGCCGGATACCTGACCCTAGGTATGTCTAGTGCTGTGCCCTAAATAGGGAACGGATAGGATGAGCTCTTCGTCAACCCCACTAAAAACTATAGAAGACAGAAGGAGGAAACATAGGGGGAAAATGCATGAGCTACTTATCTACAGATGACTCAGGTAGGAGTTCAGCAAAGTTTTCAGCAATGATAAAACAGATGAGTACAAGCCACCTGCTTGCAACCAAGGTTTGAATTAATTTAATAATATCACCAGTACCAGTCCACGCAAGGAAGGGTTATTTAAGCACCAAGAGAACACTGACGATCAGCAGCTGGGTGGAAGGTGAGCTCCCGCTTCGTCCAAAAGAGGAAGAAATAAATCCAGCAGGAAAGCTACCTACATCAATAAATACTGACAGCACCGTGCAACCAAACACTGTGACTTTCTATGGCTAGAAACCACATGACTGTCTCTCGCCCGTGACACACCTATGACAAGGAGACTATATGAGATGGACAGACAGGGTCATGTTTCACTGAGTCCATGAATGCAGAACAGTGTGATGTCTGCTGGTTGCTTGGCTTCAGCATACTACGGATCAGATAGACAGATTGCTGGGTGGGCCTGAGGAACCCCCAGCAGTCATGGAGCCCATTGGTACTAATAACAAAGTTAGAGAGAGGAGGAAGGTCCTTAAAAATGATTACAGTGAACTAGGAGAGACTGAAGCTCAGGACCTGAAAGGTGGTGTTTTCAGAAATTCTACTGGTGCCACAAGCATCACTAGAAAGACAACGGGAGCTTGGGGAGACAAATACTCAAATACAAGAAGTCTTATAAACAAAATGAATGAGTTGCAAACTCTTATATCAGCCACGGATTACAATGTGGTGGCAATTACGGAGACCTGACTGGATGAGAGCCATGTCTGGATGGCAAACGTAGAGGTTCCACATTCAGAAAGGATAGGAAAGACAAAAAAGGTGGGGTGTGTATATTTATCAAATCTAACTTAAGAGACCTGTGCTCAATGATGACATTTGGGGGAGCTGCAACAATGTAGAGTCAGTATGGGTAAATTTACACAAGGATGGCAATAATGGAAAACTGCTAATTGGAGTTTGCTATAAGCCTCCTAACATACCTGAACAGTTAGAGGATGAAATGCTGGAACAAATTAAAAAGGCAGCAAATAATAATAATAATAATTGGGTCCTTATTATAGGGGATTTCAACTATCCAGACATTCAGTGGGTCATATAATCCTCTGGTTGTGCTAAAAGCTGCAAGTTCTTATCTACAATTTAAGACTATTACCTCTCTCAGATGGTAGATGAACCGACCAGGGGAGATAATTTGCATTATTTGGTTCTGTCAAATAGACTAGATATAATTTCAGATACACAGGTCCGGGAGCACTTGGGCAGCAGTGACCATAATATGGTAAGATTCAATGTAATATTCAATAGAACATTTGAAAGGGGAAATGCTAAAACCTGGAATTTTAGGAAAGCTGATTTCAACAAATTAAGGGAAGAGCTAAGTGGAATCTGTCAGATCCAATATGCACCCAGAAACACCAGCAGTTCTGGGAGCATATTTCTAATCCCTGCCTAGCTGTCCATGTATCTAGTAGCATAGATAAAGAGATCTTTCAAAAAAGTATTTCTAAAGATCTTTTATGATATGCTAATGAGTGCAGGGACTAGTCGCAACGGCGTTATATCCCTGCGACTAATCCTCCCTCTTAACATGTTAGAACGTTCACAGGGGCATACTAACATGCTATTCAATGCCCATTCCTTAGCGTCATCAGTGGTGATTCACGTACCTGTGTCACTGCATCAGACGCCAGGCAGTGCTTATGATCAGAAGTCACAGCACTTCCAGTCATGTGCATTAAAGCTCTCTGAAGCCTGGACGTGTACAACTGTCTTCTTAGTTCGAATGACTGGAAGTGCATTGACTTCTGATCATGCACACTGCCTGGCAGGGATTAGAAATACGCACCCAGAACTGCTCATGGTTCTGGGTGCATATTGCACCTGACAGGTTTCCTTTAATCGTGTACATTGGGACAATATCATGGTAACTGGACATACCAAACATAAATGGGGCAAGTTTAAGGATATACCACTAGAGTCCTGTAAAAAAAAATGTATAAACTCTGGTAATCTGGTAATAAAATGTCCAGGAAACAACTGTGGATAAATAAGACAGTACAAAGTATAATAAAAAAAAAACAAAGGGCATTCAAAATTTTGAAGCCTGAGAATACAGAAATAGCATTTAAGGAGTATAAATTTCTCAATAGGAAATGTAAATAAGAAATCAAGGTAGGAAAATTAGCTACTGAAATAGAAAAAAAATCGCCAAGGACATTAAAATAAACCCCCAAAACATTTAGAAATACATTAATGCCAAAAGGAATAAAAAGGATGGTATCTGCCCCATGGAAGATTATAATAGAATAATTATAAAGGACAAACAAAAGCCTGAGATATTAAACAGGCACTTTTTATGGGTGTTCACCAAGGAACTGACTGTTGTCAGTTCCATGTCAGTTGACATTAAGAACAATATACAATGTACAAGTAGTGCTAAGATAAAAATGGTTGGAAACCAAGACTGGGACTGTCTCAGGTCCAGTGGGGTCAGCAAAAGTCATTCCAAACTGGTTTTTTATCCCACACCCAAATACAAAGGGAACGTTTGTTTCCAGTTTGGAGACCGACATAAAAATAATGAAATTTTACCGGCATTTTTTTTACTAATGAAAGTATACATCATTTATGTTCTACATTGGAAAATGCACATTACTAGTCATATAACTATCTAAGGCCTCCTTTATACCTCTCCATGTCTCCAGTTTGTGTGGTGTCCGTTTTCACACTCATACCAGGGACATGTTCACATACATACTAATAAAAGTCAATAAATATCTTCACACCTCCGGGTCCAGAAACATCTGCATGTCCAGGTGATTCTCACTGAAACAAGTAAGTTTTTTTCCAGGAGCATTGGTCAAATAGGGATATCACACGGATGGAATCAGTGTGACACGTACTGGAAAAAAATGGATGATACTGAAATCAATGGTATTTTATGTGTAAAAGATGTGCAAAGCTAGAAAAATGATAGATAAATGCTAGATAGATAGAGAGATAGATAATATCTAGTAGCTGTACCTTGGCTGGTTTTGTAAAATAGAGGGGATCCCATGCTGATTTTTTATATTATTTGAAAATATAACTTTAAAAAACAGCGTAGGGTCCCTCCCATTTTTCAAAACCTGCCTAAAGACAGCAGACACCTGGGGGCTGATATAATTCGGGTGGAAAGGGCAATTGTTATTTGGTCCTTCCCAGCCTAAAAATAGTAGCCCACAGCTGCCCCAGAATTGACACATCTATTAGATGTGCCAATTCTGGCGCTGTACTCGGCTCTTTCCATTGCCTTGGTGCATTGGCAAATGGGGTAATATATGGGGTTGATGCCAGCTGTAAATTGACAGCTGTCAACAAGCCCTGATATTAGTAATGGGTGGGCATCTAGCAGACATCCCCATGACTAATCCAATATTTGTAAATAGAAAAAAAATATTTATTTGAAAAAACACCCCCAACAAAACTCTTCATTCACCAATTTATTCAACAATAAAAAAAAATCCTCCATAGTCCGCATGGAGTTCCCACAACATTCCATAAAAATGAACCAAAAAGATATAAAAAGAGAGAATTAGTAAAAAAAAAATAAAGACAAGAGACACCATTATTCACCAATTTATTTCCCAGCAAAATTCCAATCCAGTCTGCTGTAATCCATATGGAGGTCCCTTGATGTTCACAGACTCGCTGATGCAGCCTATGAAGAACATATCATGGCTGGAACAGCAGCTACTGCTGGCTCACACACTGTGCTGTGTGTGAACCACAGCAGTGAAATGCGATGCTCTCATGAGGTCACTACAGTTCATTGTTGCCTCCTCTTACAATACTTTGTGTGAGAACCGCCAAAGGCAGTGACCTGCGATGAACTCATGATGCCACCGTTCATAACAGCCCACGAGGGGTAACATGCTACTGTGTGATCCACATGATGTTGCCTCTCATTTTATGTCTTTTAGGTTCACTTTTTGTGGAACATCGTGGGACCTCCATATGGATTACGGTGGACCTTTTTATTTTAAAAAAATAAATAAATAGGTGAATGAGGGCCCAATTTGGGGGTGTTTTTTCAATTTTTTCTTTCTACTTAGAACGCCCATTCATTACTAATACTTGGGCTTGATGCCAGCTGTCAATTCACAGCTGACATCAAGCCCATATATTATTCCCACCCTAATAATAGCAGCTCCCAATTGTCTGCTGTACCTTGGCTGGTTTTGAGACAATGTTGGGGATCTCACACCATTTTTTAAAATAATATTTTCAAGTAATTTAAAAACTCAACATGGGATCTCTCTATTTTACAAAACCAGCCAAGGTACAATTGACAGCTGAAGGTGGCAGCCGACAGTTGTAGGTGGCAGCCGACAGCTGCTGCTGTTTATGAAAATTAGGGGGCACCCGAAGTCATTTTTTTCTTAAATTATTAACTCTGCTGAATAGATGTACAAGCTATCTTGCCATCTCTCTATCTCTCGCTCTATCTATCATTTTTCTAGCTTTGCACATTTTTTACACATAAAAAATCATTCATTTCAGAATTATGCCTTTTTTTCCAATACAGGTCACACAGTTATCAATTGGATGTCATACGGACAGCACATGAATGTCACACATATACATGGATGGCCACGGATGTGTGGCGCCCCAGGACCTGGTCGCCACAACAGCATTGCCCCTCCAAAGGGTTAATGCTGAGCCTGGAGGTAATTGGGAGGTCTATTGGCCAGTAAGTTTAACATCCAACGCAGCTTCTCCCTCAGGCCAGCAGGGGGAGCTCTGAACCTGGAGTTCCAGGGAGCATTCCTTAAGTCTGACCTGAGGGAGGGGTTAGTGTTCAGTCTGTGGAAAGAAAGCAGAGAGAGCAGACGCAGAGTAGTGCTGTCCTGCGGACTGGGGCCTGGAGCTGGAATAGCTTGGCCCAGTTAAGCAGGAAGAGCAGAGAGGCACCGAAGAGACTCGGACATCGGAGTCTGTGGCCACCAGGGCCTAAAATATTCCCTGGTAGCCGAATCCGAAGGGCAGGAGAGCTGCAAGCACCTGGCCCATAAACTGCCCGAAGGTACAGCTGCATCACCAGGGCCCAGTGTGGACTCCAGCAGAGAAGCACCAGAGAGGGCCTGCGCAGCCTACCACACAGGGAGAGGGACGTACCACCGGTCCCAGCAGCAAGAGGGCCATTGCTAATCCAGAGAGCAGGGTCCTATAACAGTAAAGAAAGAACAGGAGTAGGCCTCATACTCATCTGGCCAAAAAGATACCTCAGTTACTTCCAGGCCGGCCGGAGCCCTCAACCACCTGTAACGGTCTCCCAGGACTAACCGTTTGCAAAGTAAAAGAGGAGAAGGAAAAGAGACTGTTGTTTGTGTCCGGTCCTTTCACCGCCTGTCAGCCCTGCACTTCACCTTAACTGCATAGACACATACAAGCACCCAATTGTGCCCCGGGGTCCAGCTCCACCTGTGGGGAGCAGTACCACCATTGCTGCCATTCCATCACCCCGGAGGCCCCATACAGCAGCGGCGGCTTAATAGCCGCAAACCACAGGTGGCGTCACGGCAAATATACACTTTAATTGACACCCACCAGGGTCACGGAGTCGGGCTCCGCCACCACTGACGACCCCCGGACTAGTCCGGCCCGGCACCAGGTGTCCCATAGCCCTGGGGTGGGCGAGTCAGATGTAACACATGGAAGGCTATATGGATGTCCAAAATGGATCGTACGTGCAACACGTGCGTTTTTTTTTTTTTTTCCAATTTAAAGTTTTATTGGTTTTCAAAGGAAAGAGTACAACAACATTGCAAACCATTGAATACAAATTTGATAAACAAGGAGCCATCACGGCGGCTAAAGGCCACAGGCTCAGTAATCTTTACAACTGTCGTTGAGGAAATAATCAAACAACATGACTTACTAATAGAGAACAAGAAACCAAAGTAAAGGTAAAGAAGGATGAACAAGGAAAAGAGTAGATCAGAAGTGGGTGGGGGAGACAAGAGGGGGAGAACCGTAGGGGGAAAGATGTGGATAGGAGTATGTTGGCCGAGACTGGCGTCCCGTCTGTTGGGCGTGAACCTGAAAAGAATGAAAATGACTATGGAAGGTGTGGCTAGCTGAGGGTCTTGTTTACTGAGGGTCAACGACGGCAAGAAACCTTGGGTCAGAGAGAAAAGATTCCCACTGATACCATTTAGAGGAGGCTTCCACTAGCTGGCCTCGCGATTGAGCCATTACCATCTCCATGCGGTGTATTACGTTTACTTCTGTCACCCATTCCTCTATGGACGGGGGGGTAGGGTCTTTCCAATGTCGTGGGATTACTGTCTTGGCGGCCTGGAGAAGATGTCCGGTAAGAGATTTTTTATACACCTTTTCTGGTATTTTAAACATAAACAATAGGGCTGCCTCGGGGCGACTGGGGACTAAGATCCCTGTGACCTCCTGGATGCCCACCAGCACCTTGCTCCAGAAGGCCGCCAAGCTCGGACAGTACCACCAGATATGGGCCATGGTACCTCCCTGTGCTCCGCACCGCCAGCATGTGTCAGGGGTTTCGGGGCACCACTTATGAAGGGATGACGGGACCTTGTACCACCTGGAGAGAATTTTGTAGCAAGTCTCTTGCATTCTCGTTGCAACCGCTGACTTGTGGGTCAGGCGGAAGCATCGTTCCCATTGATCCCTGGAGAATGTCTGGCCGAGCTCTGCCTGCCAAGCAGTACAGAAGCGAGGAAGTGGTGTTTCTGCTGCTGCTGTCAAGATCCCATAAATCCTTGATATTGCATGTCTAGTGTCGGGTGTCCCTGTACAGATAAGTTCAAAAGGGGTTGGGGATGAGGGACAAGCTAGGTCTAGCCCCTGCGTGGTTATGAAGTGTTTAAGTTGGGCATATTCAAAGTAGAACCGCATTTTGAAGTCTCTCTGCCCCACAATGTCCGGAAGTGGGAGAAGAACCCCTTCTGGTGCCACCTGTCCCAGTCTCAGGGGGTTCTGTTTTGAGCTTCCCAAAAAGTTATTAGACGATGCCCCTGGTAAAAAGTCAGGGTTATCCGTCAGTGGCATGAGGGGTCCCTGAGTCTGGAGCAGGCGCTTAATCCGTGGCATTGAGTGTACTGATTGTAATGTTTGTTTAGTGGTGTAGGACATTCCTATCTTATGTTTGGTAAGAAGTGGCCAGTTCCATGGCATGGATAGAATAGATAAGGGGCACAGGTCGTGTGCCAGGCGGACCCAGAGCTTCGATCCAGAGTTATGTAAGAGGTCTAAGACCCTTGCATGGGCAGCAGCCAGATAATAACGCCGACAGTCAGGCAGCCCCACCCCTCCCGCCCCCTTGGTCCTAGTTAGGACATTCCTCCCGAGTCGGGACCGTCCCTTGGACCACACAAATTGATTAAACAGGCGCTGTAACTTTACCCAATACGACGCCGGGACATATACCGGGACCGTCTGGAGTAAGTAGAGCAGTCTGGGCAGGGCTGTCATCCTGAGGGCACTGATCCTACCGAACCATGAGAGGGTGCCTCTATGCCATACAGTCAGGTCCCTCTCGAGTTTGGAGAGAAAGTTTTGAAAATTAAGCTGGAAAAGTCTGGTTACATCAGATGGGATAGTGATACCTAGGTAGCCGATACTGCCGTGTGGTGGCCATTTGAAGGGGAAGTTTGGTTTTATAGCATCTACTGTTGCTTGGGAAAGTGATATATTTAGGGCTTCAGATTTGTCAAGGTTGATTTTAAAATTGGACCATTTGCTAAAACGATTGAGTTCACGCATTAAGGATGGAAGGGAAGTGAGTGGGTTTTGCACATAAATAAGTAGGTCATCCGCGAAGGCGGCGCATTTATATTCTTGAGTGGCAACTTTAATCCCCTGTATGTCGGGGTTAAGCCGGATGGCCGACAACAGATGCTCCATGACTAAGATATAGAGCAATGGGGATAGGGGGCATCCCTGTCGAGTCCCGTTATGGATATCAAAGGGACTCGACAGGGTGCCATTAATCTTTAGACGCGCGGTCGGGGAACAGTATAAGGCCAAGATTTTAGATGAGAAGGTTGGACCAAAACCAACATGGGACAAAGTCTGAGAAATAGAATGCCAGGAAATTCTATCGAATGCCTTTTCGGCGTCTAACGATAACATCATCATGGGGATTTTTTGGGTGTGAGCATGTTGGACCAGGTCTAGGGTTTTTAGGGTGTTGTCCCTTGCTTCCCTACCAGGAACGAATCCTTCTTGGTCCAAGTGCACCAGATCTGGCAAAAGGGGATTGAGTCTGTTTGCAAGAAGCTTAGCATAGATCTTCAAATCCACATTGAGCAACGATATTGGTCTGAAGCTGCTACATGCGGTAGGGTCTTTACCAGGTTTTCGGAGCAAAGCCACATGAGCTGTCGTGGAGTGGGGAGGGAATGGGGTCTCATCTGATATAGCGTTAAAAGAAAGGAGCATTAGGGGTGCTAACTGTTCTGCAAACGTCTTATAAAATTTGGCTGGGAATCCATCCGGGCCGGGACTTTTGTTACCGGGTGTGTCACGGATTACTGACAGAATGTCCTCAAGAAGAAATGGCTTCTCGAGGTCCTCAATTGTAGACTTATTAAGAGGTTGAAAGGGAGAGGGCATTGTAGGGGGCTCGTGGTCTATCTCAGGAAACCGAGGGGTCAGATTGTATAATTTGGAATAGTACGCATGGAAGGCAGAAGAGATATCAGGAGTAGCATAGAGCATCTCGTCTCTTGTATTTTTAATGCAGGGAATTAGAGTGTGGGCTTTCCCTTCCTTCAGTGCATTTGCCAATAGTCTGCCCGGCTTATCCCCGAATTCATAAAATTTCCCCCTTCCCACTTGCAACAGGCGCTGGTATGACGCATCCAACAATTTCTTGACCTGTAATCTGGCCTGCAAGAGGGCCTGTAAGGTGGTGGCTGATAAAGCTCGCTTATGAGCAAGCTCTAACCCCGAGACCCTGCGGAGGGCCTCTGTTAGATTCTGGGCTTTTTCTTTTTTAATACGGGCTCCATGTTTGATGAAAGTGCCCCTCAAGACGCACTTCAGTGCCTCCCACTTAAACGTGGGGGCTGTGTCGTCTGCCAAATGATCCTCTGAAAATTGAGTGATCGTGGTCAGCACATCAGAAACATAGAGCTCATCCATGAGCAAAGATTCATTAAGCCGCCATGTTCCCGCAGGGGCTGTGAGGGAAGGAACCTCTACCTCACAGTATACTGGGGCGTGGTCTGACCACAATATGCTGCCTATTCCAGTCTGTCGGACCCAAGGGAGAGCATTGTGCTGTATGAAGATGTAGTCTATACGACTGTAGGAGTCTTGTGAGTGCGAGTAGAAACTATAGTCTCTATCTGACGGATGTGTTATTCTCCAAGTGTCAAACAGCTGGATACTTAATAGAACCCTTTTGATACGTTTGATGGTGGTGTATGAAATACTGGACTTCCCCTTGGAGTTATCTAATGTAGGGTCCAGAGTAGCATTAACCCCTTAACGACCTTGGACGTACTGAGTACGTCATGGTCACATGGTGCTAAACGACCCATGACGTACTCAGTACGTCCTGGCGAAATCGCGGTCCCGGAGCCCCGGGGAGTGAAATTTATTTACTTAAACGGTGGATTCGGGAAGGAGGGGACCTCTGCCTGACCTCAGGAGGGGTGGTGCCTCCTCTCCGAACCTACAGAGGCTGTGATTGGCTGACGAACGCCGCTCAGCCAATTACAGCCACTGTAATGTTCCAGCCATTGAAAATGGCTGGAACATTGAAATCCAGCCCTGATCAGTGCTGCTGTAGCACTGGCCATTGGCTGGAGCTGGGTGATCGATGCTTCACCCGCCCCCAGCTCTGATTGGAGAGACCGGTCTTGTGACCGCTCTCTCCAATCAATGTGGATCTGCGGCCTGTGACCGTCCCTGGAAGCCGAGGAGAGCGGTAAGTTGTTGTCCCTGCCGCCCGCCCCTGTCCCCGATCGCCCCTGCTCCCGCTTCACCGCCGCTGTCTCCGATCGCCCCGCCGCTGCTCCCGCTTCACCGCCGCTGTCTCCGATCGCCCCGCCGCTGCTCCCGCTTCACCGCTGTCCACGCCGCTGTCTCCGATCGCCCCGCCGCTGCTGCCACTGTCTCCGATCGCCCCGCCGCTGCTGCCGCTTCACCGCTGTCCCCGCCGCCATGCTCCCGCTGCACCGCTGTCTCCGCCGCCGCTCCCGATCCACCGCCGTCCCCGCCGCCATGCTCCCGCTGCACCGCTGTCGCCGCCGCTCCCGATCCACCGCCGTCCCCGCCGCCATGCTCCCGCTGCACCGCTGTCTCCGCCGCCGCTCCCGATCCACCGCCGTCCCCGCCGCCATGCTCCCGCTGCACCGCCGTCCCCGCCGCCATGCTCCCGCTGCACCGCCGTCTCCGCCGCCATGCTCCCGCTGCACCGCTGTCTCCGCCGCCGCTCCCGATCCACCGCCGTCCCCGCCGCCATGCTCCCGCTGCACCGCTGTCTCCGCCGCCATGCTCCCGCTGCACCGCTGTCTCCGCCGCCGCTCCCGATCCACCGCCGTCCCCGCCGCCATGCTCCCGCTGCACCGCTGTCTCCGCCGCCGCTCCCGATCCACCGCTGTCCCCGCCGCCATGCTCCCGCTGCACCGCCGTCCCCGCCACCATGCTCCCGCTGCACCGCTGTCTCCGCCGCCGCTCCCGATCCACCGCCGTCCCCGCCGCCATGCTCCCGCTCCACCGCTGTCCCCGCCGCCGCCGCTCCCGATCCACCGCCATCCCCGCCGCCGCTCCCGATCCACCGCCGTCCCCGCCGCCATGCTCGCCACTGTCCCCGCCGCAGTCGCACCCACCTTTTTCAGCCGCTGCTGCTCCCGATCGGCGGCCGCCGCCGCCTCCTTCATCGGCTGCCCCTTCTCCATCGCCACACCACCTATCCCTCCATGTGCTGCAAGCCACCCTCCCCCCACGTGGGGGGAGGGTGGCTGGCTTGCAGCACATGTGGGGGGAGGGTGGCTGGCTTGCAGCACATGTGGGGGGAGGGTGGCTGGCTTGCAGCACATGTGGGGGGAGGGTGGCTGGCTTGCAGCACATGTGGGGGGAGGGTGGCTGGCTTGCCACCCTCCCCCCACATGTGCTGCAAGCCAGCCACCCTCCCCCCACATGTGCTGCAAGCCAGCCACCCTCCCCCCACGTGGGGAGGGTGGCTGGCTTGCAGCACATGTGGGGGGAGGGTGGCTGGCTTGCAGCACATGTGGGGGGAGGGTGGCTGGCTTGCAGCACATGTGGGGGGAGGGTGGCTGGCTTGCAGCACATGTGGGGGGAGGGTGGCTGGCTTGCAGCACATGTGGGGGGAGGGTGGCTGGCTTGCAGCACATGTGGGGGGAGGGTGGCTGGCTTGCCACCCTCCCCCCACATGTGCTGCAAGCCAGCCACCCTCCCCCCACGTGGGGAGGGTGGCTGGCTTGCAGCACATGTGGGGGGAGGGTGGCTGGCTTGCAGCACATGTGGGGGGAGGGTGGCTGGCTTGCAGCACATGTGGGGGGAGGGTGGCTGGCTTGCAGCACATGTGGGGGGAGGGTGGCTGGCTTGCAGCACATGTGCTGCAAGCCCCCCTCCCTCCCCCTACATGTGCTGCAAGCCCCCCTCCCTTCCCCTACATGTGCCATCTCTCTCTCCCATCAGACTCTGCCCCCCTCCCCGATCTGCTGCCTGCTCTCTCCCATTTTCCATCTACTGCCCCCTCTCACCCTCCTCGATCTGTTGCCTCCTTCATCTGCTGCCTCTTCTGTCTGCTGTGATCCTGCTGCCTAGATCCATCCTGTAAGGTAGGTATCCCCATCTCACCCCCCCATCCTCTGCCGCTCCTCCATCCACTGCGCCATTTCCCATCCATCCGCTGCGCCATTTCCCATCATCCATCCGCTGCGCCCTTTCCCATCCTCTGCCGCTCCTCCATCCACTGCGCCATTTCCCATCCATCCGCTGCGCCATTTCCCATCATCCATCCGCTGCGCCCTTTCCCATCCTCTGCCGCTCCTCCATCCGCTGCGCCCTTTCCCATCTTCCATCCGCTGCGCCCTTTCTCATCTGCCGCCCCGCCCTCTCGCATCGCATTATCCAGCGCAGTTGCTCGCTTCCAGACTGCAGTGGATGATGCGATGCGAGACTCGTGCATTGCTCTCACGTTTGGCACTGGTCTTGGTGGCAGGCGCTCTTTTTTTTTTTTTTTTTTACTGATGTCTGTATTTTTTATTTCGCCAAACTAATTTTTTTTGTATGGGGGGGGGTCTAGTTTCCAAAATGGGATCACATGTGGGGGAGCTCCATTGTTTAGGCACCTCAGGGGGTCTCCAAATGAAACATGGCGTCTGCTAATAATTCCAATCAATTTTACTGTGAAATGGCGCTCCTTCTCTTCTGAGCCCCGCCGTACGCCCAAACAATTGATTTCCACCACATATGAGGTATCGTCGTACTCAGGAGAAATTGCACAATACATTTTATGGTGCATTTTTTCCTGATACCCTTGTGGAAAAAAAAGCTACCTGTTTGAAAAAACAATTTTGTGGTAAAAAAAAGAATAAAATATTTTCACGGCTGAACATTACAAACGTTTGTGAAGCCTCCAGGGGTTCAAAGTGCTCACTAAACAGCTAGATAAATTCCATGAGGGGTCTAGTTTCCAAAATGGGGTCAATTGTGGGGGAGCTCCATTGTTTAGGCACTTCAGGGGGGTCTCCAAATGAAACATGGCGTCCGCTAATAATTCCAACCAATTTTGCTGTGAAATGGCGCTCCTTGCCTTCCAAGTCCTGCCGTGCGCCCAAACATTTGATTTCCACCACATATGGGGTATCTGCGTACTCAGGAGAAAATGCACCATAAATTTTATGGTGCATTTTTTCCTGATACCCTTGTGATAAAAAAAGCTACCTGGTTGAAGCAACAGTTTTGTGGTAAAAAAAAAAATTTTTCTTTTCACGGCTCAACGTTATAAACTTCTGTGAAGCCCCCAGGGGTTCAAAGTGCACATCAAACATCTAGAAAAAATATTTGAGGGCTCTAGTTTCCAAAATGGGGTCATTTGTGGGGGAGCTCCATTGTTTAGGCACCTCGGGGAGTCTTCAAACCCGACATGGCGTCCGCTAATGAGTGCAGCTAATTTTGCACTCAAAAATTCAAATGGCGCTCCTTGCCTTCCGAGTCCTGCTGTGTGCCCAAACATTTGATTTCCACCACATATGGGGTATCTGCGTACTCAGGAGAAAATGCACAATACATTTTATGATGCATTTTTCCTGATACCCTTGTGAAAATACTAATTTTTATGGCTAAAGTAACATTTTTGTGTTAAAGTAAAATTTTCATTTTTTCGTCTACATTGCTTTGGTTGCTGTGAAGCTCCTAAAGGGTTAATAAACTTCTTGGATGTGGTTTTGAGCAGAGTGAGGGGTGCAGATTTTAGAATTGGGTCACTTTTGGGTATTTTCTGTCGCCTAGGTTTCTCAAATCACTCCAAATGTGATGTGGTACCTAAACAATTTTTTTTTGTAAATTTTGTTGGAAAAATGAGAAATTGGTGATGAACTTTGAACCCTTCTAACTTCCTAACTGAAATTTTTTTTTTTTCAAAAATTGCGCTGGTGTAAAGTAGACATGTGGGAAATGTTATTTAGTAACTTTTTTGTGTGACATATCTCTCAGATTTATGGGCATAAAATTTCAAATTTTGAAAATTGCAAAATTTTCGCTAAATTTCCGAAATTTTCACAAATAAACGCAAAACATATCGGCCTAAATTTACCACTGACATGAAGTACAATATGTCACGAAAAAACAATCTCAGAATCGCCAGGATCCGTTGAAGTGTTCCAGAGTTATAACCTGTCAAAGTGACACTGGTCAAAATTGCAAAAAATGGCCGGGTCTTTAAGGTGAAAACAGGCTGGGGGCTGAAGGGGTTAAGGTCAATACAGAGAATTGCTGTACCTCTAATTAGGGGCATCGCAGTGTCGGCAAGGCTAGCCAGAAAATCATCTTGTCTCTGGTTTGGGGCGTAAGCATTTATGATTGTGAATGTTTGGTCTCCAGCTATTAGTGAGAGGATAATATACCGTCCCGTACCGTCTGATGTGCAGTTTATAATTTGATGTGGAAGAGACTTGTGAATGGCAATCGCCACTCCCTTTGAGCGGGATTCCGGGTTATCTGAAAATAACCAGGTTTGGTAGTATTTGTTCTTTAAGATAGGGGCGTGTCCCTGTTTGAAATGCGTTTCTTGAAAACATACTATTTTCACCTTGTGCTTGTGGAAGAGGTAGAGGACCTGTGCTCTCTTCTCCGGCACGTTAAGACCCTTAGCATTGAAGGAGGCGATTGTCAGGTTGGCCATCTGTAAAAGATTGAAGTGTTATAGGTACATGAGATATAAGGACGGACTAGCCCGTCTCGGCCACCATTTGGGGAGGGAGAAGGAAGTGTGAACTGTGAAAGGCAGATGAAGAGTAAAAAGAATAGGAGTTGAAGCAGAGAAAACAGCAGGGGTATAGCTCCCGCACAATACACTAGCTGAGAACAAACGTTCCGGGGGAGCTTGTCCGCCTCACCCGGGCAAGACAGAGGGTCCCGACCTACTTGGGGGAGAAAAAGATCAGACATAACCGTTGATAGCTCCGTAGTATACTGTTAACATTAGAGATTACCATAAACACTGGCGCATATAATCAAAAGTTTGAGTAATAAGGGCCTTGGGCACTCAGCAGGTTAGAAAGTAAAGTCTATGTACTTAGCTAGTTAAAGTTTACGATACATTGGGTAGTCCCCGATATCTTGACCTTTATCTCGGACGGCCCAATATCCGGCCCCGAGTCTCTCTCGGGGGGAGTCCCCTTGCATGACCGGGGGATGGATTTGCGTGGGGAGGGGCTGGGCGTTCCCTTGGGACCCACGGTTGGAGCAAGGTGGTGGACCATTGAGAGATGGAGATTGGGGGTAGACCCAGGTTTGAGGTAAAGGATGGGAGGTTTTCTGGTGACCGCATTACCCACCATCTTGAATTTTTTTGTACCGACAGAGAAAAGGGAAAACCCCAACGAAACGGGAGACCCCTTTCTCTAATGACATCCAACAAGGGTTTGAGAACCGCCCTCTGAGCTAAGGTGTGTCTCGAAAGATCCGGCATGATGCGTATTGTAGATCCATTGTACGTTAGGGACTGTTTCTTTCGAGCTGCTTGAAGGATAGCTTCCTTTGCTGCAAAATAGTGCACCCTGCATACAATGTCTCTCGGGCAGGGGTCCCCTGGGTCCGGGGGGCGTAATGCCCTGTGGGCCCTGTCAAGTTCCAGGGGGGCCCCGGGTGGTCTTTTTAATAGATTATTAAAGATTGAAATAAGGACTGAAGGTATGTCAGGAGGGGCAATTGACTCCGGCAGACCCCTGATACGCAGGTTATTTCTTCGATTTCTATTCTCTAAGTCGTCCACGTGCTGTTGGAGAGAGAATAGCTGCTTGGACTGAACCTGCAGTGTGGCTTGGACAGATTGGATGTCAGCTTGAGATGTTGTTTGTTGGTCTGTAAGGACATCCACCCTTTGGGTGAGTGAAGAAAGGTCCATCCGTAGCTGGGCAAATTCTTGCTTACATTCTGCCACTACCTGGTTGGCCAGAGCAGCTATATCATTTTTAGTGGGCATTGCTTGGAAAAGGGACCGTAGGTCTGCTAAGGATGCTGGACGCTCTTCATTTATCACATTAGTGGAGAAAGATGTTGTGGAAAAAGAGCCGATAGAGTCCTGCAAAGCTGGGTCATATAGTATTTGTGAACTTCTAGAGGTGCTTATATTTCCTCCCAAGTGTGCTACTGTGGTAATCTGTTGTGGAGGGGTCCCTGGTGCCCTGGGCCCATCGTTCCACTGACCCTTAGTGGTTGCCACCATGCTACCTCCTGGGCCCGTCGGGCTATTTTCCCTTGAGGAGCCCGTGGACCACCTCGCAGGGGGTGTATAAGGAGGGGGCCCTTGGAGGTTCCCCCCAGTCTGGTCCTGGGGCCCTTGGATGCTGTAGGATCCCCTCTGCTCCACATTAGTGCCCGTATATGGCGGTGTTATAGGGGGGGCCGTCAGGTAAATAATTGTGCCTTTTGCAAATGATGGGGGGCTGCCGTCGCCAGCCATGACTGTGCCCCTTCCCCCCTCCCCCAGTCCAGTTATCGCCTGCGGGCTGGAGATTTTGGTATGCGGTGGGGCCGGGGTGCCCGGGTTTTGTTTCCTACCTCCATCGGTGGTGCTGTTGACAACGCGGGAGACTGGTGACCGCGGGGCCCCCTCACTCTGGGAGCGCTGCTGTAATGGATGTTTCCCGAACGCCGCTCCAGAGCCTGTCTGCGTGTGTGCTGCAGGCTGAAGAGGCATTAGGCATCTGGAAGCGACCGGAGGTAAGTCGATGTTCTGCCGGCCACCGGGAAGTTCCATTCCCATCGCGGGCTGCGATGAAGGAGTAGCGGGCGGTGATGCTGCCGCTGAGGGGTCATCTTGCTGACGCTGCAGGGCCTGGTCTGGAAGCGTGCGGCGGCCATTTTGGAGTGGGGCCTGTGATTCATGTTGTCGGCCGCTCCTCCGCACATCCCCCAGCCCGTGACCGTCACTGCTGTCGGTGGTCACCGCGGTTCCCCCGGGTCCCCGCGACTCCACTGTCGACCCCCGCCTCTCCACCGACGTCTTGAGGTCAGTTATCGGGTCAGCAGGCCGCGATTCTGGCTGCCTTTCCAGCTCGGGCTGCGATAGAGCGCTGGAGCCCCGTGGATTAGACAGATATGCCCCGATTTTGCCTTGAGCCATGGGGGCCTTCTTTGGGGTTCGTGCTGTGGCCTTTTTGCCCGTTAATTTGCCCATTTTGGAGTCTTGGGCCAGTGCTATGGAGTTCTGCAGAGAGGAGCTCAGAGAAGCTGCTTCCTCACTCGGCCATGTCCGGCTCCGCCCCCAACACGTGCGTTTTTTTACACGAATGTGCAAAGGAGACCTAAGGCAAATTGTGCATGAAAAATATAAAAAATGCCAGAAGATACTAAAGGTCTTTGTGAGAAAACTGGTAGATCTGCATTAGTGATATTATCAAAACTATTGCAAGCAGCCCAGTAACAGTTAATTTGTTGGAATCAGGGTTTCTGCCCCTAAATTATCCTTTTATCTGATGGAGCTGCAAATACCTGGTGACAGAGTCCTTTTAAAATCTCATGAGTTATGCTGGTACTGTAAAATGCAGCAAGTTTTCTAAAAGTGAATATCTAGCAGAAAATCGACTGTTTTCGCTTCGATTGAACATACCCTTAGTGATACTTTTTAATTTGAACAGTTGTGCAAATGATGACTGTAAAGTTCCTGGATCACTCTGCCTTCTAATTCTTACACTATAAGATTTTGATCATAATAAAATATTTCCAGATATAGTCATTTATGGGTTTTCGCTTTCCCTGTGTACCTGACCACATGAAGATTAGCCGAAAATTGTGATTAACTGAAATATATGGAATAAAAAGTGAATGCAAGAAATGAGTCAGAGTAAGGGGAGAATAGAAAGTAAAGAGGTAATAGATCTGGCCTGACCTTACTCATACCTGGGTATTACTAGAGATAAACGTTGTAATGGATCAAAATTCACCGTCTTACTGCCGGTATTCTACAAACACACAAAGTCATTTTGAAAGCCATTGATACCTGATTTAGGAGATTTCTGGGGGATTGCAGCCCACCAGTGTAGAAAGGTTTTCAGAGGGATTTCCCCCCCCACTAGAAACTTTAGTAGCATGAAAATTCGAGACCATATACAGTACAAGTGCATCTCAATAAATTAGAATATCATCTGTAAGGTTTCTTACTGCAACCTGGGGGTTTCACTCGCTTGC
Organism: Anomaloglossus baeobatrachus; assembly: GCF_048569485.1. Lineage (NCBI taxonomy): Eukaryota > Metazoa > Chordata > Amphibia > Anura > Aromobatidae > Anomaloglossus > Anomaloglossus baeobatrachus. Next base: position 99,393,692 of record NC_134353.1, on the reverse strand, counting down.
AGTGGTGCTAGGTAGCTTAGGCAACACAGGTACACAGTCTCTTAAAAAATCCAGCAGTTTATTTATTAGACTTAATATAAACTGCTAACAAAATGTAACAAAGCCTCTCCCGGCTTAAAAGAAAGTATAACACATCCACATACCGTGGACTTCCAGTCCAATTAAATGTCCATAGTGGAGTCTCCACACTCTGGTTACTGCTAGCGAACACCACTCACTGTGGTTCCTTCCTGCAGCCTCCAGCACTCTCCAGCCAGGCTGCAGTCTTTTCCCCAGTCCTCACCTGGACTGATTTCCAGAAGTCTCTCTCCAGTCTTCACCCAGGCTGAGACCTCCAGCACACAATCTCCATGTGCAGCACACAATCTCCATGTGCAGCACACAATCTCCATGTGCAGCACACAATCTCCATGTGCAGCACACAATCTCTATGTGCAGCACACAATCTCCATGTGCAGCACACAATCTCCATGTGCAGCACACAATCTCCATGTGCAGCACACAATCTCCATGTGCAGCACACAATCTCCATGTGCAGCACACAATCTCCATGTGCAGCACACAATCTCCATGTGCAGCACACAATCTCCATGTGCAGCACACAATCTCCATGTGCAGCACACAATCTCCATGTGCAGCACACAATCTCCATGTGCAGCACACAATCTCCATGTGCAGCACACAATCTCCATGTGCAGCACACAATCTCCATGTGCAGCACACAATCTCCATGTGCAGCACACAATCTCCATGTGCAGCACACAATCTCCATGTGCAGCACACAATCTCCATGTGCAGCACACAATCTCCATGTGCAGCACACAATCTCCATGTGCAGCACACAATCTCCATGTGCAGCACACTCTCAGACTTCTGTCTGTCTCTAAAGGCCACTTTACACGCAGAGATAAATCTTTGGCAGATCTGTGATTGCAGTGAAATCATGGACATATTGTTCCATTTGTACTCAGCCATAAACCTGGCACTGATTGTCCATGATTTCACTGCAACCACAGATCTGCCGCAGATTTATCTCTGTGTGTAAAGTGGCCTTAAGGCCTAAGCCACACAGCGAGAAAATCGGTGCGAGTGGAGTGCGATAAAACATCACATTCCACTCGGACCAATTCTACTGTATGTCAGCACACATGAGCGATTATTTTCTCAGCCCTAATCGGACCGAGAAAACAATGGCAGCATGCTGCGATTATAATGCAAGACTGTTTTCTCTCCCACTCATTCAAGTGAATGGGGCGAGAGAAAAATTGCACTGCACTCGCGGTACACCGGTGTACCACGCGTGCAGAGCGAGAATCGCAATAGCCGGCTACGGAGGAGAGAGGGAGAGAGATTCCTCCCTCCTCTCCTCTGTGCCGACCTGCCCCTCCGCAGCGCCAGCCCACCCCTCCTCAGAGCCGGCCCACCTCCCGCAGCTTAGGTCTGCTCATACAGTCGGACCTCAGTCGCAAGGATACTAGCATGACACTCGGCTCCTGCTGTGCTGCCAGTGCGAGCCGAGTGTCATGCGAGCATCGCACTAGTGCCTCGTGTGGCCCCGGCCTAAAACTAACAGTCTCTTAAACCCGACCGGACACACCCACAGGTGGAGGTATGTGATTCTCCAGCCCTGTCCATCACACCAGCCATAGGTTAAAGGGAACCTAACCCTTAATTACAACCCAAGTCCTTTGGAACTACAGGTCCAACAGTCACACCTTCAGTTTAATAGGGCAGGGAATCCTTTTCCACTGCGACACATAGCGACCATCCACAACATTGGTGGTCGCAAGCTCATACATCAAAAAGTTATTTTATTTCAGTAATTCAATACAAAAAGGGAAACACATATTATATAGAGTCATTACACACAGAGTGATCTATTCCTATATATTATATAGAGTCATTATACACAGAGTGATCAATTTCAGGTGTTTATTTCTGTTAATGTTGATGATTATGGTTTACAGCCAATGAAAACCCAAAAGTCATTATCTCAGAAAATTAAAATATTATATAAGATCAAATGAAAAAATGATTTTAAACTCAGAAATGTTGGCGTGTACTGAAAATTCAGTACAGTAAATGCCTCAATACTTGGTCAGGGCTCCTTTTGCATGAATTACTGCATCAACGCAGCGTTACATGGAGGCGATCAGCCTGTAGCACTGCTGAGGTGTTATGGAAGCTCGGGTTGCTTTGATAGCAGCCTTCAGCTCGTCTGTATTGTTGGGTCTGGTGTCTCTCATCTTCCTCTTGACAGTACTCCATAGATTCTCTATGGGGTATAGGTCAGGCGAGTTTGCTGGCCAATGAAGCACAATGATACTGTGGTTATTAAACCAGGTGTTGGCAGTGTGGACAGGTGCCAAGTCCTGCTGGAAAATTTAATTTCCATCTCCAAAAAGCTTGTCGGCAGAGGGAAGCATGAAGTGCTCTAAAATTTCCTGGTAGACGGTCGCGCTGACTTTCAATAACAAAATATCCATGAATCAAATAAAGGGGAACAAAACAAAAATACCTCCCCTCATAGCACACTCTGGGCAAACACAGAAAAAAAACCCAGGAGAAAACAGAGTAAAGTGCAAAAGTGAATAACTTTAATGGCTAAAACTGACATAAAAAGGGAAATTGGCAAGACAATCTATGGACAAATGTGGAAATCAAATGTACAACTTATGGCAAAGCCGTATACAAAAGTATAAAACATGGATACAATCGTAGACCAATACACGTACAAAAAACACTTATATATGCTCCAATATACATAAATGAGTGTGTCACATAGCATAAATGAGACAAATGTCACAATAATCAGGTCAATAGTATATGGGGCAACAAATTGTTATAAATATCTAAAGTGCAACAGATAGAAGTAATGGGTAAAATCCACAGATGTATGTTACAGAGAATATTGCACACAGCCCTAGCAGTGCAGTGCATCAAGATGTGTCGTCATCACAAAATCCACCATACCCATAAATAGTGTACCAACATAAGGTCCAATAGATAGCAGCAGAAAGGTTCCCCGATACCTGGACCCCGATGTACGTTTCAAGACCTTTAAAGTATGATCATTTCATCGGGGGGATGGAAAACTGCGTTCTGTCCATGTTTTTAAACATGACACCAGACAGCCCACACCGCTTCATCATCACAGTTGGCGCAGGTGAACCAATCAGGCCCCAAACTCCGATGGGCCACCAGCTATCAACGCCCATGTGCGCAGGCGCGCGAGTGGGGACACGTCACCAAGCTCACGCGCATGTGCAGAGGCGATATAGATGCCGGGAAACCCAGGGATGGTGGACCCGGAAGTACAGCCGCGCCGACGACAGAAGGAGGGGGTGGTACGGTACGAGATGTGAACACTATTTAAATCTAACAGTATTGGGCCAGAGTACCACACCATTAAAGATAACAAAGTAAATGAAGGAAATAATCTTCAGTATGACTCCATGGATGTGTGCTCATGATTCCAGAAAAGGCCATGTCCGTGGAAACAACTGATAGATAAATCCATGTTATCACATAGATGACAGATGCAGATTCATAGGGTGCCAGAAAATAAATCTAGAAACAGAAATATTAAGATGAAATAAATAAAAAACTATATAAATTTAAAAGGATAAAAACTAGGCATAAAATATCAGGAAAAAAACAGGAGACAATGAGTCATTGCAAAAATGGCACAAAACTTAGGGCGGCTTTGCACACTACGACATCGCAGGTGCGATGTTGGAGGGGTCAAATCGAAAGTGACGCACATCCGGCGTCACTTGCGATGTTGTAGTGTGTAAATCCTAGATGATACGATTAACGAGCGCAAAAGCGTCGTTATCGTATCATCGGTGTATTCTCCGACATTTCCATAATGCCGGTGCAGAGACAGGTACGATGTAGTTCCTCATTCCTACGGCAGCACACATCGCTGTGTGTAAAGCCGCAGGAGAGAGGAACATCTCCTACCTGCCTCCCGGCTGCAATGAGAAGGAAGGAGGTGGGCGGGATGTTTACATCCTGCTCATCTCCGCCCCTCCGCCGCTATTGGCCGCCTGCCGTGTGACGTCGCTATGATGCCGCATGACCCGCCCCCTTAGGAAGGAGGCGGGTCGCCAGTCAGAGCGACGGTCGCAGGGCAGGTGAGTGCATGTGAAGCTGGTGTAGCGATAATGTTCGCTACACCAGCTATCACAAGATATTGTACCTGCGATGTTGGCGGGCACTATCGCACTCGACATCGCAGCATCGGCTTGCGATGTCGTAATGTGCAAAGCCCGCCTAAGACTTATTTAACCCTTTTGTAGACAATGTTCCCAATCTCGCACCTCCATGTATGACGTCGATGCCCCTGACTTTCAGGGACACCGGGTCACAATCATGCAATGTACGGAAGTGGCACGGAATTGTCTTCAAAAGTGTAATATCCTCCACTGTCCGCAGCAATGTCCCTCACATGCTCCTCACCCACTTACGCAGTTCCCTGCTGGTAAGCCCAAAATATATCATCTGGCACCCACACGTGGCGTAGTACACCACGTTGCTGGTTCCACATGATACATATTGCCTAATATCATAGCTGCACTGACCATCAGCTGAGATGAAGGAAGATGTGCAAAGGACATTGCTGAAGGCCAAACAGTGGCCACAAGGGAAACAACCCTTTAATGGGCTCCTCAAGTCTAAAAAGGTGTTAGGTTGGTGTGGAACATGGTGACTTCGGACAAAAATATCTCGCAGATTACACTGACTTTGGTCTTGGTAAAACACAGTAGACCTACACCAGCAGATGACATGGCTCCCCAAACCATCACTGATTGTGGAAACTTCACACTAGACCTCCAGCAGCTTGGATTGTGGCCTCTCCACTCTTCCTCCAGACTCTGGAACCACGATTTCCCAATGAAATGCAAAATTTACTTTCATCTGAAAACAACACCTTGGACCACCGATCAACAGTCCAGTTCTTCTCCTTGGCCCAGGGAAGACGCTTCTGGCATTGTGTATTGGTCATGAGGGGCTTGACACAAGGAATGCGACAGTTGTAGTCCATGTCCTGGATCTGTGTGTAGTGGCTCTTGAAGCACTGACTTCAGCAGCAGTCCACTCAATGTGAATTTTCCCCAAATTGAATGGCGTTTTCTTAACAATCCTATCAAGGCTGCGGTTATCCCAGTTGTTTGTGCACCTTTTTCTACTACACGTTTTCATTCCACTCAACTTTCCATTAATATGCTTGAATACAGCACTCTGTGAACAGTCAGCTTCTTTAGCAATGACCTTTTGTGACTTACCCTCCTTGTGGAGTGTAACTTCCTTCTGGATATCTGTCAAGTCAGCAGTCTTCCCCATGATTGTGTAGCCTACTGAACCAGACTAAGGGACCATTTTAAACGCTTAGGAAGCCTTTGCAGGTGTTTTGTGGTAATTATTCTAATTTTCTGAGATAATGACTTTTGGCTTTTCATTGGCTTTAAACATTAACAGAAATAAACCCTTAAAATAGATCACTCTGTGTGAAATTACTCTATATAATATCTGTGTTTCCTTTTTTGTATTGAATTACTGAAATAAATTATTTTTTGAGAATATTCTAATTTATTGAGATGCACTTGTAATTCTGATTGTAAGAAGTACCAACAATGGGACCATCACTGATTCCAGGGGATCGGCACAGTTAGACATTGACCAGGCTAACATGGTTTCATTTCATTTCACAAGTGTTAATAGGGTTGTCCACTTCTTAGAACAATGATCAATTTCCTTTTTACTTAAATGGGTGTTGTTGGTGCTATCAATAACTTTTTTAACTCAGCATCATTAAAGATTTTGTGCCGTTAGGCCTCAACAGGTTCTTTATTTCTCTGCACATTTAAAGGGGTGATTCACTACTTAGCCTTACTATACACATTGCTATAATGTTCAGAAAGAAGGCGTCTCTCAAATACCTTGTGTTGTCAATTCTGCCTCTGAGCAGCGCTATTGTGGACCGCTCATCCCCATCAGGTGACCCCGGGCTCGGTGACCTCTAAGATCCAGTGTCAACTTCCAGTTGCCTTCTCCAAAATCTCCCTCCATACTGCTCCTCTTCATAATGTTTCCCCCTACTGCCCCTCTCCAGAATAAGCCCACACACTGCCCCTCTCCATAATATCCCCTCACTTTGGCCTTACATCATAATATCTTGCCACATTGATTCTCCAAAACTCCCTCCATACTGCTCCTATTTATAATATCCCCCCACAATTCCCATCTCAATAATATCCTGTAACACTGCCCCTAACCATAATGTCCGCCATCACTACCCCTGTCCACAATATTACCCCCACAGGAGCCGCCCCTGCTGTAATCATTATTTTTGCAATGTATTGCGCAGTGCAAACATACAATATCACACAGAGAACCCTCTGGCTATGAAACATGTATAAAAATATGAAAGCTGAGAGGAGGAGCGCAGGAGCAAGTGTGAGAAGGTACATGGCCACATTACACACAACAGTGCCAGACAAAGAATGAGGTAATGAATATGCAGTCGTTGTCAGTTCTAGGAAATATTCACAGGCTGTTTCTATATAAAACCACATCACAGTATAAATTGAAAAAATATGATCACAGTATTTACACACGGTTTTTAATGCTGCTGTTTGTCTTATTGAGGTCAATGGGGATAAAAATGCTCCAAAATCACATTAAACCCTAGAAACCACAAGGTCTTCAAATGAAAAATTTAAGCTAATGAAAAAAAGCCACAGTGTGATCACATCCTACAACTGTGCCATGCAACTTGATTACATTGATTTACAGAAAGCTTGCCTTAATGGGGACGGTGCAGCTGTGCTGGGTGACAAAATATTCAGATTGAGGAGCTTTTTAACTAGCATCTGGGGGGGAGAGGGTAGTGGAGTAACTAAGGGAATATGTAGACAGCGAGTAAGACAGTATGGGTCAATGAAGATTTGGGGGGGCTTGGACATGGAAGGAAAAAAAGGGAGGTGAGTAGGAATAATAAAAGTGCTAATAGTATTAAATGTCTGCTGGCAAATGCAAGAAGTCTTGCAAACATAATGAATGAATTCGAGACTCATGTCATCCACGGATTATGTGTTATGCTAGTGTACTGCCCCACTCTCAGCAGCCGAGCTGCTCGGATCCGGCCCTTCTGTGGGTGGCTCGAGGGTCTCCGGACCCGGGGGCCTCACGGTCACTTCCAATGAAAAGGGGGAGTGATGGGATGGTGGATGTAGGACGTATATGTACGGGCGGAGCCGTACGGAGTTCGTGACGCCACCCACAGTGTGTGGTGATATTGGACACCACCTCTTCAGTTACGGGGCACCCGGGGGAGATGTTGTGCAGCAAGTTGTTAACCCCTCCGTGGGCAGGGATGGTGGTCCCGGGAACCGTTGGGGGTTGGGCGGTGCAGGGAGATGGGCGACCGCAGGGTGCTCATGTACTCACTATTAGTAAACACACGAGTCTCTGGTAAACCAAGGTGATGGTGGTCGGTGCCCGCAGCTGGCTGCGTTCGGATTCCCCCACCCGGCTGGTGGTCTCCGTCTTTCTCCTGCACCTGTTTAGAATGGTGGACTGCCTGCGCTTGCAACTTCAGGAGTCCGCTCCCGGCTAAGTGTCGCCTAAGGAGCCCTTTGCCCGCAGACGCTGGCTCATGGGATCTCTGAGCCGTGGCGGTGGCCTTTTATCCCCCTCGGTGGGCTGTTGCCTTCAGTCGGGATTTTGGGTGGGACAGGACCTCTAGTCCTGGCTGCAATCAGTTAATTAACTAGTTCCAGTCGCTTCTGGGCCTAGCTTCAGGGTCTGAGTACCGCCCTTTGTGCCCCGGTTTCCGAGTCAGTTCCCCCGGGTCGGTACTGGCAGGCTGCAACCCTGTCCCGGTCCACCTCGGTTCCACTGAGCCGTCTTCCCGGCTCCTGCAGACAGAGACCGCCGTCTGCCTCCTAGCCAAAGGCACCAGGGCTCCTACCCTGGTACATGTTCAATTTGGGTATTCGCCTCTGCTGGAGCTGGACACAGCTCCAGCCCACACTCCTCTCCAACTTGAACTCTAAAACCTTTCTGGCTTTTTCCCGCCCCGGGCTGTCTAAAACTCCTAGGTGGGCGTCTTCCAACCATCTGGTTCCGCCCCCTGGTGTGTCTATCAAGCCCTGAGGGGGTTGACTAGGGTTTTGAGGTTGCTGTGTGTCCCCTGTGAGGGAAGGGTGTTGTGTGGGGCAGTATTTGTGACTACCTGGCCCGGCCAGGGTGTTACACTAGTTATGGGGAAATACCATGCATATGGTGACAGGGAATGGGGAAAGGAGAACCTGTGTCTAGGGAAGGGGGAGATGGTGACCCCTGACCAAACCTTCCGCTGGCCCCTGGCTCCCGTGTCCGCCCTAGATAAGTTCTGCATATATGCGCCAAGCAGGATACCTGGCCCTAGCTTACTCTGAACTGGGACCTAGTTAAGGAACTGATGGGATGAGAACTTAGTCAACCCCACTAAGCTCTAAAGAAGACACAGGGAGCACAAACGGGGAGTAACCGACTAATATGTCGGAGAAGACTCAGGGAGAGAAACAGCAACAAACGACAATGTTTCTTCAGATGATTGCAAGCTGACTGCTTGCATCCAAGGCCTGTATAGAAATATCACCAGCAAACACCCAGGGACAATGTGAGTATTTAAGGACACAATGGGAAATGAGGATGATTAGCAGCTGAAAGGTGAGGATATCTGCAAAGTAATGCAATAAAATGAGATCAGAAAGTCATATGAACCCCAAAGTGGTGAGAATAAAAACTACAGCTTGTACCACAAAAAAACAAGACCGAAATGATACATTTTCCTGAAAAATCAGAGTCTTGATTGTAATCTGTCATGGGTGACAGACAGTCATGTGGTTTGTGACAATAGAAGATCATAGCATTTAGCTGAACAAAATGCTCCCTGACTTACTAATGTTCCTGCTGTTAGTTTTCATTGTAATAGGTAGCTTTCTTGCTGGATTTTCATCTCTCCTCCTTTTGGACCCAGCAGGAGCTCACTTTCCACCCATCTGCTCATCATCAGCATTCTGTTGGTGCTTAAATACTCCCTTCTTCACTGGACTGGTGCTGGTGATATTATGCAGTTCATTCTAGCTCTGTTTGCAAGCAGCTGGCTTGCTCTCATCTGTAGTACCATTGCTGAAGCTTTGCTGAAATTCTACCTGACTCATCTGTGGATAAGTAGTTCATGCTTTTTTTCCCCATGTGTCCCCCTTGTGTCTTCCGTTAGCATTTAGTGGGGCTGACGAAGAATTCATCCCACCTGTTCCCTATTTAGAGTCAGGCACTAGGGATATCTAGAGTCAGGTATCCTGCATGGCACATAGGTGCGAAACCTATCTAGCATGGTGAGGGACTCCAGGGACCAGCAGTAGGTTTGTTCAGGGGTCACCATATCCCTGTTCCATATATGCAGGGATCCCCCTCCTTTACTTTTCACTGCTCACTTAATACTTCCCCTTACCTAGTGTGACATAATCTTTGTTCAAATATTCGAAAATTACATAATTGATGCAGTGGGTTGTGAGTTGTGTCTTCAGTAATGAATTCCTCCTATTGCTGCCCCTCTCCCCTCTATTTAAATAGAGGTGGTGCATGCAGGAGATAGGGATTGAAACACATACTTCATCATTAATCTGTAATTTATTAAGCTGTGTGCTGTTATTTACATACAGTGAAGGTTCTATAATTAGGACAGACTAGCCACCTCGTGCCAAGTCATCCCACTACGTTCCTCCTCTGAGAGCTGTGGTGTGGGCGAGGTTAGCTTTTTCAGCTCTGCTACATGCTCCATCTAAAGGGTGCTTTACACGCTGCGACATTGCTACCGATATATAGTCGGGGTCACATCGTTAGTGACGCAGATCCGGCGTCGGTAGAAACATCGCAGTGTGTGACACTAAGGAGCAACGATCAACGATCGCAAAATTGTTCAAAAACGGTGATCGTTGACACATCGCTCCTTTCCTTAATATCGCTGCTGCCACCGGTACGATGTTGTTCACACGTGTTGTGCACACGTCTCCTTACCTGCGTTCACCGGCAATGCGGAAGGAAGGAGGTGGGCGGGATGTTACGTCCCGCTCATCTTCGCCCCTCCGCTTCTATTTGCCGGCCGCTTAGTGACGCCGCAGTGACGTCGCTATGACGCCGAACACACCTCCCCCTTGAGGGAGGGATTGTTCAGCGGTCACAGCGACGTCGCTGACAAGGTATGTTCGTGTGACGCTGCCGTAGCGATAATGTTCACTACGACAGTGTGGCGCCCCTGAGGCTTCCGTTGCCACAGAAGATATTGCACCTCAGCCAGAGGTGTGGTATCTCATACCGGGTAAGAATGGGGTCAACTGCCAGTGTACAGACAAAACTTGCACACACTAATTGGTAGGCATACACCGGGTCAGGGATAGTGGCAGTAACCCCCATAGATGTTTAGCTCATGGGGCCATAAGTCCCATCGCTGGTCCCAATGGTGTGGGTGGGGCCTAGTCAGTGGGTGTGTGGGAGGAGTCAGAAAGAGAGTGTAGACAAAGGGAACTAGGAAGTTCAAGTTCAGTCAGTCTGGGCAGTCTAGTCAGTCTGTCAGGCAGTGGGAGAGAAGGAGTGAGGAGGTGCGCTGTCAGGAGAGGACAGCAGATAGAGAAGGCAGAGAAAGAAGGAGGTTCCTGGTGGAGATCCTGGGGTCTAGTTAGGCCCAGGTGACACTGAAAAGAAAAGAAGAAAGGATTCCAGGGCCACGGAAGGGCAATTGTCCCGTGACCTGTTCCACTGACAACATCGGGTGGAGGGATCTGGCTGCATTCAGGGACGGTCCCTAGACAGAGGGAAGAAAGACAATTCCTCAAAAGTAAAACCGAAGGCCTGGGAGATCGTTGCAAGCACCCAGGGCCACTTCCCGCCACAGATCCCCGGCGAAGAGGGCAAGATACGACTGCGGTCAGTCCCCTTTGTACAGGCCCTGTGGTGGAGGCCGAGACCAGCTAAAACAGTTGAAGGCTAGGAAGTCAGTCAGAAAAGGATACACACAAGAAGGGGTACACCGGGACTGACCCTTGACCTATCCGGGATCGGCGGCGGCCCCTGACAGCGGATCCTGGCATTCCGTGGGTAACCGGTCAACTGCAGTACTGAGACTGAACAGTGAGTAAAACATCTTAACTGCAAGCCCTGTGTCATCTGGTTTATCCTGCACTTCGTTAACAAACACCATAGACTTTACCAAGCACCAAAGGTTGCCCCGGGGTACCCGCTCTACCTGTGGAGAGCAAGAAACACCTCAGCTGTCATACCATCAGCCCCGGAGGTCCCTTCCAGCAGCTGCGGCACCATAACTGCAAATTACCACAGGTGGCGTCACGAATCTTATATAAACATTATCATCTCCCCAACACCACATCATTAACTGACTCCACCAGGGTCACGGGGTCGGGCCCTGCCACGGCTGACTACCCCGGACTAGTCCGGCCCGACACCGAGTCACCTAAGGCCCTGGGGTGGGCGAGTCAGCAGCGAGTACCAAATGTCGCACGAGCGACAGGGGCGGGTGCTATCGCGCTCGACATCGCTAGCAATCGCTAGCGATGTCGCAGCGTGTAAAGCACCCTTAACAACTCTGATTGTGTGACATATGCTGCACTCAGTAATCTAAGTGATACATCGCTGGAATCAGGGTCTCTTGTCCTACATTATACTACTGTCAGATAAGGTAGCAAAAGACTGGTGACAGATTCCCTTTAAAGCCCTTGTACACATTAGACTAATGTCTACTGAACCCGCCGATATCAACAAGTTTGGTCGACAATCTAACATGGATGAGGCATCTGACATATGGCACTGGGGAGATAAGGAACCGAAATGTCTAATTTTGGACTGCTGACGCTTTTGTTCGGTAATAGATAAGATGCCACCAGAGATTTCTGGCTACGGATCACTCATAGAGAACTCAGGAGCACTCAGCACAGCAAGCGCTTACTCGTGTATAGGACAGTCGGACAAGATATCTGCCGGCTTAACCATCGGCTAACGACTGTGTATGGTTGGCTTTATAGTATGAAAATAACCATAAACTACATTGCTTATTTACCATACAATAATGCCAAAAAAACCCATTGTAATTACCCCAGTAATGTGCTATACAATGCCAAATACAATGTCATCAATAATAGGAAATAAGTCCTTATAAGGCTGTGTGCATGCTTTTTTTATACAGATTTGGTGCAGTTTATTGTGCAGATTGTTGACAAAACCTGCATGTTTCTCCTTACGCCAGTGTGACGCCCTGGACTAGCCAGGTTGTCACAGGTAGTCCCATACACACCCCCCCCCCTTCTTAAGTAAGGTGACAGCAGCCAAACTAGAAAACCCTTGTCGCCTCCCTCCGGGTTTGATGTTCACACCAGGGGGCGGAGCCAGGCGGTTGTCTCCGCCCACCGAGGAGGGCCCGGAGGCGGGAAAAACAGTAGTCTAGTCTGGTCTAGTCTTGACAGTGGAGTGGAGTGAAGTTCAAGGGCAGACCTGTGCCTAGGTCTGCCATAGTCTACACCAGGTGTCTGGGTTGGAGCCTAGTCACCTCTGGCAAGGAGGCAGACGGTGGTGGCCGCCTGCAGGAGCTGGGATTACAGCCGGTGGAACCGTAGGGGACGGGCGGTGGCCCATCGGTACCGAACCGGTAAACCGATTGGAAACCGGAGCACCAGGAGGGGTACTCAGACCCAGTACGAGGCCCAGAAACAACTGGGCTGAGTCAAATCAACTGATTGAGGACTGGACTTTAGGCCCTTTCCCACCTAAGACCCGACTGAAGACAACAGCCCAACCATAGGGGTAAAGCCACCGCCCAGGCATAGAGACCCGAGGGGCCAGCGTCTGGGGGCAAAGAAGGCTCTCCCGACGCATATCAAACCGGAGAGTGGACTACCATTGCTCAGGCATAGGAGTCGTGATTTCTACATAAGTGAGGTACAGGAGAAAGGCGGAAACCACCAACCTGTTAAGGGGAAAACTGCAGCCCGCTGCGGGCACCGTTCACCATCTTGTTTGGTTTGCCAGAGACTCCAGCGTGTTTGTCATAGTGAGTACAACAGTGCCTTCGGGCCGCGCACCACGCCGCACTGCACCGACACCCCAGCACGCATCCATCCCCCTCGCCTCAGCACCTCCCTTGGGGACCATCATCCCTCCTACCCACGGAGGGGGTCAACACCAAGCTGCGCAACACTGTCCCCGGGAGCCTAGTCAACGGCAGCGGTGGTGTCCATCCATTCACCACAACCCGTGAGTGATGTCACGAACTTAAATCCCCCTGCAAACAACCGCGGCTCCGGCCATGGACCTCCCCACCGAAGTCCCTACGTGTAGCGCCAACCCCCTTTCAGAGCGAAAGCCACCCACCGACGAGCACGGATGCGAGCGGCTCGGCAGCCGGCCGATCCCCGCGGCGGTACACTAGCAAAGTCAATGAGAATTCTGAAGTGCTGTGCAGACATTGCTTCTTTTTTCCTTGCAGTTTTGGATGCAGAAAAAGTTGCAGCATGTTAATTGTTGGTGAGTTTTTTCCTGCGTTTTTTAGACCTTCCAGCCATTGATTTCACAAAAAAATGCACCAAAAAACACGTGTTTTTTTATTCATTTTTCTGCCACAAGGTGCGAAATCGTCTGCACCAAAAAGTCAGCATGAGCACATGCCCTAATAGATCCATAAGGCTGTGTGCGCACTTTGCGTTTTTTCATGCGTTTCCACAGCATTTTGAACTGCAGCGTTTTAAACCCAAAATGCATGCGTTTTAGTTTACAAGCAAAGTCTATGGGAAATTGTGATTTCTTGTGCGCACAATACTGTTAAAAACGCAGCGTTTCAGTTGCAGAAAATTTGGCAAAAACTCAGTGTTTAAAGAAGCAGCATGTCAATTGTTTTTGCCATTTTGGCAGCGTTTTGCTAACATTAGAGTCAATGAGCACTTTCAAAACGCATCCTAAATCAAAATCCCAGTGTTTAACATGCTTTTTTGATGCAGAAAACATGCTTTTTTGACAAAATAAACGCATGCGTTTTTGACTTTCTAATAAGGGCATGATATGTCCCTTTACACACACACATAGTCCGACAATTGAATTAATGAAAATCCATAATTTAACGTCATTTTATGCATAAATATTAATACACAGTTAGAATTTTAATAAAATTAGCTATTTTGTGTGTGATTTTACTCATGATATTTGTTTCATTTTTTTCCGTTTTTTTCAAAGTGTTTGAATGTTTAAACTTTATTTAGTAGTGTATTTATATTCAAAACGCATCTGACTTTAAGCAATGAAAAAGCATGTAAATCGCTGTAAAAAAGCGGCTAAAACGCGGTAAAAACGCAAGCGTATTTATCGCATTTTTGTGGTCAAAACCAAATTTGACAAAGACAATTTCTGCAAGAGGATGCGTTTAGAACTGCAAGTAACTCGAAGCAAAGTGCGCACATAGCCTAACACAGATACATACTGTATATGGAATGACGCTTTAAAGGGAACCTGTCAGGTGCAATATGCACCCAGAACCACGAGCAGTTCTGGGTGCATATTTCTAATCCCTGCCAAATAGTCCTTGTGTGGCGCCCTGGACTAGCCAGGTCTTCACAGGTAACACACAAACACCCCCACCCCCACTAAACAGTAATATTAGCCAAACATAAAATCCTTGTTGCCTCCCTCCAGGGTCTGATGTCCACACCAGGTAGGGCGGAGCCAAGTGGTTGGCCCCACCCACCGAGGAGTTTACAGGCCTGGAGGTGGGAAAAGGAGCAGTGCAGTTTAGGAGGTTGAAGTGAGAGGAGTGAAGTGGAGAGTGTCTGGGTTTGTGGCCCAGGCACTGACAACAAGGTTGGCAGACGGTGGTGGCCGTCTGCAGGAGTGGTGGATCGACGCAGAACCGTAGGACCGGGGTCGGGCGGTGGCCCGCCCATACCGACCGGGGAGCGAAGTAAAGCCAACACACACAGGCAGGGCCATCGGACCCCGACTATGCTTGGAGTCGCCGTCAACAGTCAAATCCGAGTGTTACAGGAACCCCAGGGGTTTCCTAACAGCCAAATACCCGTTAGAAGGCAAACGCCCGCACCGTGAGGGTATACAGCTACCGCCTAAGGCTAGAGACCGAAGGGCCAGTGCCTGCGGGCAAACCGATGGAGGGGGCAGAGTCCGTGTTGCCCCGCCAGGGCCAAGAGGCCCGAGAGGAAGCCAGCCAACCAATAGTTGGAGCGGTTGACTTAGAAGAACCGATGGCAGGCCTCCATACACCGGCCGATGACGGGTCACTTGCAACTGAGGAGCCGCAAGTCTGGGCTCAGCTGTAAACCGTTACCGACCTGCCAGGTCCCACTATTAGCCCCCTGGAGTCAGATGACAGCGGCTCGGGGGCCGACACAGAACCGGTCTCGGAGTCCGAGGAAGCGGGTGAGAGTCTTCCCAACAGCAATGCACCAGTAGCTTTCTATGTCCCGCGTGGTGGAGGGGACGGGTACCGGGCGGCCCTCTCCCACCAGCCCTGCCACCGGATGTTTGCAATATTGACCGCGGAGGGCGAGGCCACCTCAGAGGAAGAGGTGGAATAGGTAGCGGTCCACCGTTGCATACCGTTGTCCCCCGTTGGGACCCCCAGCACCGTTTGTTATGTGAGTGAATGACAATAAATCAAACCGAAAAATCACCTGATTGCCGTCCGAGAGAAGAGAACCGTCCCCGTTGGGACTGGAGTTGTCCTTGTTAAGTTCACCCCCAGACCCACATGAGAAACTGCTCATGGACATGGCCGAGAACTGGCAGGCCACCCACGAACTGGTGGGCTTGTAAATAATATTGTGGGATGGAAACCGTTGCCGCCTCCGGAGAGGCAGATTGGAGGAAGGGCCTGCAGCAGAGCAGGCTGGGGCCCGGCCACCACCAGGACCGGTGGCCATACTCCGGGGGTCAGGGGTCCCCCTCGGATGTGGGGTCCCCTGAAGTGACAGTCAGGTGTGAGTTACCGTACCCGTTCCCGCTCGGGCAGCCTGAACCTGGACTGGGGTCAAGGGGTGCTGCCCACTTTTTAGGGGCAGCATCAGGGCTAGGTTGCTTGGGTGGAAGAGCGGAAGACATCCGTCCGTCCGTCATTATTAAAAATTGTTTTTATGTGCAACGTTTGAAGTGACCAGAAGAATGCTTATGTTTTATATGTTTACATGTTATTTATATTTTACTGTTGAAAAATAAAACCGGTGCTGGACGGGCAGCCCGCGGACGGTCTGCATTTCACCAAGGGAGAATGTGGTGCCCTGGACTATCCAGGTCGTCACAGGTAACACACAAACACCTCCACCCCCACTAGACAGTAATATTAGCCAAACATAAAATCCTTGTTGCCTCCCTCCAGGGTCTGATGTCCACACCAGGTAGGGCGGAGCCAAGCGGTTGGCTCCACCCACCGAGGATTTCACAGGCCTGGAGGCGGGAAAAGGAGCAGTGCAGTTTAGGAGGTTGAAGTGAGAGGAGTGAAGTGGAGAGTGTCTGGGTTTGTGGCCCAGGCACTGACAACAAGGTTGGCAGACGGTGGTGGCCGTCTGCAGGAGTGGTGGATCGACGCAGAACCGTAGGACTGGGATTGGGCGGTGGCCCGCCGGTATCGACCGGGGAGCGAAGTGAAGCCAGCTCACACAGGCAGGGCCATCGGACCCTGACTAGGCTTGGAGTCGCCGTCAACAGTCAAATCCGAGTGTGACAGGAACCCCAGGGATTTCATAACAGCCAAAGACCAGATAGAAGGCAACCGTCCACACCGTGAGGGTATACAGATACCACCTAAGGCTAGAGACCCAAGGGCCAGCGCCTGCGGGCAAACGGGCTCCTCCGGCATCCATACACCGGGGAGCGGACTACCGTTGGGGACCCATCGTAGTCAAACAGTACACAAAGGTGCAGGGAAAGACAGCCGCCATCACCTGTCCAGGGAGAGACACTGCAGCCGGCTGCGGGACCCGTCCATCCAGCCATTTGGTTTACCGAGGACTTTGTGCATCTCTTACTGAGTGAGTACACCCGTGCCATCCGGCACCGCGCCGCGCTGTCACTGCAACCCTGCATCTCACCAACCCTGCCTCCCCGTCACACCACCGGGCCCCGGGACCACCGACCCCTACCCACGGAGGGGGAAAACAACATCCCAGCTGCTCCCTACCATCGCACCCGGGATCCCCGTCACCAGCAGTGGTGGTGCCCATCTTCTGGGTGGCCTCACGAACTAAATCCCCCAAAACCAACCACCCTTTTCACTTACGGGCGAGGAGCGCCGCTCGAGTCCCCGGATCCGGCCCACCGCTCGAGCCAACGAGCAGCAGCCGCAGCAGCGCCGGACCCGAGCGTTAGCGAGCGCAGCGGCGGCGTCCTCCCCGCCCGCGACACTTGTATCTAGTAGCATAGATAAAAAGATCTTTATAAAGAGTATTTCTAAAGATCTTATATCATATGCTAATGAGCGCAGGGACTAGTCGCATGAGCATTAGTTCCTCCGAGTAGTCCCCCTCTTAGCATGTTAGCACACCCAGAGGGACCTACAGGGGCATGTTAGCATGCTATTCAATGCCCAGTGTCATCGGCGATGACGTACATACCTGTCCATTGTCACCACCTCATACACCGGGTTTAGGGTCAGTGCGTATGATCAGAAGTCTTGGCACTTCCGGTCATGCGTAGTATGAAGTCGGGTGTACGCATCCCAGCTTCAGAGAGGTCTTGTGCGCATGACTGGAAGTGCTGGGGCATTCTGATCATGTGCACTGACCCTAATCCTGGTGTCTGAGGCAGTGACAACGGACACAGGTACGCACGTCAGTGCTGATATTGCTAGGCATTAAATAGCATGTTAGCTAACATGCTAAGAGGGCGGACTAGTTAGGGGAACTAAGTCCCTCGCGACTAGTCCCTGTGCTCATTAGCATATCATAAAGGATATTTAGAAATATTCTTTCTAAAGATCTCTTTATCTATGCTACTAGATACAGGGACAGTTAGGTAGGTATTAACAATATGCACCCAGAACTGCTCGTGGTTCTGGGTACATATTGCACCTGACAGGTTCCCTTTAATGCGTTCTCATTCTTTATCTTCTCGGTGCACCGCGTTCATGCTGGCGCTACGCCGGGTGTTTCTGGCCTGAATTAATAATAGTAGAAAATTCATTATAAGAAAAACAAAAGCAAATTTGAATTTCCTACTGGGACGCTCGGTCCAGGAATAACACACAGATTGACATTAGTTTACCTCATGTGGTGCCTGGGCAGGAAACCAAAAAGTCCAATTTTCTTATCGTCAACGAAAATAAACCAGATCAAAATGCAAAAGTCAATGGGAAGATTATGTAGCAGTGTGTCTCTATCAGTGGTGCGGCGCAGGAATGCCGGTGTTGTGTGACCATCCTCAATTCTGCTGGCGCTACTGGCGTGTGATAATATTTTAATGACCCCTGAAGGCCTGAAGTGCGGTGCTCGCCATCATTTATCACTATCTAGCTAACTGTTGGGCACCAATTGTATTGCAATTAAACCAAACCCATGTGTCACCCTGCCTGTGGGATAGAATATTTATCATGTGATCCTTTCCTGCAACAATAGTATGGTATCAACACTCACCGACTGAACTTGCTTGTCAAAAACTGGACAAAAACTGTCATTGTCATTGTAATGTTCTACTAATGGGGTTGTCCCATCTCCTATATCTCCCGCATCTATCTTGAGATGTGGGAGATAGCTGCACTTCCATTTGTCTCTTTGCAGCTAGAACAGCTCCAGCTAATCTGGGGAGACTTTCTACGAGTTTTTGGAGGTGTCTGTGGGAATTTTTGCCCAGTCACCCAATAGAGCATTTGTGAGGTCAGACATTTATGTTGGAGGAGAGGCCGGGCTCACAATCTTTATACTAGATCATCCCAAAAGTATTGTGTGGGTGTTACATCTCCTCCTGGACCTGCCTCTGCGACTTCTGCTTCTGTGACCAGGAGCCACTGTATTCGTTATATGGGCGGTAATTGTGATGGAGGAGACGTCCGAAAATAAAATTTTGTGCTCTGTCCAGCCACTAATGTAAAGGTGTCTGGGACCTGTAGTACAGTCCAGAAAGACAGTA
The DNA here is from genome assembly GCF_048569485.1 of Anomaloglossus baeobatrachus. Lineage (NCBI taxonomy): Eukaryota > Metazoa > Chordata > Amphibia > Anura > Aromobatidae > Anomaloglossus > Anomaloglossus baeobatrachus. The sequence goes on along the minus strand of NC_134353.1, from coordinate 99,374,510 downwards.
TGGGTGCATGTGTGGCACCCCTGAGGCTCTGGTTGCGACAGGGTACTGCACCTCAATTAACACTAGAAGTCCCAGAGAGGGGTCATTTAACATTTCTACCTTTGGAACCCAGAGACGGGTCGAATGACCTGAAGGATTTTAGCTAACATCATATAATCACCGTCTTTTGTTCTGTAATTAAGGCCATTACTGTCGCACCACAGGAGGTTGTTGTTTTCCATTGAGTTTAGCCATTTAGCTTCTAGTAGTTCTATTCAGTTTATTGTATTTGTCATTTGTCCTATTTCGGGACTTCAGGGGGGAGCTCGAAGTTTCTGGGACTTCTAGTGTTAAGGTGCGGTATCTATCTCAGGTAAGGGGGGTTAATCACCGGTGTTCCACATTCACATACTACATACAGCTTAGGAGCCTTCACATAGGATGGGTTGGCTCAGGGTAGGCAGAGGGGTAGTCATAACGGTCATGGGACTTGCCGATCACTGAAGCCAGCCACCAGGGGGGGCGGGTTCCACTTGGGGTAGAAATAGGCGCAACACACATCAACAGCAGAGCAGTGCAGAATAAGACAGACTCATCAGGACCATAGTTCTGGCGAAACGTCTCTGGAAAACTTGGACTTTACTGGGCCCAGGGCTTGGAGAGGGAGCTCAGCTAGGGTACCTAACTGCTGAGGGGAACACCCTAGAAATAGGACACTCTCTCTCCTTCTTGCTTCAAAACACTGTTGGTGACCCCTTACCGGATCTGGGTTTGACCGGACCCATCACGGCAGTGACCAGTGTGACCAGGCTGGCAGCTGACGTTGTGAGTAAACTATACCCTGAACCCGCAGAGACTGTGTTGGCTCGCCCTTACCAGCACCACCGCCCATTTATTCCATGGCGCTTTACAAGTGAAAGGGGTATACATAAAAACAAGTACAACAATCATGAACACTACAAAAACAGACTGGTACAGGAGCACGAAGGACCCTGGTTGCAAGGGCTCACAGTCTACAGGGAATGGGTGAGGGTACAATAGGTGAGGACATAGCTGGTTGCGCAGTGGTGTACTGTGTTAATATTAGTTTTGCTGCTGGCATCTTCTCCAGAAGTCTCTACCTGAGTGCTTCAGCTGCAATTACTTTGTAGTCATACGCATCAGGTTTAATTAGAGGTGTTATCCAGTAATCTCTGCTGTTGATACAAATCCATTTGTATACTGGCCCCCTTGGTGGAAGGAGCTGAGTTGAAGCATTCCAGAAGTCGGACTTTAACCTTTTGTGTTGCAGTATTTCCTCTGTTTGTTTCCCTTCCCTTGTGTTTCTGTATTGTAGTTGCGAGTCTAATGAACTCGTCAGCCTACTCACTAAGCAGGGTGAGTTTAGGGCCAGCTGAGGGCCCAAGGTATCCTGCTCATTGACAGGTTGAAAGAACCTGTATAGGGACTCTAGGGAGCTCAGGAGTAAGGCGGGCTTTGCACACTACGACATCGGTGGGGTCAAATCGAAAGTGACGCACATCCGACGTCGCAGTCAATATCGTAGTGTGCAAATCCTTTTTGATACGATTAACGAGCGCAAAAGCGTAGTTATCGTATCATCGGTGTAGGGTCTGACATTTCCATAATGCCGGTGCAGCGACAGGTACGATGTAGTTCCTCGTTCCTGCGGCAGCACACATCGCTGTGTATGACGCCGCAGGAGCGAGGAACATCTCCTTACCTGCGTCCCGGCTGAAATGCGGAAGGAAGAAGATGGGCGGGATGTTTACATCCTGCTCATCTCCGCCCCTCCGCTGCTATTGGCTGCCTACCGTGTGACGTCGCTGTGATGCCGCACGACCCACTCTCTTAGGAAGGAGGCGGATCGCCGGCCAGAGCGACGTTGCAGGACAGGTGAGTGCATGTGAAGCTGCCGTAGCGATAATGTTCGCTACACCAGCAATCTGGGTAATATTTTTTTGGATTGATGTTTAATAGACACCACAATTACACAATCCACTAATCCCCCCCACCCCCAAAAAAACCCACACATACAGGAAAAAATAGTTTATTTGAAAAAACACTTGCTCGCTCATCACTAGAAGGTACTTAACTCAAAAACTGACCAATTCATGCGAGCCCAAGAACTGAGACAAGGCTTACTTTCTTTGATGGGTCCGTAAACCTAATATATTATATTTTTCAGGCCCTTTAGTGTTGGTTTGGGGAATTGGGGTATCTGTCCTGTGGGATGCATTTATATAGTGCTGAGCAGCCCTCCTGATCTAATAGTATGGGCGTCATCAATAGGATGTAAGGCACACACTGAGCACTACACATATCAGTGTGACTGGCTCCCTATACAAGCCTTATCATTAGGAATTTATAGGCAACCACCCCGCCTTTATCATGGAGGCCGCTGCATCTTGCAGTGCGTTAGTATTGTGAGCTGTTTTCTGTGATGTTTTGTTTTTTTCATTTTTTTGTCATTGGTTTCGAATTCAATTCACGTTGAATCACTTTGCTTACCTTTAGCTGTTACTATGTAACTCCTAAATCCACAGTCTGTTGGCGTTTAGGACAGAGCAAATTATAAAATATTCCCATTAAAAATATTAAATTGGGCAGTTTTCTGTATGAGTAAGAACATGGTGGCACACGCTTAGCTCACCAGCTCTCAAGGAAAAAGTCACCTGAGTCAATAAAACACTTGGGGAGATGAATAAATGACATAAGAGTTTTGATTCATGTGTTGGCAGCACTGGAGGTATTGCTGTGATCCTCAAGGAACCTTTATTTCTTGACATCCACATTAAGAGACGGCAGCTGCTTGGGCCAAACTTTAAAAGTGTCAGTGTTTTAAAGAAATCCAGATCCTCAAAACACTGTCCTAAAACCAGAAAAGAAACACTGTCCTAAAATCAGAAAAGAAACACTTGTCCTAAACCAGAAAAGTCTCAGTGCAAGTCAAGTATGGGTTTACTGAGCGTTCAGAAAAGCGTGTTCCGAAAACAACAAACAGAACTGATTCAGAATGTACTGACTGCTCCAATATCACGAGACCCACCAGGAAGCATTGTATGCAGGTTTAGTGTTAAAGGGAACCTGTCACCAGATTTGGCGACTATAACCTCCGGCCACCACAAGTGGGCTCTTATATACAGCATTCCAGAATACTGTATATAGTGTATCAGTGATTATACAGTCATATGAAAAAGTTTGGGCACCCCATTTCTTGATTTGAACACTCCTAACTACTTTTTACTGACTTACTAAAGAACTAAATTGGTTTTGTAACCTCATTGAGCTCTGAACTTCATAGGCTGGTGTATCCAATCATGAGAAAAGGTATTTAAGGTGGCCACTTGCAAGTTGTTCTCCTATTTGACACTCCTATGAAGAGTGGCATCATGGGCTCCTCAAAACAACTCTCAAATGATCTGAAAACAAAGATTATTCAACATAGTTGTTCAGGGGAAGGATACAAAAAGTTGTCTCAGAGATTTAAACTGTCAGTTTCCACTGTGAGGAACATAGTAAGGAAATGGAAGAACACAGGTACAGTTCTTGTTAAGCCCAGAAGTGGCAGGCCAAGAAAAATATCAGAAAGGCAGAGAAGAAGAATGGTGAGAACAGTCAAGGACAATCCACAGACCACCTCCAAAGACCTGCAGCATCATCTTGCTGCAGATGGTGTCAATGTGCATCGGTCAACAATACAGCGCATGTTGCACAAGGAGAAGCTGTATGGGAGAGTGATGCAAAAGAAGCCGTTTCTGCAAGCACGCCACAAACAGAGTCGCCTGAGGTATGCAAAAGCACATTTGGATAAGCCAGTTACATTTTGGAAGAAGGTCCTGTGGACTGATGAAACAAAGTTGAGTTGTTTGGTCATACAAAAAGGCGTTATACATAGAGGCAAAAAAACACGGCATTCCAAGAAAAGCACTTGCTACCCACAGTAAAATTTGGTGGAGGTTCCATCTTGCTTTGGGGCTGTGTGGCCAATGCCGGCACCAGGAATCTTGTTAAAGTTGAGCGTCGCATGGATTCACCTCAATATCAGCAGATTCTTGACAATAATGTGCAAGAATCAGTGACGAAGTTGAAGTTACGCAGGGGATGGATATTTCAGCAAGACAATGATCCAAAACACCGCTCCAAATTTACTCAGGCATTCATGCAGAGGAACAATTACAATGTTCTGGAATGGCCATCCCAGTCCCCAGACCTGAATATCATTGAAAATCTGTGCGATGATTTGAAGCGTGCTGTCCATGCTCGGTGACCATCAAACTTAACTGAACTATAATTGTTTTGTAAACAGGAATGGTCAAATATACCTTCATCCAGGATCCACAACACATCAGACTCTCGCCTACCTTGCCAAGCTTCAAAAGGAACCTGAAGACCCACCTCTTCCGACAAGCCTACAACCTGCCGTAACCCTCAGTCTGATACAGCGCCACACAATTAGCTCTACCCTCACCTACTGTATCCTCACCTATCCCTTGTAGACTGTGAGCCCTCGCGGGCAGGGACCTCTCTTTTCCTGTACCTGTCTGTGTCTTGTACTGTTTATGATTATTGTACTTGTCCCTATTATGTATACCCCTTTCACATGTAAAGCGCCATGGAATTGATGGCGCTATAATAAATAATAATAATAATAATCCAGAAACTCATTAAAAGCTACAGGAAGCGACTAGAGGCTGTTATTTTTGCAAAAGGAGGATCTACAAAATAGTAATGTCACTTTTATGTTGAGGTGCCCATACCTTTGCACCGGTCAAATTTTGTTTCAATGCGGATTGCACATTTTCTGTTAGTACAATAAACCTCATTTCAATCCAGAAATATTACTCAGTCCATCAGTTATTAGATATATGAAACTGAAATAGCTGTTGCAAAAACCCAAATTGTTATAAAGAAAAAAGGTTAACATTAATAGGGGTGCCCAAACTTTTTCATATGACTGTAAATATATATTCCTTGATAATTATTATATTTATTCATGTCCAATAAAAACGGCGAAGAGTATTTTAATACAAGTAGTGATGAGAGAGCACTAAAATGCCCGAGTGCTCTATTCTCGAATCGAGCAGGATGGACACTTGGACGGGCTCGATTCGAGTAACGAGTATAATGGAAGTCGATGAAAAACTCGATTTTTCCCAGAAGAAACCTCCAGAAGGGCGAGGGGTGAGGCAGGAAAATTGCTGAAATAGATAGGAACAGCATGGGAAGATACCTAGATGCATCTCAGACGCCCAGGTTGCTGTTGGGAACAATGTTATCAGAGTGTTACACCACTTTTACAATAAAACATACAAAAGACCTCAGAATACAACTTTTTTCTCATTGTTAAGGTGTGGGATTCCTAGAGTAGTAAAGCCTATGCAGTGTGTACAAGGCCTGCCAAAAATTAAAATGAGAGACTGCAATACTCCCTGAAAGACATATAGAGGAGGGCCTTAGTATAATTTTTTTGTCATTATTAAGGAGTGGGACTCCCAGAATATTAAAGCCTTTGCACTATGTACAAGGGTTTTCCAAAATTAGAAGGAGTGACTGTGGATAGGGACTCATGTAAGATAGGTCTTGTGAATGAGCATGTTTTTTGTGCTCTCGCAGAAGTTTCTACTGGCACACGGCCTTGGTCTCTGCATGCACCATCAGAAGCATAACCACTTCCCTGACCATTACAGCATGCCTTGCGCTTATTAAATTAGGTAGATGGTATATGCCTGCAAAGTTTATGATATTACTAGGGAATAGAATAGATGTAGCCCTCACAAGGGATTTTTTGTTTTAAGTTGCAGCAGTAAGGACTGTAAGGGGTACTTTGCGACATCGCTAGCAAATGCTAGCAATGCCGAGCACGATAGCTCCCGCCCCCGTCGCACATGCGATATGTAGTGCGAGCTGCTGTAGCGAACATTATCGCTACGGCAGCTTCACACGCACATACCTGGTCGGCGACGTCGCTGTGACTGCCGAAGAATCCCTCCTCCAAGGAGGCGGTGTGTTCGGCGTCACAGCGACGTCACTGCGACGTCACTAAGCGGCCGGCCAATAGAAGCGGAGGGGCGGAGATGAGCAGGATGTAAACATCCCGCCCACCTTCTCCCTCCCGCATTGCCGGTGGACGGCGGGCGCAGGTAAGGAGATGTTTGTTGGTCCTGCGGCTTCACACACAGCGATGTGTGGAGCTGCAGGAACGACAAACAACATCGTACCTGCGGGCGCACCGACATTATGAAAATCAACGACGTGACACAGATCAGCGATTTTTGACTGTTTCACGCTCGTTCATCTTCTCTTCTAGGCTTTACACGTTGCGACATCATTATCGGCGCCGGATGTACGTCACTTTCGATTTGACCCCGACGATATCGCAGTAGCAATGTCGCAACGTGCAAAGTACCCCTAAGGCTCTAATGCCTGCCTATATGCCTATAATCCAAATCTATCCTTCCTACAGAAGCTAGCCTTATACTGAATGCAGGTAACAGTCGTTTGACTCAAAGAAAGGACAGTAATTAGTCCTGAAAATAACTTTTGGTTTTAGGATGCAGAAGCAGTATAACTATAGAAGGACTGATTTGCAATAAACATCGCTATATGCCTGCTCTAATCCCCAACTATCCCTCATCCAGCAGCTCTCCCTACAGTGAATGCACATGTCATGGTAGGTATGGGGAAATACCGAATGAATGGCTAAAATGGATTGAAATTGTCTCTCCAGTAAAGGAGACAAACTCTAGCACAGCGCCACCTATTGGAAGTAGCGATCCTAAAAGTCACAAGTGGATTTTCAACAATCCATTGCAATATGACTCAGGATATATAAGCCAGATCAGAATCCCAATTTGCAGACACGGTGTTTCGGGGTGCTTGCCCCTCGTCAGTGCAAAGTATGGGGGTGTCTGATCTGGCTCATGAGAAAGCTATGTGGGGACCACGGGGGAACACTATTCTCCTTAAGGAGACTTTGCAAGCCAGTCTGGCTGCCAGGTAAAATGGATTGGAGAGAAGAGGGAAATCCTTTGTCTAAGGGAGGGTGAGATGGTGACCCCTGATAAAACCTTCCACTAGCCCCTGGCTCCACTGACATCACTAGATTCCAAACCTATGAGTCGAGCAGGATACCTCACTCTGGCTGACCCTAAACTGGTCCATAGTTAAAGAACGCGTGGCATGAGCGCTATCAACCCCACTAAGAGCGGCGTCACACGCTACGATATATCGGGCGATATGTCGCCGGGGTCACGGATTCCGTGACGCACATCCGGCATCGTTAAATATATCGTAGCGTGTGACAGCTACGAATGACTGTGAGCGAGCAAAAATACTCACCTTATCGTTGCTCGTTGATACGTCGTTCATTTTCATAATGTTGTTCCTCCTTCTGTGCGCCTGTTGTTCGTCGTTCCCGAGGCAGCACACATCGCTCCGTGTGACACCCCGGGAACGACGAACACAGCTTACCTGCGTCCCGCCGGCAATGCGGAAGGAAGTGGGCGGGATGTTACGTCCCGCTCATCTCCGCCCCTCCGCTTCTATTGGGCGGCCGCTGTGTGACGTCGCTGTGTCGTCGAACGTCCCTCCCCCTTCAGGAAGAGGATGTTCGCCACCCACAGCGACGTCGTTAGGGAGGTAAGTATGTGTGACGGGGGTTTAACGACTTTGTGCGACATGGGCAATAAATTTCCCGTGACGCACAAACGACGGGGGCGGGTGCGATCGCTCGATAAATCGGTGCGTGTAACGCCGCCCTAAGTCCTAAAGAACACACAGGGAAAACAAACAGGGTAAAGCAAACAAACAACTTATCTTCAAGATGACTTAGGGAGAGTAACACTGCTTGCAATCAGGACCATATAGACACTAAAGGTGGCTTTACACGCTACGACATCGCTAAAGCGATCTCGTTGGGGTCACGGATTTTGTGACGCACATCCGGCCACGTTAGCGATGTCATTGCGTGTGACACCTATTAGCGATTTTGAATCGTTGCAAAAACGTTCAAAATCGCTAATTGGTGACATCCCCCCAATCTCAATTATCATTGCTGCTGCAGTAACGATATTGTTCGTCGTTCCTGCGGCAGCACACATCGCTACGTGTGACACCGCAGGAACGAGGAACCTCTCCTTACCTGCGTCCCGCCAGCAATGAGGAAAGAAGGAGGTGGGTGGGATGTTCGTCCCGCTCATCTCCACCCCTCTGCCTTGATTGGGCACCCACTTAGTGACGTCGCTGTGATGCCGAACAAACCGCCCCCTTAGAAAGGAGGCGGTTCACCGGTCACAGCGACATCGCTAGGCAGGTAAGTAGTGTGACTGTTCCTAGCGAAGTTGTGCGCCACGGGCAGCGATTTGCCCGTGTCGCACAACCGATGGGGGCGGGTACGCACGCTAGCGATATCGGTAACGATATTGCAGCGTGTAAAGCGGCCCTTACTCTATCACCAGCTGCATACAAAAGGGAAATGCAGGTTTATAAAGACACAGAGGGTGAGGGATAATGATAGTGTGACGCCCTGGCCTATCAGGTCGTCACAGGGTATTATGCAATCTGCCCTCCTGTACAGTATCCACCTCCTCCTTGGTTACGGGTCCCTGACCTTTGGTGTTGCCAAGAAAAAGCTAATCAAAATCCTAGGAACACTCTGCACCACACCCACCAGACACACCAGTGGACGGCCTGAGTGGAATAGGGTCGCCCACTTGGGGGTTGGTTAAGGGGATGTCAGGAGTGTCAGGAGACAGTCAGTTGAGGAGTGACTCTCAAGAGGAGAGGTCACAAGTCAGTTGAGCAGTGACTCTTGAGAGGAGAGGTCAGGAGCTAGGCTCCTTGGAACTACTAGGTGGCAAACGTTGGTCTGGGCCTGGTAGGAGCTGGACCCTGGTCGCAGGGAATCGTGACAAGGGGCACGGACTATCGAGGAGGACAGCCGGCGGCCGTGTGCCATCACGGGGCAGGGGCCAGGACACCACGGGGTACGTGGACCCTAGGTCAGGAAGTAGCTTTAGGCATCCTGGCAATTTACCTGACAAGGACGGAGCCTACAAGATCCGTTCTCCACCAGCTCCAAAATCGGGGTACTAGCACAACGAGGGGGATAGGATTTTCCCACTACACGGTCCAGAAAATTCCAAGCGTGAACCCTAAGAGCAAGCTCACCCAGTTAGCCATACTTGTGAGTTTCACACTAAAGGGACCAACTAGAAGACAAGGTTCCATGGTAAAGGTCACAGACTAACAGGCAACACCAAAGGGCACGGGATCCAGGCGTGCTCCCTCCCAGCGGCAGCGGTGTCAAGAACTTCGGTTTACCACAGTTGTCGTGTCAGCGTTATTGGACTGAGTGAGTACACAGGTGACCCTTATCGTCCCAACGGCACCCCCCGTCATCCTCATCGAGTTCCGGGGCATCCCCCTACGCGTGAAGGGGTTAAACACCTGGCTGCCCACACCATTGCCACCGAATACTCCCAACTGCAGCGGTGGTACTCCACCTTACCACACACCACGGGTGGCATCACGAACTTCAAACATAACACCCCATGTAAATATCCCCCCTTTATTCCGAGTGGCCGCGCGACCCCGACCCCCGGAGATCCCTCGAGCCACCGTGGATCCGGATCCGAGCAGCCCGACTGCTGACGCGGGGGCGGCACAATAGCAGCTGAATGAAAAAGATCTCCACAGGGTCCAAAAGAGGAAACAGTAAACCCTAACAGACAAGACACATAAAGCTCATATAAAGCTCAATTTACATCAGAGAGGAAAGAATGGAATATCAAGGATCAGTTTGTGCAGCCAAACACAGAGACCTTTTGCAGCCGGACACCACAGGGTTGTCTGTCAACTGTGACACACCCACGACAGCAGGTAACAGCTGTATTAATAGGGAATAGAATCGATGTAGGCCTGACATGGGAATTTTAATTTTAGGTTGCAGCAGCAAGGACTGTAAGGCTCTAATCCCTGCCTCTATGCCTGTAATCAAAACCTATCCCTCCTCCAGCAGCTAGCCCTACAGTGAATGCAAGTAACAGCAGTATTAATATGGAATAGAATAGATGTAGCCCTGTGACGGGAATTTTAGTTTTAGGTTGCAGCAGTAAGGACTGTAAGGCTCTAATCCCTGTCTCTATGCCTGTAATCAAAACCTATCCCTGTCCAGCAGCTAGCCCTACAGTGAATGCAAGTAACAGCAGTATTAATATGGAATAGAATAGATATAGCCCTGTGACGGGAATTTTAGTTTTAGATTGCAGCAGCAAGGACTGTAAGGCTCTAATCCCTGCCTCTATGCCTGTAATCAAAACCTATCCCTCCTCCAGCAGCTAGCCCTACAGTGAATGCAAGTAACAGCAGTATTAATATGGAATAGAATAGATGTAGCCCTGTGACGGGAATTTTAGTTTTAGGTTGCAGCAGCAAGGACTGTAAGGCTCTAATCCCTGCCTGTATGCCTGTAATCAAAACCTATCCCTGTCCAGCAGCTAGCCCTACAGTGAATGCAGGTAACAACAGCGCTGCGGAATATGTTGGCGCTATAGAAATAAACTTATTATTATTAACAGTATTAATATGGAATAGAGTAGATGTAGCCCTGAAGGAACTTTTGGTGTTAGGGTGCAGCAGGAAGGACTGTAAGGCTCTACAAGGTGAAAGTGGAAGGTAATTCATATAGCCCAATGTTCAGAGGGAGATTGGATTATCGTATATTCTCAGACATTAGACAGTGATGGTATCTCAGCATTTTTTATAGATAGGTTGTGAAATGTCTGGTGAAGAGGTTAAGTACCATTTTCTGATGAGGAGGAAGAGATAGATTATATTTCAAATATTTAGTGAAAATAATTTATACTCCCTTGTGTCCAGCAGAAATTCCTGGACGGTCCATAAAAAGATATACAAATAGCCTCTGCAGGGAGGAGAAGGATAGGAGCTCTAGTGCCACCTGTTGGCGGTATCAATCCTGAAGGCCACATCCCACGATCAGTATTTGGTGAGTTTTTGATGGTGCAGCATTGTCGCACCTATTATGTAAATTAGGTTGCTTACGTTTTTTGGAGTTATTTTACATGTAATTTTATCTAATTTTTTACACTGTAGTTTTTGTTTCTTGCTGGTATGTCATGCTTTAAATAAAGTTGCTTTGCTTTTGATACTCCCTTGCATTTGGCTTTGACAAAACTTTATTGATATAGTCGTGTACAGATTACATGTGTCGCTAGTGCGCTTCTACAGCGGAAAACACTAAAACACATATGCATTTTTAATCTGAGGATTTTCCGCCTGTAATGCAATTCTATGGGGAAAATATGCCCATAAATCTCAGCGGACCCACAGTAGAAATTGTTGTGTTACGGATTTTAAAAATGCACCACAGGTCAGTTTACGCTACATTAAAAAAACACAGAGGGCAGCATCAGATTACTATAATCTTCATGTGTGCTCGCTCATCACTACCTTGCTACATGACTTAGGATAAGAAGCAAAAGTAGACACTAAACTATAAAAAAATAAACTGTAAAAAAAATCCATGTAAGTGGCTTCCAAACCCCGGCTTTTCCCCAGTGTATTTCACTGCCTTCATCTATATTGAATTCAGAACCTACTCATTTGGAGTACAGAAGCTGGCAGTGAAAGGACCAGCACCGGTCTCTGAATGTTTTGCCTATCAAAACAATCTCCTGCAGGAGTTTATCCCCAGAGTTTGAGAGACCCAGATGCTAAGCTCCCCTTTCACTGCCATCATCTGTGCTCCAAATAGGTACTTTTATATATATATATATATATATATATATATATATGAATGCAGTCAAACAGACTGGGGAAAAGTGGGGGTTTGAAAGCAACTTACATGCAATGAAGGAAAATCCTCTAGTAAAGTGATTTGCAAAGTTCCATAGCTTATTTATTATGCTGGAAAAAAAATATTTTAAAGAACCCCAAAACATTTAATTACTTTTTAATCTCAATAGTATCTAAAGTGTTGCAGAAATTGTGTACAAAAGATAGGAATTTGGCATGAAAAGTGGCTAATACTGCCCTCTACTGATCAGAAAGGGAATTGCAGTTGAAATTGCTTGCACCCAAGGGACACTAAACCGTCAGTCTTCATCATCTCTATTAATATATATTGGAGTATGGGGCAGCAGGTTTCAATAAGGGAAGGAATGGCTAACGACACTGTTCTTGACAGAGAATACATGAAAAACTCTGTTCAGAGTATTGTTATTTAGTGTCATTTATTTACAGAACTTTCAGAAGAATTTACGGCCCATTTACAGGAGCCGACTGTGGCCGCTACAGTGGGTATGGAAAGTGTTCAGACCCCTTTAATTTTTCACTCTTTGTTTCATTGCAGCCATTTGGTAAGTTCAAAAAATTCCTTTTTTTCTCATTAATGTATACTCTGCACCCCATCTTGACAGAAAAAAACAGAAATGTAGACATTTTTGCAAATTTATTAAACAAGAAAAACTGAAATATCACATGGTCATAAATATTCAGCCCCTTTGCTCAGTATTGAGAAGAAACAACCTTTTGAGCTAGTACAGCCATGAGTCTCGGGAAGGATGCAAGTTTTTCACACCTGGATTTGGATTTGCCATTCTTTCTTGCAGATTCTCTCCAGTTCCATCAGGTTGGATGGTGAACGTTGATGGACAGCCATTTTCAGGTCTCTCTAGACATGCTCAATTGGGTTTAGGTCAGGGCTGTGGCTGGGCCAGTCAAGAATGGTCACAGAGTTGTTCTGAAGCCACTCCTTTCTTATTTTAGCTGTGAGCCAAAAATGTACAAGGGAAAATATGGCACTGCATTACTGCAAAAGAGAGATATTTAGTTTATGTATTGGCCAATGCATGTAAGCCCGGAAACCAACGGCAAGGTATATCTCTGTGATCCGGGAACCTAACTTAATTTTTGGCTTTTTCAGAGTGCAACTGTATGCATTTATAGTTACTATGTTTTTTCAGTTAGCACCTGTTCACATTTGTTGGATGTGCGGGTCAGTTTTTTGATATTTCTAATGAGTCTTTTTCTGACTGAGCACTCCACCCTAAGACCTGGCTGTGTTCATAACCAATACAGCAGGAGATTAGCTGCCCATACATGGAGGTTTGTAGTCCAAATAGTGGCATTTTGCCCAGATATGGATGTTTTTAACCTAGATAGTGGCATTTAAGTTAGGTTCCCGGATTACAGAGATATACCTTGCCATTGGTTTCCGGGCTTACATGCATTGGCCAATACATAAACTAAAAATCTCTCTTTTGCAGTAATGCAGTGCCATATTTTCCCTTGTATATTTTTGGCTTTTTCAGAGTGCAACTGTTTGCATTTATAGTTGCATAATCATGCGCGTGACTGGTACCTGATTAAACACAGACGTCTGAAACCGGCCTAATAAGTGCCATGTCTGAAACTGATGCCTGCAATAACTTTATTAACAGAAAAAGTAGAGGCTAAAGGAACAGCAGAAGTACGGGGGGATTCATTTTACCCTGTAATCGAGGATGAAGCACCTAATTTCTGTCTTGTGCAATACTTGGGGGGATCCACCCTATGTCTTTATAATTGACAAACCTTCCCCATGTTAATCTACAAGGCTTGTCTGCCCGACAAACTCACGGCTCCATTTCTAAAGATTTTTACAGCTACATCACGGTTTATTACATCCTTTTAATTTACATTATTTTTCGTGGAACAAACATGAGGCCATCACACAAGAATGGACAATGCTGGCCAATAAAGCCGTCTGCTTAATAGCAGCATTCCTGGCAGGAGCCAAGCCGGCAATACTGGACAGACATGGAGACAGCACAGACCTATTACTCCAGGTCTTATTATATTCCTCTCACTCTTTATATCCTTCAATACAAATTGTGAAAAAATGAAATTCTGAAGATAAATGATGTCGGCAGGCCGGTGTACATTAAACATAACAGGTTCAAATCCCACCAAGGACAACATCTGCAAGGAGTTTGTATGTTCTCCCATGTTTCCATGGGTTTCCTCCTTGTTCTCCAGTTTCCTCCTACACTACAAAGACATACTGATAGGGGATTTAAATTGAGAGCCCCAATGGGGACAGTGATGATCACCTCTGTAAAGTCCTGTCGAATCAATCGCACTATATAAGTGAGCAAAATAATGATGGCCTGTCATTAGATTGTTGGGGTCCGACCTCCGACACTCTGTCACGCTCCTGGTGTCACGCCACCGCTCCTTACCCACTGATCCAGTCCAGGTGCCCACCGGTCACGGCTGCCGCTCCCGCTCGTGCTCTCCTGCGTCCTGTCCCCAGTCTCTTGTGTCTGACTCTGAGTCTGAGGCCCATGCATGTGTATAGGGCGGGGCCGCGCCCACTCACCTTAATTTATAGGCCCAGCACTCCTGAACAAGGAGAAAACACACGACCAAAATCCAAAGTGCAAAAGTGAGATCTTTATTAGCATAGGGGTAGGTGCGGGGTGGCACAGTACAAGTGAGGGCACGGACAATCAATCAATGACCACAGTGTACAAACAATTGGTCAAATAGATAATATATCCATGATATAATCACATGGTATCAGTCATTATAAATATGTGCGAAGCAAACGGATGATTAGTATCAAATGTATATATAAAAAGATACAGATGTCAACAGGCAAGGTTACATTGCAAAAGGAGGGAACAATTTCCCACATATCCCATATGTCTGGGTGCCCAAATACCTATAATATATTAATTCCAGAGACCAAAATTGGAATATCAATTTGGAAAAATGAGGGAACCTCAGAAATTGTGTATCAATGAATAAATCCAATGATACACATTACCTGTATTGACAACAATCTGTAAACTGACATATTAAACATCAATGACACAATGTGATCATAACCATTGGTCACACTATGCATATGACACAATGATGAAATTAATGGATATAAAGTGCAAGGTCAACCAGGCAGAGCTATATCAATATATAATAAAGGGAAAACATTATTCCTCATATTTTATCCATGTGGGTGCCCAATCCAATAGTAGATGGCTTGGCTCATATAGCCATGATGTCTATATGCACAAGGGGGAAACCTCCACAAAGCGTGATATAATAATCAGATATACACTGTACCTGGAGGCAATGGTGGTCAGTGGGTGTTGTCCGTGTCCACCCCGACGGCCGTTTCGGCTAGAAGCCTTCGTCAGGGGGCTGACGAAGGCTTCTAATCGAAACGGCCGTCGGGAAGGACGCGGACAACATCCACTGACCACCATTGCCTCCAGGTACAGTGTATATCTGATTATTATATCACGCTTTGTGGAGGTTTCCCCCTTGTGCATATAGACATCATGGCTATATGAGCCAAGCCATCTACTATTGGATTGGGCACCCACATGGATAAAATATGAGGAATAATGTTTTCCCTTTATTATATATTGATATAGCTCTGCCTGGTTGACCTTGCACTTTATATCCATTAATTTCATCATTGTGTCATATGCATAGTGTGACCAATGGTTATGATCACATTGTGTCATTGATGTTTAATATGTCAGTTTACAGATTGTTGTCAATACAGGTAATGTGTATCATTGGATTTATTCATTGATACACAATTTCTGAGGTTCCCTCATTTTTCCAAATTGATATTCCAATTTTGGTCTCTGGAATTAATATATTATAGGTATTTGGGCACCCAGACATATGGGATATTTGGGAAATTGTTCCCTCCTTTTGCAATGTAACCTTGCCTGTTGACATCTGTATCTTTTTATATATACATTTGATACTAATCATCCGTTTGCTTCGCACATATTTATAATGACTGATACCATGTGATTATATCATGGATATATTATCTATTTGACCAATTGTTTGTACACTGTGGTCATTGATTGATTGTCCGTGCCCTCACTTGTACTGTGCCACCCCGCACCTACCCCTATGCTAATAAAGATCTCACTTTTGCACTTTGGATTTTGGTCGTGTGTTTTCTCCTTGTTTGCAATAAATTACGACTTATCCTCAGTCCCCATCCAGGTCCTCATGCATATTTTGATGACTATTATCCATATATGTGTCTGGTAAATTATGGTGTGGCTGTGGCTCTTTTTGCCAGCACTCCTGAAGCAGGATATGACATGATACTGGGACAGGGTATATAAGGCTTCCCTTTCCATATGGGCGGCGCCTGATCAACGTGTTCCTTGAGCTAGATGTCAGGTTCCACTTGTCTTGTCTCATACTAATCCTGTGTCTTTCGCAGAGCCAGTCCTGCCAAGCTTACCCGGTCCTGACCACGGCTTGCCCGGGAAGTCCTACAGAGGCTGTCGGCTGTGACTCCACCATCTCCTCCAGCCTGAACCCGTCTCCAACCCTCGGCTTCACTCGGTGACCCCTGCCCTCTCGTTCACCTAGACCCAACTTCTGCCGGGCGACTCTACCCGGCATCGGAACCTGAGCCTCGTCATCGGGACCACCTCCAGGAGCTCTGTGGCCCCAGAGACTTATTCATTACAGTTTACGGAAAGACTCTGATCCCGTTCTGTTTAGTACTCCGGCTACCGTGCATCTATGCCCTCTGGTGGGGTGACCGGACAGTCCCTGTACAGGGGTTAGCTCCGGGTTGCCTCACTGGAGGAGTCCGGTGCACGGCCCAGAGGATCCACCACCCGGACATAACACACTCCCACCAATCAGCTGATTGCAGCTCCCACTGTGGCCTGATGTAAACCGTGTTCAGAGCCGGTTGGCTCCATACAATGACTAGTGGCTGTTCTTAGGTACTGCAGCTCAGATATGGGACCTGTACTTATCTCAACAATAGGGCTCTGTCTCGTGCCACACATGCTTTCTCCATATATTTCTATGTGAGTTCTGAAAATCACAAAGCACACTTCTAAATGGAATATTCTGTGGATACGTCAAGCGACCAAGATGGGAATACCCCTTTAATACGCAGGATAAAATTAATTTTCTGGACCTTTGGGAGCCATAAGTGTGTCAGAACCTGGCGCTCCCAAGAATCTGTGCATTTGTTATAGTGCTAATTTATGCCATATTGGCAACTTGAAGGTTAATTCTTACAAAATCGTGCACATTCTGGAAGATAATTCTCCTGATTTGTTGCTGGAATGCTTTAATTTTGGGAAGTTTTACTATTTTCTATGAAATGTGTGGAAAATATTATGTCATTTGGATTTGCTTCAAATTTCCAAAGCTCTGTCACAGAATAAGGGAGTCTAGCTGCACTGATGAACACCAGCACTGGATGCAATGGGAAAAGAGAGCAGCAACGTTAATGGGAACCTGTCAGGTGCCCTACGCGCTCCAACCCAGCAGCATGACTAAATTGCCTACCGAATCAGCCCTGTATAATGTTATTCCCTTAACTCAGTATTTAAAAAAAAGTCATCGCCAGCTCCTGGAAATCTCGCTCATGCACACGACTCATCTCGTCAGTGTCACAGCACCTCTTATTCCGGCTGTATGCGTCCCGACTTCAGGAAGGGCACTGCGGATAATTGGAAGAACAGCTTCTGCACTTCCAATCATGCACAATGCACCTCTTTGAGATCAGGACAAAAGAATGGTGTACATCTCTGTGTGCACCTCACCACAAATCCTACTCCAGTCCCTGCAAGAGTAAGATTTGTGGGGTAGCTAATGTCGCCGTCCTTCATGAATTTGACAAGCGGCAGTCACCATGTCCCCATCCCACCCCAGTTCTGCATACTTTGTCAGAGTTGTTTAAAAATGGCCTAAAAACCAAAAGGCATAAAACTGTAGCGCACACTTGAGTTGCAGCAAAATTATGTGACTTTTCAAATCATTTTATGCCAGAATTCTAGTGTAAGGCGGGCTTTGCACGTTGCGACATCGCAAGCCGATGCTGCGATGTTGCACGCGATAGTCCCCACCCCCTTCGCAGGTACAATATCCTGTGATAGCTGGCGTAGCGAAAATTATCGCTATGCCAGCTTCACATGCACTCACCTGCCCTGCGACCGTCGCTGTGGCCGGCGACCTGCCTCCTTCCTAAGGGGGCGGGTCGTGCGGCGTCATAGCGACGTCACACGGCAGGCGGCCAATAGCGGCGGAGGGGCGGAGATGAGCAGGATGTAAACATCCCGCCCACCTCCTTCCTTCCGCATAGCCGGCGGCGGCAGGTAAGCTGATGTTCCTTGCTCCTGCGGCGTTATAGACAGCGATGTGTGCAGCCGGAGCGAGGAACTACATCGTACCTGTCGCTGCAGCATAATTATGAAAAAGTCGGAGCCTGCAACGATGATACGATAACGACGCTTTTGCGCTCGTTAATCGTATCATCTAGCATTTACACACTACGATCTCGAAAGTGACGCCGGATGTGCGTCACTTTCGATTTGACCCCACCGACATCGCACGTGCGATGTTGCAACGTACAAAGCCGCCCTAAGACCTTTGATGAATCAGGCCCAATGACAGTATATGGGGCAAGAAATTACAGACACAAATTCAAAATGCAATTCTAACATTACTTTCTGTTAGGGCAGGGTTACATGACCCAAAGTGTCATCAGCAGGTTGCAACAGAGATAGAGAGAGACTGGAAGAGTCACAAAAAGGCATAGAGCTGGACATCCTTTGGCCACATAACACATCGATGACTGCTTCATTATGCACGATGCCCTTTGGAACTGGATGATGAATGTCACATAATTAAAGGCACATTTAGGCTATGTGCCCACGCTGCGGAAAATGCGTGGAATTTGCCGCGGATTTTTTGCGGAAATTCCGCGGATTTTTCAAAAATCTGCAGCACAGCTACTCCCCAGCCATTTCTATGGCATTTGGGAACTGCTGTGCCCACGCTGCGGATTTTTCCGCAGAGGAAAGAATGCGGATTTCCCTGCGGAAAAATCAGAAGCATGTCAATTATTCCTGCGGATTTCTCCGCAGGGTCCCATATACTTACCTGCCTTGATAGCAGACATCCGAGTCACTTTCTCCGTCCGGTGTACAGCAGCGCGGTGGATCCAGGTACAGGAAGGAAGAGGTGGGCGGGGCCTGCACGAGCTCTCGTCATGTGACAGCCAGAGCTAGTTCAGGCCCGCCCACCTTCTCCTGCAGACGCTGACAGAGTGACCCAGCCGCTGGAAAGCGAGGTGCTGCGTGATGGAAGTGAGTATGAACTCCCGATCACTGCAGCACTTGTTCTGCATTGAGGATGCAGTGCCGAAGCTATGGTACTGTATCCTCAATGCAGAATGACCGCAGCATATCCGCAGGACATTCCACAGCATGGAAACAGATAAAAATTGTGGTGCAGTTTCCTGGGAGCTCCTGCGGAATGTCCTGCGGATATATCCGCAGGACACTTCCCGTGGGCACATAGCCTTAAGGGAGGTGAGAGGCAACCAAGTGTAACGTCACACTATTTACACTGTTTACATCAGCATGGTCTAGATGACCTGCAAGGGTACCCGACCACATCACCAGGCACAGGGATAATCATCTTACTGGAAGAGGGACCAGTGGGTCTCAATACTGTTCACTGTTAAAAGTTAATTCACGCTGAGCAGAAATTATGACCACCAATAATGTTGGAGACATCAAGGAGATCACTATGTATCAGCCACTGTAGTTGCCAGACAAGCCTTTGGTGGTGGTGTAACAGTGTGGGCCGCTGTGTCTAGTCAGTACAGAACTGCCCTACACTGTGTGAATGGTACAGTGACAGCCCATTCTACCTGAATACAAACATTAATCCAGTTATTGTGCCTCTGAATGAACAACACAGGCCTAATATCATCTTCATGGATGACAATGCTCCAGCTCATCGAGGTCTCATCAATAGGGAACAGCTGCCGGAAACTGGAGTACATCCATACCTGAATCTCACAGAACCTATGGGATCAGCTGAGTCGCCATGTAGAGGCTCGTAACTATGTACCCCAAAACCTCAATAACTTGAAGGTCACCTTCATAAAGAGTAGGATACCTTGCCTCAGCAGACAATAACTCGACTTATAAACAGCAGGAGACATCATTGTCAGCTGTAATTGATGCTCAAAGCCACATGACAAATAGTTGAGACATTGACATTTTTGGGCTTGTATATGTACCGCCCCAGCAGTGGTCGAACCACTCGCATCCGGGTGTCGCTACTCGTGGCTCGAGGGTGTACGGAACCGGGGGCTCAGGATCACTCTAAAACGTGATGGGGGGTTATTTACAGGGGATTTAGATAGTTTGTGACGCCACTCGTGGTGTGCAGTAAACGGGAGTACCGCCGCTGCCATTGGGAGTACCCAGGGTGATGGAATGGGGCAGTCAGATGACGTTACCCTCCACGGGTGGGGAGGCCTCGGGACTCTGGATGGTGTGATGGGGTGCAGGGGGGAGCGCAGGCTCGCTGGTTGCAGGGGTTAATCAGGTACTCACAGCAATAAAGCAGACGCTGACAACAGGGTACACCAAGTCTCTGGGTGCTGCTGCCCTCTTCGGGGAGCTTGTCTGGGTCCCGTTCCCTGCAGCACTGCCTGGTGCTCTGTGGCCTGCCTTCTTGCACCGTATTTTAGAGTGTCCGTTGTGGTCCGTCAGCTTGGAGCTTTCCGGGCTCCGCTCCGCACTGTGGCTATGTAGAAGAGCTTGCTCTCAGGAGCTCACGCTTGGGATTTCAGTGGGCTGCATGTTTGGAAAGCCCTATCCCCCTCGTTGTGCTAGTGCCCCCGATCTCTGAGCTTCATGGGAACAGTCAATAGAGGCCCTGTCCTCCGCAGGTTCATTGCCGGGTCGCCTGAAGCTTCTCCCGACCTAGGCTCCGTGTACCCCATCGTGCCTTCTGTCCCAGACTGGTGATTAGGCCCAGGCTGCTGACCGTCCTCCAAGACAGGTCCTAGGCACCTAACCTCAATCCCCTGTGACTGGGGGTCCAACTCCTCTAGGTCCAGACCACAGTCTATGACCTAGTCTCTTTCTCCCCTGGGAACTACAACTCCCAGCTTCCTCAGAGCTCCTCCTCACAGCTCGAGGGCTACCACTGAATTCAACTGACACCTCCCTGCCTGATCCCTAGGTGGGCGTCCCTATTCCAGCTTAAGCAGCCCACTGGTGTGCCTGACAGAGTGTGATGCAAGGTGTATCTAGGATTCTAGAGACCCAGAACCATGGGGAGTTGAATCCTGCACGGGGAGAGAAATGTACCCCTGTGACGATCTGAATAGTCCAGGGGCGTCACAACAGCGCTGCAGCCAATCACTTAACTCAGCAGCTTGTGTTTTCATCCTGGGCATTGCTGCTGAGCTCAGTGGTTAGCACTGCAGTCTTGCAGTGCTACAGTCTTGGGTACAAATCCCACCAAGGACACCATCTGTAAGGAGTTTGTATGTTCCTCCCGTGTTTGTGTGGGTTTCCTCCAGATTCTCCGGTTTCTTCCCACACTCCAAAGACATACTGATAGGGAATTTAGATTGTGAGCCCCAATGGGAACAGTAATGCCAATGTATGTAAAGCGCTGTGGAATTAATAGCACTATATAAATGAATAAATATTATATTATAAATATTAGGGACAGATATCGGCAGCAATGGTAGAGACTCCATGCTGTGGGAGGTGAATAAACCACAGCTTTTTAAAAATAAACTGCACCTGAGGAAAGTGTTTTTTTTATTGAAAATGGAAATTCCCTTCAATACAGCACAAGCCAGTGAGAAAGAATAAAGAGCAGTTTTTGCACATGAGACAAATAGATTTCTACAGTAAAAGTATGATTTGGATAGGGGAATAAGTCCCCTATGTGACTATGTGCATATTTAAAATTGTCTTTTGGGGGTGACAAACTCCCTTTAAGTTTGCAGGTGACACGGTGGTGAGGCAGGTAGATGTGCCTTTCATAGTTCTTCCAGCACAGAAAGTACTTTTTATCCCTGTAAAACATAACAATGAATGAGAGATAAGGAAATATTCTGGGCTAAAAACGACATTCCTCTGGTTCCACCGAGATTTCCCAAACCTGGATTGAGAAAGAACATTCGGCTGCCAAACTGACATTTGGCTCAAAAAGACTCCTGGAGCACACAAGCGAAAACTCAGACGTAACTGTAACACACAGCTTGCCAATTAAAGTAAAGAAGAAAGTGCAAGGTAATTAATAGCATCAGTAGCATGGTACATGATCATGCCAAGACTGGAAATCCTGCCTAGTGCAAGCCTGGCGGCATCTGCTTATCCATGTGCAGACATATTAACAGCTGTAGTGCCGCATACATCGTGCACAATTTCTTAGGTCTTGTTCAATAAGCAAATCATTGTCTTTTCCTTCCAGAGCCAGAACTTATCAATCCGGTGCATCCATTGTTGTGCTAGACTAGTACTGTCACCAGGTTTTTCCCTATAAGCTGCAGCTACCACCAGTCAGCTCTTATATACAGCATTCTAGAATACGGTATATAAGAGCCCAGGCCGCTGTGTATAATGAAAAACTACCTTTATAATACTCACCTTTAGGGCGATCCGGTCCAGCCCTCGGACACACGTCCAGCTAAAGCAAGGCAGGGACTAGGGTCGGCGGGCCCCCACCATCCCCGGCGATCATCTTCTGCTCATGGAGCGCTTACCTTTCCCCGCCGGCTACCATGTCCTCGCCACCTCCGTGACTCTGCTTTGCCTGTAGCAGTGTGATGAGGTTGCAGAGTGATGGCCTCATCACGCTGCTGCATGCTGGGCTTAGGGATGACGCTGCTCTGCTCCACTGACCCTGCCTTCAGCACATGGCCAATTTGCATGCGATTAGCCATGTGTAGAGGCCGAGATAACACGGCTTCACCGAGCCCTAGTCACAGCCCCAGCTAATTAAGTTAAGTAATTACCCCAGGCTCTGGCCGGGCCCCCCCTCTTCACTGGGCTCCATACACCAGTCATGGTTGTCATGCCCTAATGGCGGCCCTGGTAAACATGTATACCTAAGCTGCAATGCCCTGCACAAGATATAGGACACATGGATATACCAGGAGAACTATACTACATTTCTAATTGTCAGGTGCAGGGCGGTGTGACTTGGGACCGGCAATGGCTGCTGCAGGTGGTTATAATTTGGACTAAGCTGCTTTGTTACATTTAAGCTATGAGGAGGCATGAATAATATTTTGGACATGTGTACCATCACAGTTGCCCAAAACTATTATATATGATTTATATGAACAACTTGGTTATGGATGTCTCCCAGTAGCAAAACAATCTACTAGTACAGGCAAAAAAGATTTATTGTAGCCACCTACTATTTAATGTGTATAGATTGGATTTAAAATACATGATATAAAAAACATAGGGAATATGTGCAATATAATTGGTCAATATAAATGTGCAATATAATCAAATCACTAACTATGTGCACCTTACATAAGGAAACTATTTAGAAATTGATGTGCAATAATTGGAACATGTGCAATACAGACAATGCTAATCAATAAGTATATATTGGCATTAGGGTAAAGCACTTTTTGTGATATACTAACATATTATTCTTAATATATATATATATATATATATATATATATATATATATATATATATATATATATATATATATATATATATGATTGAATCCTCATGTATAGTATGGACAGTTTATTGACCTGTATGTACTGACGTTGATTCATCCTTTAATGCTATGAATTATGTGTTTGCATTGCTGTAATCCCAAGTGATATTGCCTTGTTATTACATTAATGGTTGACTGCACTTTTTGCACTGTGTGTTCTCAAAAAACCTTCTTTAAATAATAAAGTATTTATTAAGGAATTGGATCCACTTGGATGGGATTTGGAATTTAATAAAGGCCCCGTTACACGCAACGACGTATCTAACGATATATCGCCGGGGTCACGGATTCTGTGACGTACATCCGGCATAGTTAGCGTTGTGTGTGACACCAACGAGCGACCGTTAACGATGGAAAATACTCACCAAATCGTCCATCGTTGACACGTCGTTCATTTTCAAAAAATCGTTGATTGTCAATGTTGTGAATCAACTAACCCATGGTGGTGGTGGGGTTATGGTATGGGCAGGGGAATGTTATAGATAATGAACACAGGTGCATTTATTGATGCCATTTTGAATATGAGATCCTGAGGCCCATTGTTGTGCCACAACCATCACCACATCTTGCAGCATGATAATGTACGGCCCCATGTTGTAAGGATCTGTACACAATTCCCCCAAGCTGAAAACATCCCAGTTCTTGCATGGCCAGTATACTCACTGGACATGTCACCAATTGGGCATGGTTGGGATGCTCTGGCTCAGCGTATGATAGCATGTGCACAACTCTTCCAATATCCAGTAACGCCGCAGCCATTGAAGAGCAGTGGACCAACATTCCACAATCAACAACCTGATCAACTGTTTGCGAAGGAGAGGTGTTGCACTGCGTGACGCAAATAGTGGTCACACTAGAAACTGACTGGTTTTCTGCCCCCCCCCAGCCCCTCACAATACTCTAAAACTGCATATTTTACAGTGACCTGTTATTGTGGGCAGCGTAAGGCACACCTGTACAATAATCATACTGTGTAATCAGCACCTTGATATGCCACATATGTGAGATGGATGGATTATTATCTTGCCAAAGGAGAAGTGCTCACTAACAGATTTAGGCGGGCTTTACACGTTGCGACATCGCTACCGATATATCGTCGGGGTCACGTCTTTAGTGGCGCACATCCGGCGCCGGTAGCGACATCGCAATGTGTAAATCCTAGGTGCGACGATGAAAAAGCGCAAAAGCGTAAAAAATCGCTGATCTGTGTCACGTCGTTCATTTCCATGTCGCTCCCGCTGCAGATACGATGTTGTTTGTCGTTCCTGTGGCAGTACACATAGCTGTGTGTGAAACCGCAGGAACAACAAACATCTCCTTACCTGTGTCCACCGCCAATGCGGAAGGAAGGTGGGCGGTTATAAGATGTTATCTCCGCCCCTCCGCTTCTATTGGCCGGCCGCTTAGTGACGTCGCGGTGACGCGGAATGCACCTCCCCCTTGAAGGAGGGATTGTTCGGCAGTCACAGCGACGTCGCCGACCAGGTATGTGCGTGTGAGACTGCCGTAGCGATAATGTTCGCTACGTCAGCAAGCACCAGAATTCGCATGTACGACGGGGGCGGGTGCTTTCGCGCTCGACATCGCTAGCAATTAGGCCTGTTTCGCACGTCAGTGAAAAACACAGACGTTTTTCACTGACGTATTAAAAACACAAATATCCCTCCGTGTGCCGTGATTCATGGCACGCGTGGGCTGTCCATGGGCAATCTGTCATTGCTCATGGAGATAAAACTCACCTATCCCGTTCCTGATGTCTGTGATGCTGAAGTCTCCCAGATGCCTTCTCCAGCCGCTGTGTCTCTCACCTCTGCAGCTACTTCCGGGTCGGCTGTGGCTGCATAACTGAATATGCATGTCAGTAATGAGCCGGCCAGGAAAAAGCAGAGAGCAGCTGCCGAACACAGCGTCGCTGGTGGAGAGTTTAAGAAGCTTTTTATTTTAATGTACGTGTTTTTCTGGTACGTGTTTCACAGATCACACCATAGTATGGTCCGTGGGATATCAGGGATGCCAGAAAAAAACGGACATGTCTCCGTCCGGCAATCACGGACACGCGTGTACGCCGCACGGAGACACGGTCAGTGAACAATCACTGATGTGTACGCAGACCAATTGATTATAATGGTTTTGCGTATGTCTGTGATTCTGGTACATATAAAAAAAAAAAGCACAAACGTATCAGAATCACTGACGTGAACAATATTTGAGAGGAAAAGGCCTTTAGTGCAAGTTTTATATCTGAAGTTCAGCTCATGAAAAATTAGCACAAAAACAAAAAAATGATGCATTTATATTTTACAACGTTGGTTGTATCTATATATTTTTTTGTGCTGACGTTCACAGACACATTGATTCCAAATACGTCTTTTATATTTCAGATTTTTTTTCATTTTCAAAAAGAGAAAAGAGGATGTTTAAAACTTGTATTTTCTTCTAGATTTACTAAAAAGTATTTATAATCGCACCAAGAAGAAACTGCAACACTTCTGTGCTTTATCGATTTATCAACTATGAACATTGGGGGGGGTGGAGGAGTGCGTGAGCCTGACCCCCAATAATCCAATACTGATGGCCTATTTAGAGGAAAAATCCTTTTAGCTGGTTATATTTGTTATTCAGAATATTATCAGTATTTGGCCAGAATAATGAAAGAACTACTAGAGAACAGAATCAATGTTATAGTGCCACCTAGTGGTGACTACACCATAAGCCCTTGTAATGAATATTGTACACTTATTTGCAGATCCATAGTGAAGATCCTGGATATGGTGGTTGTATGAAGAAGCCTGCATTGCTTATACATGCAGATTCATATGGTCGGGCCATACACTTTGCCTTTACATTAGTCCATGTCTCCTGGGTGCACAAAGGGTCTATGTATTTAAGAAAGAGCACATTAGGATCTTCAAAATCTTAACCCCTTCACCCCCAAGCCTGTTTTCATCTTCCTGAGCAGACCAATTTGTTTTCAATTCTGACCATTGTAACATTATGTGATCACTCTGGAATGCTTCAATATATCACAATGACGATGAGACTGTTTGTCGTGACATATTGTACTTTATCTTAGTGGTAAAGTTTCATCAAATTGATTTGTGTTTATTATGAAAATATATTAAAAAAAAAAGTTAAAATGTTGCAGTTTTCAAACTTTTATGCCCTTAAAGGGAAGCTGTCAGCAGATTTGGGGCGTATAAGCTGCGGCCACCACCAGTGGGCTCTTATATACAGTATTCTAACATGCTGTATATAAGAGCTCAGGCCGCTGTATAGGACGTAAAAAATCACTTTATACTTGCCTAACAGTTGCTGCAGTGGAGTCGAGCCATATAGGCGACTTCGTTCTCCGGTGCCGGCGCCGCCTCTTTCGGCCATTTTTGTCCTCCTTCTGAAGCCTGTGTGCATGATACGTCCTACATCATACACACTCGCCGGTCCTGCGCAGGCGCACAATACTTTGATCTGCTTGTTCCGGGCAGATGAAAGTGCGCCTGCGCAGGACCTCAATGCTGGCAAGTGTGAATAACATAGGATGCGTCATGCATACAGGCTTCAGAAGGAGGATAAAGATGGCCGAAAGAGGAGGCGCCGCACCTGGAAAACGGAGACACCCATCTGACCCAACTCCACCACAGCGACCATTCAGGTGAGTATTATAAAGTAATTTCTATGTTCTACACAGCGGCCTGGGCTCTTATATACCTCTTATATACAGCATGTTAGAATGTTGTATATAAGCCCACTGGTGGAGGCCGCAGCTTATAGGCTCCAAAACTGGTGACAGGTTCCCTTTAACTCCTTACCACCGAAGCCTGTTTTCACTGTCGTGATCAGGCCAAATTTTACAATTCTGCCCAGTGTAATTTTATGATGTAACGCCTCTGAAACACTTCCCAACAGATCCCAGTGATTCTGAGACTGTTTATACATGACAACACATTGTACCTCATGATCGTAGTAAATGTAAAAAAAAAAAAAAAAGTTAATTTTTGAAAAAAAAATCTGAATTTTGGTGAAAATTTTGCAATTTTCAAACTTTTAATTTTTATGCCCTTAAACCAGAGAGTTATGTCACACAAAATAGTTACTAAAAAATAACATTTCCCAAGTCTAATTTACATTTATTTTGTTTTCTTTTTTATTTGGGAAGTTAGGTTAACAGCAATTTCTCATATTTCCAACAAGAATTTGAAAAAAATATTCTTTTAGGGACCACATCGTAATTTAAGTTATTTTGAGAGTCCTATATGACAGAAAATTCCCCAAAATGACATCATTCTAACAACTGCACCCCTAAAACTGCTCAAAACCAGAGCCAAGAAGTTTATTAACCCTTAGGCTATGTGCCCACGCTGCGGAAAATGCGCGGATTTTGCCGCGGATTTCTCGCGGAAAAGCCGTGGATTTTCCGAAAATCTGCAGCACAGCTACTCCCCAGCCATTTCTATGGCATTTGAGAAATGCTGTGCCCACGCTGCGGATTTTTCCGCACCGGAAATCGTGCAGATTTCCGTGCGGAAAAATCTGCAGCATGTAAATTATTGTAGCGGATTTCTCCGCAGTGTCCCATATACTTACCTGCCTTGATAGAGACCCGAGTCACTTTCTCCGACCGGTGTAGCGGCAGCGGCAGCAGCGCGGTGGATCCAGCCAGGTACAGGAAGGAAGAGGTGGGCGGAGCCTGCACGAGCTCCGGGCATGTGACAGCCGGAGCTAGTTCAGGCCTGCCCACCTCCAGCACAGTGAAACCAGACACTGCCTGACAGGGACCCGGCCGCCGGAAAGCGAGGTGCTGCATGATGGAGGTAAGTATAAAGTTCCCCGATCACGGCAGCACTTGTTCTGCATTGAGGATGCAGTGCCGAAGCCATGGCACTGTATCCTCAATGCAGAATGCCCGCAGCATATCCACACGACATTCCGCAGCATGGAAACAGAAAAAAGTTGTGGTGCTGTTTCCTGGGAGCTCCTGCGGAATGTCTTGCGGATATATCCGCAGGACACTTTCCCCGTGGGCACATAGCCTTAAGGTGGCTTTACACGCTACGAGATCGCTAAAGCGATCTCGTTGGGGTCACGGAATTTGTGACGCACATCCGGCCGCTTTAGCGATGTTGTTGTGTGTGACACCTATTAGCAATTTTGAATCGTTGCAAAAACGTTCAAAATCGCTAATCGGTGACATGCCCCCCTCTTCTCAAATATCGTTCCTGCTGCAGTAACGATTTTGTTCCTTGTTCCTGCGGCAGCACACATCGCTATGTGTGACACCGCAGGAACGAGGAACCTCACCTTACCTGCGTTCAGCCCGCAATGAGGAGGGAAGAAGGTGGGCGGGATGTTCGCCCCACTCATCTCCACCCCTCCGCTTTGATTGGGCGGCCGCTTAGTGACGTCGCTGTGACGCTGAACGAACCACTCCCTTAGAAAGGAGGTGGTTCGCCGGTCACAGCAACGTCGCAGAGCAGGTATGTGCGTGTGACGCTGCTGTAGCGATAATGTTTACGGCAGCGATCACCACATATCGGCCTTACGATGGGGGCGGGTGCTATCACGCTCGACATCGCCAGCATCAGCTAGCGATGTCGCAGCGTGTAAAGCGGCCTTTAGAGTGCTTCACAGGAATTAAAGCAAGGTGGAAGGAAAAAGAGGTGGTTCACCCCTGTTCATTACTGGCTACATTGATATTACTTTGAGAAGCAAGGTTTCTCTCAAATACCTTGTGTTACCAATACTGCCTGTGAGCAGCGTTATTGTGGTCCACTCATCCCCTTCGTGTGACCCCTCCTGTGCTCCATGACCTCTGATTTCCAGTGATGTCACGTCAACCGAGGCAGACCACAATCTTCCTAAGTGACAGGCTGTGGGCAGCGTTTCACCATTCGTCACAGCCCAGCATATCCCTGCTCTGTCCTCCTTCACTGCAGAACGCGCAAGCAGGAGCGATGCTGGGCTGTGACGAGCAGCCCATAGCCCAGTCACTCACGGAGACTGGAGCCAACTCGGTGGTGTCAGGTCAACAGGAAGTTGACATGACCAAACATCAGAGCTCATGGAGCCCGGGGTTATGCAATGGGGATGAGCGGTCCGCAATAGCGCTGCTCACAGGCCCTATTGGCAACACAAGGTATTTCAGAGAAACCTTGTTTCTCAACATATCATCGATGTGGCCAGTAATGACAAGGGGTGAACCACCTCTTTTAACCCCAAATCTTTCATTTTCACAAGAGTAACAGCAGAATATGCATACAATTTGATGTACAATTTTGTCATTGAGTAAACAGATATCCCAAATGTGGTGGAAATCAATTGTATGCAGGAGTGCCATTTGACTTTTGGAGAGCAAAATTGACTGGAATAGTTAGACGCCACGTCGCGTTTGGAGACCCCTAATGTGCCTAAACAGTGGAGCTCCCCCACAAGTGACCCTATTTTCGAAACCTCTCAAGGAATTTATTTAAATGCGTGGCGAGCACCTGGAACTCATGGGGGCTTCACAGAATTTTATAATGTTGGGGCATGAAAATAAAGTGCTGAAATCAAGGGTTAAACTCCAGAGTTTACAGTGGGTTTATGGCTGTGTAACAGCTGTTGCCCAGCCCTGGTAGCAGGAGTGTACTTGTAGTGCCAATGAAGCAAATGAACAAAAGAAAAAAATGGTTATTGGGTCGAGCATCCAACAAAGCTCGAAGAGTACTGCACAGCTAGAAAAGGGGAAACCAGTAATAAAGGAATTTACAATTTCAGGCTGTATCATTAGTAACATTGTTCTTAAACAAAAATAAAGAAATTGGAGAATTTTCAAGACCAGAAAGCAACATGTCTAATTTAGAAGTTGGAAGCCGCATCCTACATATTCCAGAGGACAAGGAATAGTTCCCGAGGAGCTCACGATCCAGATTCCGGCTGCCATCTGCCCATCACAGTCAGCCGGGTGCAGTAGTAATGTTAGTAAGGCTGCTTTTACACATCAGTTTTTTGCAATCAGGCACAATCAAGTTTGCGCCTAATGCAACGGATCCGTCTCAGATTGTGTAAAAACTGATGCGACGGATCCGGTAAAAAACCTGATACTTTTTTTTTTTATGCTGAAAGACCCCTATCATCACCGCACAAACACCGGCACTACTGCCCCCACCATCACCGCACACGCAGGCACCTCAGTGATGTCCCCGCTGACAGCGCGACTCCCTTCAGTTGCTGCGTGGAGCTCCCAGTGAGTAGCGGTGTTCTAAGGCGCTCCTGTCAGCTTCATGTAGCAGAGCTGAAATCGTCGTGGGACCTCTGTGGATTACGTCGGACCTGGAGGGGTATTTGGGGATTTTAATAAAATGGTGAAAGAGGTTGTTTTTTTGTCTTTTTTTCCAAATAAAGTATTTTTTTGGGTGTATGTGGTTATTAACTTTCACTTACAGGTTAATCATTGGGGATGTCTCATAGACGCCTGCCATGATTAACCCCTTTTTACCCCGATTGCCACCGCACCAGGGCAATTCGGGATGAGCCGGGTAGAGTCCCTGGACTGTCGCATCTAATGGATGCGGTAATTCCGGGCGGCTGCTGGCTGATATTTTTAGGCTGGGGGGCTCCCCATAACGTGGAGCTCCCTATCCTGAGAATACCAGCCTTCAGCTATATGGCTTTATCTTGACTGGTATCAAATTGGGGGGGACCGCACGCCGTTTTTTTTTTTTAATTATTTATTTTACTGCAAGATATAGATCCACCCATTGGCGGCTGTGACTGATTGCAGTGAGACAGCTGTCACTCAGTGTGGGGGAGTGTCTGACTGCAACCAATCATAGGCGCCGGTGGGCGGGGAAAGCAGTGAATATGAGATTGAATAATGGCCGGCCAGCATTTTCAAATCAGAAGCCGCCATAGCTTTGTGACAGCCGTGCAGCGCCGCGCCGGTGATCGGGTGAGAGTGAGTGAATGAGTCAGTGAGTGAGAGAGTTTGAGAGTGAGTGATTGATTTTCTGACAAGCAATGAATTTATATCACTTCTGGGCATGCTCAGAAGTAAAACCCGGATCTGGTACATGCTTCCGGCGTTTGATGCATGCCACCGGATCCGGGCTCATAGACTTTCATTATGCACCATTCCGCACCCGGCGCTATACAGTTTTTTGCCGCTGGCAAAAATCGTTCCTCTCTGCGTCTTGTGCGGCCGCCGGAGTGATGATTTTTGACGCCTCCGGCAAAAACCGGATTAAACGCAAGTACATGCGGCACAATCCGCCGCTAATAAAAGTCTATGAGAAAAAAAACGCACCCGGCAGCAAAAAAAAACAAAACAACACTGATGCGTTTTTCCCGCAAATCGCTGGATTGTGCTGCACAGCAAAAACCTGATGTGTGAAAGCAGCCTTAGAGATGAATTACAGAATAAAAACCTGGACTGCTGTAGTTTCTTTTAATGTACATTCTAGGCCGAAAAATTCTATTACATATGTACAAAATCTACTTCCATGAAAATATCTCCAACCGAGCGGAAACTTCGAACAAGGCTTGATAAATTAACACAAACTTAATTTTATTTCCTTGAAAAAGGGTCACTCCACACCTTCAGCCCTAAAACGAGGGAAGAAAAAAAAAAGGATTCATTAGTTCTAATTTATTAGTGTAGAGATGAGAAAAGAGAAACGTAGAGTTACATAGGAAAGCTGGTATAGAGCTAATTATTTTCTGGTATCCATACAATTAATTCCTTAGCATGTAGGGGTGGCATAAAGGTTCCCTGGGAAGGCAGCACACAGAGGAACCTTTATGCCACCCCTACATGCTAAACCCTAAGCGAAAATCACACAGATGGAAACACCCTATGTTGTACTATAGTTAAACCAATACCCCATACAAGGATCACCACCTATTGCAACTACAATGAACAACAAGTCACGAGGTACCCCATAACCTACATTGTCTACCTCAAAGGACGTGGTTCTACATATGAACAGTCTCTTCTTAAAAAAATATACAAAACAGAGCTTGTTTCCTGTGATTCTTAATCGAAAAACCCCCGGGTCACTTTCCTCTTCATCCTTATCCCTGCATCTGCAGAGTTCTTATGAAAAAAAAAAATTCTTTCTTGAAAAATCCTTCTTCTCTTTTTTGGTGGAGTGACTTGGCGTGAAAAAGGCCTATATTTGGGCCGAAACGTCCCTTGTCCTTCCCTGTCACGTTATAAATATATACAAATTTTTTGCAAAGAAACAAAACCTGTTCGGTCTTCTTTTTCTATTGAATCTATGAATGAGAGTGCAGTGTTTCACTAGTGACTCACACAGCAGTGTGTGCGGCTGCAGTGACCGCTCTCCCTGCCAATGAGGGACCTCTGTTCTTCATTAGCTGGGACAGTGAATCTTGGAACGTCGTGGGTCCCCCTTTTGAATTACGTGGGACCATGGATTAGAGTTTTGGAGAGTAATACATTTTAGAATGAGGGGGTTTCTTGTTTTTCTTTAAGCAATCTCTCTTTTTTATGTCTTTCAGATTCGCTTTTGGGGAACATCGTGGGACATCGCTATGGATTACGAAGGATTTTTGTCAAATAAGTTTTTAATAAATTGGTGACTGAGGGCTGTAGTCAGGGGTGTTTGTTCAAATAAAATATTTTTAAAATATTTCTACAGATTAGTAATGGGGGTGTCTGCTAGACGCCCACCCAATACTAATACCAGGGCTTGATGATAGCTGGCAATTCCCACCCAGCATCAACCCCATATATTACCCCATTTGCCACCACAGTAGGGCAACGGGAAGAGCCGAGTACAGCGCCAGCTTTGGCGTATCTAATAGATGCGCCCCCTCTGGGGCGACTGCAGGCTGCTATTTTTAGGCTGGGAAGGTCCAAATAAACTTGGTCCACCCCACCCTAAAAATATCAGTCCCCAGTTGTCTGCTGTCCCTTGGCTGGTTTTCAAAAAATGGGGGGGGGCCCTATACCATTTTTTTTTTAAATAAAATAAGCCTGGAATTCCCTCTATTTTGGATAACCAGCCAAAGGACATCACATGGATGCCATCCGTGTGATGTCTGTTTTTGACCCATGCTGCTGGCAAAAAACTGACACGCAGGTGTTACACAGGAACACACAACACCCTAACCCCCCCAAGTGAAAACACAGAGGTGTGAAGATCTATTGACTTCAGTATGTGTGTGAACTTGCCTCCAGTGTGTGTGAAAACAGATACCAAAGGGACTGGAGACAAGGAGGTGTGCAGGAGGGCCTAACAAGTAATCCTCAGCATGCAGCTATCCTCTGCATGCCGTGTTACTCCAGTGTTACCATCAATACTATTTTTCATTATAGCACCGAAGTTCATAAATAATTGTCATCGCCAGGTCTTAAATGGGTAAAATTGTAAAGAGCTTGTAAAAAGAAGTAACTTTGCTATTTACTTCTTAAAAATTCTCCCCAGAACAGGGGATTGGTTAATTTAATAGTTAATCTGCCACCTCTGCAATTTCAGAAGTGGCCGAACGCCTTGGCAGAGGCTTATAAGTGGTCTTCTGATGTTTCAGAAACAATATGGGATGGGATGTTTCTTCTTGCAGTATGGGAGCGCAGTTTTGGTCGGCGGATCCACCATGCCACTATTCCAAACTGTCAATCTTCATGAGAGCACCGCCCGAAGCAAGCAGGAGGCAGAGGAGCAGTGCCCTCCTAAAGAAAAGCTAGAAAAGATGCTCAAAAGCCGGCGGACGTGCACAGCAAGTCGTTTTACATAGTTTGTATGTTCATTCTTCACAGCGTTTTTTTTATAGGTGGGCTTTGGAGCATACCGGCCTGAAAACCTAAAAAGGAATCTGTCACCAGTGTTTTGCCCCCTCATATGAGAGCAGCATAATGTAGAGACAGAGACCCTGATTCCAGAAATGTGTCACTTACTGGGCTGCTTGCTGTAGTTTTCATAACATCATTGTTTTATCAATAGATTATCACTAGAGGACTAGCTCTATATATCCCCATCTGATTTGCAGCTTCCTGTGTATGCTGTGCATAGGCAGAAAGCTGCCAATTAGTGGTGTGGGCGGAGTTACTCAGAGCTCAGTATTCAGAGAACTGGTAAATCTGACACAGATAAAGCAGGGATGACAGCAAGCAGCAGGGGACAGGAAAGCCTCCATATACACACCTGGTGGCTGCACGCTTTCCTGGTCCACACCGGCTCGGTTTACTGCCTGTTCTTTCTCTAGAATAAGAGAAAAAGAATATCAGAGCATACACCTGCTGCACAGTAAGGCCATGTTCACATGATGCAAATTATTTCCGCTGCAGATTTGATCACAAATCAATGGAAATTCCACAATAAACCCACATACAGAACACACGCGTCACTGCGGATTTTGTTGCACATTTATCTGCAGATTTCACATTACTCCATTTCTATCCCTTGTATATGGTGAAACCTGCAAAGAACTCATTTCCCTTTATTGCACTGGTAATTGCTGCGGAAAGGTGCAGAATATGTGCAGCTCATTCTATCGTGTGAACGTAGCCCAACAATATGTGATACAGCGTAAAAAGGGCTCCTGTGCAATATAGGAAACAATGAAACACAGATATAGGGGGCCGATAACCATCTGCTGCTGCTGAATGCAAGTCCTGGAGGTGAGTGTTAGTGCGCAGCAATCCACACACGGGGATCACAGGCTGCATCCACAGACAAGGTCAACACTCCATAGCAGGCAATGCCATGAGGAGACCACCTGTGTACAGAGGGAGGCAGGAGGGAGCGACCCGTGTACAGGATGACAGGCGGTGGGAGGAACGACCCGTGTACAGGATGACAGGCGGTGGGGGGCGCGACCCGTGTACAGGATGACAGGCGGTGGGGGGCGCGACCCGTGTACAGGATGACAGGCGGTGGGAGGAGCGACCCGTGTACAGGATGACAGGCGGTGGGGGGGAGCGACCCGTGTACAGGATGAAAGGCGGTGGGGGGAGCGACCCGTGTACAGGATGACAGGCGGTGGGGGGCGCGACCCGTGTACAGGATGAAAGGCGGTGGGGGGAGCGACCCGTGTACAGGATGACAGGCGGTGGGGGGAGCGACCCGTGTACAGGATGACAGGCGGTGGAGGGAGCGACCCGTGTACAGGATGACAGGCGGTGGAGGGAGCGACCCGTGTACAGGATGACAGGCGGTGGGGGGAGCGACCCGTGTACAGGATGACAGGCGGTGGGAGGAGCGACCCGTGTACAGGATGACAGGCGGTGGGGGGAGCGACCCGTGTACAGGATGACAGGCGGTGGGGGGCGCGACCCGTGTACAGGATGACAGGCGGTGGGGGGCGCGACCCGTGTACAGGATGACAGGCGGTGGGGGGAGCGACCCGTGTACAGGATGACAGGCGGTGGGGGGAGTGACCCGTGTACAGGATGACAGGCGGTGGGGGGAGCGACCCGTGTACAGGATGACAGGCGCTGGAGGGAGCGACCCGTGTACAGGATGACAGGCGGTGGGGGGAGCGACCCGTGTACAGGATGACAGGCGGTGGGGGGAGAGACACGTGTACAGGATGACAGGCGGTGGGGGGCGCGACCCGTGTACTGGATGACAGGCGGTGGGGGGAGAGACCCGTGTACAGGATGACAGGCGTTGGGGGGCGCGACCCGAGTACAGGATGACAGGCGGTGGGGGGCGCGACCCGTGTACAGGATGACAGGCGCTGGAGGGAGCGACCCGTGTACAGGATGACAGGCGGTGAAGGGAGCGACCCGTGTACAGGATGACAGGCGTTGGGGGGCGCGACCCGTGTACAGGATGACAGGCGGTGGAGGGAGCGACCCGTGTACAGGATGACAGGCGGTGGAGGGAGCGACCCGTGTACAGGATGACAGGCGGTGGAGGGAGCGACCCGTGTACAGGATGACAGGCGGTGGAGGGAGCGACCCGTGTACAGGATGACAGGCGGTGGAGGGAGCGACCCGTGTACAGGATGACAGGCGGTGGAGGGAGCGACCCGTGTACAGGATGACAGGCGGTGGAGGGAGCGACCCGTGTACAGGATGACAGGCGGTGGAGGGAGCGACCCGTGTACAGGATGACAGGCGGTGGAGGGAGCGACCCGTGTACAGGATGACAGGCGGTGGAGGGAGCGACCCGTGTACAGGATGACAGGCGGTGGAGGGAGCGACCCGTGTACAGGATGACAGGCGGTGGAGGGAGCGACCCGTGTACAGGATGACAGGCGGTGGAGGGAGCGACCCGTGTACAGGATGACAGGCGGTGGAGGGAGCGACCCGTGTACAGGATGACAGGCGGTGGAGGGAGCGACCCGTGTACAGGATGACAGGCGGTGGAGGGAGCGACCCGTGTACAGGATGACAGGCGGTGGATGGAGCGACCCGTGTACAGGATGACAGGCGGTGGAGGGAGCGACCCGTGTACAGGATGACAGGCGGTGGAGGGAGCGACCCGTGTACAGGATGACAGGCGCTGAAGGGAGCGACCCGTGTACAGGATGACAGGCGCGGGAGGGAGCGACCCGTGTACAGGATGACAGGCGCGGGAGGGAGCGACCCGTGTACAGGATGACAGGCGCTGGAGGGAGCGACCCGTGTACAGGATGACAGGCGCTGGAGGGAGCGACCCGTGTGGTACAGGATGACAGGCGCTGGAGGGAGCGACCCATGTACAGGATGACAGGCGCTGGAGGGAGCGACCCGTGTGGTACAGGATGACAGGCGCTGGAGGGAGCGACCCGTGTACAGGATGACAGGCGGTGGGAGGAGCGACCCGTGTACAGGATGACAGGCGGTGGAGGGAGCGACCCGTGTAGAGGATCACAGGCGGTGGAGGGAGCAACCCGTGTACAGGATGACAGGCGGTGGAGGGAGCGACCCGTGTACAGGATGACAGGCGGTGGAGGGAGCGACCCGTGTACAGGATGACAGGCCGGTGGAGGGAGCGACCCGTGTACAGGATGACAGGCGGTGGAGGGAGCGACCCGTGTACAGGATGACAGGCGGTGGAGGAGCGACCCGTGTACAGGATGACAGGCGGTGGAGGGAGCGACCCGTGTACAGGATGACAGGCGGTGAAGGGAGCGACCCGTGTACAGGATGACAGGCGGTGGAGGGAGCGACCCGTGTACAGGATGACAGGCGCTGGAGGGAGCGACCCGTGTACAGGATGACAGGCGGTGGAGGGAGCGACCCGTGTACAGGATGACAGGCGGTGGGGGGAGCGACCCGTGTACAGGATGACAGGCGGTGGGGGGCGCGACCCGTGTACAGAATGACAGGCGGTGGGGGGCGCGACCCGTGTACAGAATGACAGGCGGTGGGGGGAGCGACCCGTGTACAGGATGACAGGCGGTGGAGGGAGCGACCCGTGTACAGGATGACAGGCGCTGGAGGGAGCGACCCGTGTACAGGATGACAGGCGCTGGAGGGAGCGACCCGTGTACAGGATGACAGGCGCTGGAGGGAGCGACCCGTGTACAGGATGACAGGCGCTGGAGGGAGCGACCCGTGTACAGGATGACAGGCGGTGGGGGGCGCGACCAGTGTACAGGATGACAGGCGGTGGGGGGAGAGACGTGTACAGGATGACAGGCGGTGGGAGGAGCGACCCGTGTACAGGATGACAGGTGGTGGGAGGAGCGACCCGTGTACAGGATGACAGGCGGTGGGGGGAGCGACCCATGTACAGGATGACAGGCGGTGGAGGGAGCGACCCGTGTACAGGATGACAGGCGGTGGAGGGAGCGACCCGTGTACAGGATGACAGGCGGTGGAGGGAGCGACCCGTGTACAGGATGACAGGCAGTGGAGGGAGCGACCCGTGTACAGGATGACAGGCGCTGGAGGGAGCGACCCGTGTACAGGATGACAGGCGGTGGAGGGAGCGACCCGTGTACAGGATGACAGGCGGTGGAGGGAGCGACCCGTGTACAGGATGACAGGCGGTGGAGGGAGCGACCCGTGTACAGGATGACAGGCGGTGGAGGGAGCGACCCGTGTACAGGATGACAGGCGGTGGAGGGAGCGACCCGTGTACAGGATGACAGGCGCTGGAGGGAGCGACCCATGTACAGGATGACAGGCGCTGGAGGGAGCGACCCGTGTACAGGATGACAGGCGGTGGGGGGCGCGACCCGTGTACAGGATGACAGGCGGTGGGGGGAGCGACCCGTGTACAGGATGACAGGCGGTGGAGGGAGCGACCCGTGTACAGGATGACAGGCGGTGGAGGGAGCGACCCGTGTACAGGATGACAGGCGGTGGAGGGAGCGACCCGTGTACAGGATGACAGGCGGTGGAGGGAGCGACCCGTGTACAGGATGACAGGCGGTGGAGGGAGCGACCCGTGTACAGGATGACAGGCGGTGGAGGGAGCGACCCGTGTACAGGATGACAGGCGGTGGAGGGAGCGACCCGTGTACAGGATGACAGGCGCTGGAGGGAGCGACCCGTGTACAGGATGACAGGCGCTGGAGGGGAGCGACCCGTGTACAGGATGACAGGCGCTGGAGGGAGCGACCCGTGTACAGGATGACAGGCGCTGGAGGGAGCGACCCGTGTACAGGATGACAGGCGGTGGAGGGAGCGACCCGTGTACAGGATGACAGGCGCTGGAGGGAGCGACCCGTGTACAGGATGACAGGCGGTGGGGGGAGCGACCCGTGTACAGGATGACAGGCGCTGGAGGGAGCGACCCGTGTACAGGATGACAGGCGCTGGAGGGAGCGACCCGTGTACAGGATGACAGGCGCTGGAGGGAGCGACCCGTGTACAGGATGACAGGCGGTGGGGGGCGCGACCCGTGTACAGGATGACAGGCGCTGGAGGGAGCGACCCGTGTACAGGATGACAGGCGCTGGAGGGAGCGACCCGTGTACAGGATGACAGGCGCTGGAGGGAGCGACCCGTGTACAGGATGACAGGCGCGCTGGAGGGAGCGACCCGTGTACAGGATGACAGGCGGTGGAGGGAGCGACCCGTGTACAGGATGACAGGCGGTGGAGGGAGCGACCCGTGTACAGGATGACAGGCGGTGGAGGGAGCGACCCGTGTACAGGATGACAGGCGGTGGAGGGAGCGACCCGTGTACAGGATGGCAGGCGGTGGAGGGAGCGACCCGTGTACAGGATGACAGGCGGTGGAGAGAGCGACCCGTGTACAGGATGACAGGCGGTGGAGGGAGCGACCCGTGTACAGGGTGACAGGCGGTGGAGGGAGCGACCCGTGTACAGGATGACAGGCGGTGTCAGGTTTCCGGGTTTTCCAGTCCTCTTTTGAAAAAGCTTGCCCTCGGTTAACATGGAGTTTTGTGTTCTGTTGCCCTACTTCCTGTCCAGCTGCTTAAAAGGCCGCCTCTAAGCTTAGTCCAGTGCCTGAGTATACTGCTTGCTGTGTGCTCCTGCTTTGCTGCTGCTGCTACTGGATTACCTTTGAATCCTCCTGAAAATCTACCGACCGACTCTGGACCATACCCGGTTTCTTCAAACTGTGCCCGGACTCCGTCTGCCGTCTTTTGTCAGCACGTCTGCCCGGTTTCTTCCGGTTCATAACCATTCTGGACTTTCATTCCGTACGGACACTTCTGGACTTTACCGCTTGCCCCTTGTGTCCCGGCTGCGGCGCATTTAGGCCTTCCGGGGTTGATTGCCGGACAGTCCCTTTATAGGGGTTCGCTCTGGTGGTCTCCCTGGGGGAGTCCGGTGCGTGGCCCCGGGAATCCCCTTCGCTCCGTTTCAGAAAGGTATTTTTTATGTGTTTGTTATACTGTGTATTTCTGTTGTGTATCTACCGTGGTTACATATCATAAACATCTTGTACCACAAACTCGTCTCTGGCTGTCATTGCCCTAACGCTATCGAAATCCTCAAACCATACAATAGTATTACAGGCGGTGGAGGGAGCGACCCGTGTACAGGATGACAGGCGGTGGAGGGAGCGACCCGTGTACAGGATGACAGGCGCTGGAGGGAGCGACCCGTGTACAGGATGACAGGCGCTGGAGGGAGCGACCCGTGTACAGGATGACAGGCGGTGGGGGGAGCGACCCGTGTACAGGATGACAGGCGGTGGGAGGAGCGACCCGTGTACAGGATGACAGGCGGTGGGGGGGAGCGACCCGTGTACAGGATGACAGGCGGTGGGGGGCGCGACCCGTGTACAGGATGACAGGCGGTGGGGGGCGCGACCCGTGTACAGGATGACAGGCGGTGGGGGGAGCGACCCGTGTACAGGATGACAGGCGGTGGGGGGAGTGACCCGTGTACAGGATGACAGGCGGTGGGGGGAGCGACCCGTGTACAGGATGACAGGCGCTGGAGGGAGCGACCCGTGTACAGGATGACAGGCGGTGGGGGGAGCGACCCGTGTACAGGATGACAGGCGGTGGAGGGAGAGACACGTGTACAGGATGACAGGCGGTGGGGGGCGCGACCCGTGTACTGGATGACAGGCGGTGGGGGGAGAGACCCGTGTACAGGATGACAGGCGTTGGGGGGCGCGACCCGAGTACAGGATGACAGGCGGTGGGGGGCGCGACCCGTGTACAGGATGACAGGCGCTGGAGGGAGCGACCCGTGTACAGGATGACAGGCGGTGAAGGGAGCGACCCGTGTACAGGATGACAGGCGTTGGGGGACGCGACCCGTGTACAGGATGACAGGCGGTGGAGGGAGCGACCCGTGTACAGGATGACAGGCGGTGGAGGGAGCGACCCGTGTACAGGATGACAGGCGGTGGAGGGAGCGACCCGTGTACAGGATGACAGGCGGTGGAGGGAGCGACCCGTGTACAGGATGACAGGCGGTGGAGGGAGCGACCCGTGTACAGGATGACAGGCGGTGGAGGGAGCGACCCGTGTACAGGATGACAGGCGGTGGAGGGAGCGACCCGTGTACAGGATGACAGGCGGTGGAGGGAGCGACCCGTGTACAGGATGACAGGCGGTGGAGGGGAGCGACCCGTACAGGATGACAGGCGGTGGAGGGAGCGACCCGTGTACAGGATGACAGGCGGTGGAGGGAGCGACCCGTGTACAGGATGACAGGCGGTGGAGGGAGCGACCCGTGTACAGGATGACAGGTGGTGGAGGGAGCGACCCGTGTACAGGATGACAGGCGGTGGAGGGAGCGACCCGTGTACAGGATGACAGGCGGTGGAGGGAGCGACCCGTGTACAGGATGACAGGCGGTGGAGGGAGCGACCCGTGTACAGGATGACAGGCGGTGGAGGGAGCGACCCGTGTACAGGATGACAGGCGGTGGAGGGAGCGACCCGTGTACAGGATGACAGGCGGTGGAGGGAGCGACCCGTGTACAGGATGACAGGCGGTGGAGGGAGCGACCCGTGTACAGGATGACAGGCGCTGAAGGAGCGACCCGTGTACAGGATGACAGGCGCGGGAGGGAGCGACCCGTGTACAGGATGACAGGCGCTGGAGGGAGCGACCCGTGTACAGGATGACAGGCGCTGGAGGGAGCGACCCGTGTACAGGATGACAGGCGCTGGAGGGAGCGACCCGTGTGGTACAGGATGACAGGCGCTGGAGGGAGCGACCCATGTACAGGATGACAGGCGCTGGAGGGAGCGACCCGTGTGGTACAGGATGACAGGCGCTGGAGGGAGCGACCCGTGTACAGGATGACAGGCGGTGGGAGGAGCGACCCGTGTACAGGATGACAGGCGGTGGAGGGAGCGACCCGTGTAGAGGATCACAGGCGGTGGAGGGAGCAACCCGTGTACAGGATGACAGGCGGTGGAGGGAGCGACCCGTGTACAGGATGACAGGCGCTGGAGGGAGCGACCCGTGTGGTACAGGATGACAGGCGCTGGAGGGAGCGACCCGTGTACAGGATGACAGGCGGTGGGAGGAGCGACCCGTGTACAGGATGACAGGCGGTGGAGGGAGCGACCCGTGTAGAGGATCACAGGCGGTGGAGGGAGCAACCCGTGTACAGGATGACAGGCGGTGGAGGGAGCGACCCGTGTACAGGATGACAGGCGGTGGAGGGAGCGACCCGTGTACAGGATGACAGGCGGTGGAGGGAGCGACCCGTGTACAGGATGACAGGCGCTGGAGGGAGCGACCCGTGTACAGGATGACAGGCGCTGGAGGGAGCGACCCGTGTACAGGATGACAGGCGGTGAAGGGAGCGACCCGTGTACAGGATGACAGGCGGTGGAGGGAGCGACCCGTGTACAGGATGACAGGCGGTGGAGGGAGCGACCCGTGTACAGGATGACAGGCGGTGGAGGGAGCGACCCGTGTACAGGATGACAGGCGGTCGGGGGGAGCGACCCGTGTACAGGATGACAGGCGGTGGGGGCGCGACCCGTGTACAGAATGACAGGCGGTGGGGGCGCGACCCGTGTACAGAATGACAGGCGGTGGGGGGAGCGACCCGTGTACAGGATGACAGGCGGTGGAGGGAGCGACCCGTGTACAGGATGACAGGCGCTGGAGGGAGCGACCCGTGTACAGGATGACAGGCGCTGGAGGAGCGACCCGTGTACAGGATGACAGGC